>NC_143488.1:84967195-85293978 GCF_027475165.1 Benincasa hispida
CATGCTAAAATCTAATGTAGATCAATGTGTTTGTTTTTTCAACAAATATGTCAAATAGCGTTTTTTCGTTAGTTGCCTTTTCTAGTTTGACCGATTTCAATTACATGACATGGAAAGAATCCATTAAAACATTTTTCGTATAAATGACCTCGAAATTGTTATAATTGAGGATTGTTTTCAAGTCCCAACCCCCGATGCATCACGAAATGTTCATGATGCATATGAGGTGTGGATGAAGGCTAATTTGAGGACCTGAGTTCACATTTTGACAAGCATACCTGATACGTTGACCAAAATATTTGAGAACATGGTCATTATACATGAGATCATGGAATCAATGTGAGAATTGTTTGAACATAAGTTCTTAGTATTCAAGAAAAACGGGATTGATGACAATGAAATCAGTAGTGTCAGTTCCTAAGATAATCTCCAATTCATATTGAATGTCAATGGACTATTAGAGAAAGCAATTATTGCTAACTCTGATGAAGTTCATCGACGAGGATTGTCCTCTAAAATGAAACTTGGAGTTTATGAATTTGGTTCTGGAACTGATCCCACTACTCTCCAAAAATAAATCCAAAGAAAATAAATATGATTTATTTGTCTTAGAGACGTGCTTAGTAGAGAATGACAATCCTGCCTGGATAGTTGTTTTAGGAGCTACTAACCACGTGTGTTCTTCCATCAAGGATTTAGTTCCTGGAAACAGTTGGAAGCTAAAGAGATGACTCTTAGAGTCAGTACTAGTGAGGTCGTTTAAGCTATTGTTGTAGGTAGGCTTAAGTTTTTTTTGGACAATAAATGATATATGTTATTAGATAACGTATATATAGTTCCTTATATCATGAAGAACCTAATTTCTGTTTCCTGTCTGATTGAACAAAAATATTCCATATCCTTCTCTGAGAATAAAGTGTTTATTTTTAAGAATTGAATGGAGTTAGATTTTGGTTCAATGGAAAATAACTTGTAGTACTAAAGTCGTTATTCATAAAAGCTGTGCTCAATACTAAAATGTTCAAAACAGCAACAACTGTAAAAAGATTGAGAATTTCTCCTAAAGAAAATGCCCATCTTTAGCATCTAAGGTTAGGTCATATCAATTTCAATAGGATTGAGAAGTTGGTAAAATGTGGGTTTCTAAATGGTTTAGAAGAAAACTCTTTATCAATATGTGAGTCATGCCTTGAAGACAAAATGACCAAACAACCTTTTACTGGAAAAGGTTATAGAGCCAAAGAACCTTGGAGCTTATATATTCGGATCTTTATAGTCCAATGAATGTAAGAGGATGAGGTGAGTATGAATATTTCATCTTTTTCATAGATGATTATTCTAGATTTGGGTATCTATTCCTAATACAACATAATTCTGAAGCTCTTGAAAAGTTCAAGGAGTATAAGACTAAAGTTGAAAACTTGTTAGAGATAAAAATACTACGATCTAATCGTGGTGGAGAGTATATGGACTTAAGATTCCAAAACTATATGATAGAACATGAAATCATGTCCCAACTCTCAGCCCTAGGTACATCTCAATAGAATGGTGTATCAGAAAGGAGAAACAGAACACTATTGGACATGGTTCGGTCTATGATGAGTTATGCTCATCTTCCTGACTCGTTTTGAGGATATGTAGTAGAGGCTACCGTTTATATTTTTAACAACGTTCTCTCAAAGAGTGTTTCTGAAATACCTTCGTAAAGGTAGTTTACGCCACTTCAAAATTTGGGGATGTCTAGCCCATGTGCTAATGACAAACCCTAAAAAGTTAGAACCTCGTTCAAAAGTATGTGATAACGAGCAGAAATGCACGTTATTATAGTGATAAGTTATTAAACAATGAAGGTTTGCATTGTTAAAATATATATAATTACGTCGAAAAAGTATTAAGTTCATAATATTGCAGTCGCAGGCATCCATCGCATGAAAACAGTTAACTTATGTATTTTTGTGCAGAACATGTGTTGACGCAAGGCAGAAAACGTGATCACAAGAAAGCATTAAGTTCATAATATTGCAGTCGCAGGCGTCCATCGCATGAAAACAGTTAACTTATGTATTTTTGTGCAGAATATGTGTTGACGCAAGGCAGAAAACACGATCACAAGAAATCAACGGTCGAACGCAGCATTACCGCAAGGCTTTGCGATGATTTGCGCTTGCAATTATCTGCTCAAGAAGGATTTCCGCATAGAGTCGGCGTAACTTGGTGGGCGCATCTGGGTGAAAAGCATAATAAATCACAATGGGACAGAAAGCTGATGATGGTCGATTCCAAATTAAGTTGACAAGCCACTAAAGAACTACTGTAGCAAGTACACTCAACTTTTCGGTGACAAATATTCGGCGCATCAGACAGAGAATTAATGCCATCCCATCAGTACAATCATAAGAGAGAAGCAGTCTTTCACCCCGAAGCTCTATAAATACCGAAGGCAATCTTCAGTGAAAAAGTTCGGACAGTTAGATAATTTTCCCTTAAATAGAAGTAGCTTTTCTTTTACTCAAAGGCAGGGCAAGAGAAGGGAAGAGATACTGGAAGATCGTTCTGGTCAGCTCGAGAGAGAATCTAGAGGCGTAGAAAAGCGGAGAGATGGTCAACTCTCGGGAGAGCGAGACTATCTTTGGAACAGAGTAGAAAAGAACAGTGTAAAAAGCCTTAGGAAGCAAGAGATTGCTACCAGGCTCTTTATTCTCATTTCGTATTGTTATTTTGTATTTCAACTCTATATCTATAAAATGGAACTTGCTTATTTACATCTGTTCACTCTCTTGAAAGCACGCATGAATAGCTAAATCTATTGAATGGGTTAAGAAGTACTAAGCTAACATGACCTAGGATCTTCATCGCATGCGATTGTCTTGTCTTATGTTGCATCTAACACCCCTTTAGAGCTACTCGAGAGAGAGTCTAAAGAAAGAACCTAAGACTTGAGAGAGCTAGGTTAGAATCTAGACTCGAGAGACCAAGATTAAATCTGCATAAGCAAAAGATAGGGACTTAGAGATAATCTCTATTTGCCAACATGTATTGCATGCACCCTAGAGATAGGTTATGATATTATGCGGTCACCTTGTTTGTGTGTGTGTGTGATTTGTCATCGCATAAATAAGAATAAAGTCTTATGTGTAGGTCTTATAGACTTATCGTATATATCGCATGCGTTCTAGAACTAGAGACCGTAGCATTTGCGTTGAGAGATGATTTTCTATTGTATATGTGTTGCATGATCGCATAACATGAACGCATCCTAGAAAGTGTTAGCTGAACCCCTTCTCAATCCGTTCCCCGCATATTCATTGCATCTTCCGTATTATCAACTCTTGTCTTAACTCCGCCACATACTTTTTATTACCGCAAACAACAACCTAAAACAACTCTTGATTTATTGGTTATGACAAAGTCTTTTTAAAAATTATCACCACATACCGTTTTCCTTAGTCCCTAAGTTCGACCTTGGACTTACCAGGAAACTCAATGGGATTTATACTTGGATTCTGCTAAGAAAACTTGTTGCTCAACGTATTTCCATCACCGCAATTCATTTCATAATATCACCACATAAAATAACGCATCAGTATGCCTATTTGTAGGTTACCCCAAGGAAATGAGAGGTGGATACTTCTATGATCCAAGTGAGAATAAAGTGTTTATATCGAAAAACGTTACTTTCTTGAAAGAAGACCACATGAGGGATCATAAACTACGAAGTAAACTTGTTTTAGGTGAGATTTCTAATGAGACTGCTGAGACTTCAACAAAAGTTGTTGAATAGACTGATAGATCAACAAGGGTTGTTGATGTCAGTTCACTAGTCATCCATCTCAAGAGTCGAGATTTCCTTAATGTAGTGAGAGGGTTGTGAACCCACCTGTACACTACATAGGTTTAACAGAAGCCCAAAACATCATATCTGATGATGGTGTTGAGGATCCATTGTCTTATAAGCAAGCAATAGAAGATGTTGACAAGGATGAATGGATTAAAATCATGAATCAAGAAATGGAGTCCATGTACTTCAATTCTGTCTGGGAGCTTGTAGATAAACCCGATGGGGTAAAACTATAGGTTGTAAATGGATCTACAAGAGGAAAAGAGGTGTAGATGGAAAGGTACAAACCTTTGAAGCCAGACTTGTAGCAAAGGGTTATACCCAGGTTGAGGGAGTGGACTATGAAGAAACTTTCTCATTTGTTGTCATGTTAAAGTCTATCATGATTCTCTTGCCTATAGCCACATATTATGACTATGAGATATGACAAATGGACGTTAAGACTTCTTTTTTGAATGATAATCTTGAAGAGACCATCTACATGATTCAATCAGAAGGATTGATTGAGCAAGATCAATAGCAAAAGGTTTGCAAGCTTAATCGGTCTATTTATGGACTGAAACAAGCATCTCGATCTTGGAATATAAGATTTGATATTGCGATCAAATCTTATGGCTTTAATCAGAATGTTGATGAGCCTTGTGTTTATAAGAAAATCATCAATAGCTCAGTAGCTTTCCTCGTGCTTATGTGGATGATATCCTACTCATTGGGAATGATATAGGTTTTTTTTTACTGATGTAAAGAAATGGCTAGCTGCCTAATTCCAAATGAAAGATTTTGGAGAGGTGCAATTTGTTCTAGGGATCCAGATTATAAGGGATTGTAAGAACAAAAGGTTGGCCTTGTCTCAGGCATCATATATTGACAAGATACTTGTCAAATATTCGATGCACAATTACACGAAGGGTTTATTACCTTTCAGGCGTGGAATTGTATTGTCTAAGGAATAGTGTCCTAAGACTCCTCAAGAGGTTGAGGAAATGAGACGAATTCCCTATACATCCGCTATTGGTAGCCTTATGTGTGCAATGTTATGTACTAGACCTTACATTTGCTATGCAATAGGGATTGTCAGTCGTTATCAATCCAATTCAGGATTAGATCACTGGACAGCGGTCAAAACGATCCTCAAGTATCTTTGGAGAACGAAGGACTATATGTTCATGTATGGAGATAAGTATTTAATCCTTACAGGATTCACAAACTCTGACTTTCAGATTGATCAGGATTCTTGAAAATCTACATCAAGGTCAGTGTTTACTCTGAATGGAGAAGCTATAGTATGGCGAAGCATCAAGTAAGGATGCATCGCAGACTCCATTATGGAAGGCGAATAAGTAGCTGCTTGTGAAGTTGCTAAAGAGGTTGTTTGACTTAAGAAGTTCCTTACTTATTTGGAAGTTGTTCCAAATATGTTTTTGCCCATCACACTTTATTGTGATAACAATGGTACTATATAAAATTCTAAGGAACCTAGGAGTCACCGAAGAGGCAAGCACATAGAACGGAAATATCATTTAATTTGGGAGATTGTGCATCGAGGTAATGTGATTGTCACGAAGATTGCTTCGGAGTACAATGTTGCTGATTCGTTTACAAAGGCTCTCTCGGCTAAAGTGTTCGAGTGTCATCTAAAAAATTTGGGTCTACGGGATATGTGGCACACTGTTTAGGGCAAGTGGAAGATGTTACTGGGGTACAATGTATACCCTAGTTTATTGTATTTTTGTACTTTATTTGTATTGTACATTAGGCTCCCTAAACTTTAGGACAAGTGAGAGATTGTTGGGATTGGTGTCCTAAATCTCCTTGTAATCTCGTAGTTTGTAGACTTTGTATAAACATATTGTTGTTAAGAAAATAAGTATTATTTTATAAGCATATACTCAATCCAATAAACTAAAATCCGAGGTTATTTCATATAATTTAAACATGTAGAGACATATAAGTGGATCTTGTTTGAATAATAACCTAAATGGTCTGTAGTAGATGGATAAGATTGGGTATCTTATCCTTGTGACACTATGGATACGGCCCATTTTGTAGGTGTTACAAGAAATCTGATCCTGATCATTCATGTGGAGATATGTGAGCAAGGGTATCTTATACAAAGAGTTTGTATAAGACCGGACCATGAAATGATTCTTTGCTTTATATAACACCATTAATAATGGAGACTTACATTTCACTAGAATGACCATAGGTGACATGACCAGAATCCTGAGTGAGTTGTGAACTCCTGCTCATGAAGGTGATCCTTTGATTTGTATGGGTGAGAGTGGCCAGATTGCCAACTCAACAAGCCTACCATTTTGGGGATTCTTCTAACTGGGGAGCTGGGAATGAAGCTACACAAGACGGAATTCACTTTTTCCCCGATATAGGGGCAAGTAGATAAATTGCTCCCTTAAGGGTTGATCCGGATCTTGAACATAGTGGCCACGACCTCTCTTGGCCCGAAAGGGACTTAGTCATAGTTGGACTATGACTTATTACTCATTAGAGGAATTAGTGGTACTTAAGGAGTTAGATATAACTACAATGGAAAAACGATATTTTGGTCCAACTGTACTTACGATCAATTTGTAAAGGGTCATCGCACCGTTGATTGGTTATATTCAATGGACACAAAAATTTATCTGTAGTACGAAGAGTGCAGTTGCAGTCTTTAGTGGAGTGAGCGACAGTTAACAAATGTTGGGTAATTTAATTAAAGAGTTTAATTAATTATCCGAGTATCATTGGAGCTTCAATCTACATGTCTATAATTTATATTCGACTTTGCGATTACTTATTTAGATTATTATCCGAGTACGAACATTTCCTTCAAATACATCTTTGAAAGGAATATAAATTATGGATAAAACGTATAGGTATTATTGTACTAATTCTAATTTAATGAGGGGGATGAATTAGAATTAAATTATCATAAATCGATTAATAACTTTATCGTATTAACCGATTTTGAAGCATTGATGGTTCCCAACGTCAGATAGATATTACGTTATTTTCTCTCATCCCCATCATGGAGAATTCTTTCATTTTCCTATAAAAAGGACGAGAAACTAATGAGATTATGTATAAGAAGAAAACATGATCTGACTTGGAAGATCACTTACCCAGTATTTGAGCTTTGCAATGGATTCACGTACACTTTTACTTTTAAAGTTTAATTCTCTTGAATTCAACATGAGAATAAATAAGGGATTTAAGTTTATGAATTTATGATTTTTTTAATACTTCCATCAAAATCAACATTTCTATTATATCATAAAAAAAATCACGAAATATAAAAAGTAAGCAAGAAAAAGTTACTAATATAAATACAATATAAATAATAAATATGTTAACTTGTTTAAAAATAATCAAACTGAGCATAGCTCAATTGGTATGTTTAAAAATAATCAAATCATCCTCCTATTACCAATTGTATTAAAAAAAATACTTATCTAAAAAATATAAAATTTATTTATCAATTTAAATATGCTTTTTTTATAATGTTTTCAAAAAAGTTCATTGACATCAACATTTTCAAATTGAGATATCAACATTTCTATGACATCAACATTTTAAATGTTGCTTACAATCCTCCTTTATCACCATTCTTATGTCACTTTAACCACTCATGTCCTTCAAATTCTTTAACCACTCGTGCCTTAAAAACCTTTTGGCTTTATGAAATGAGCCTTTTTTGGTAGATCATTTATTCATGCTTTCGATTTTAGGATATTGAAATTGATAAAAAAAGATAATACGAATCCACGATCTACCTAACTTTATAATACTATAATATTATTTAGTTTGAATATTAACGCTCGTGACTTTATTTTTTTGTTTTATTGGTAAAAGAGACTTCATTATAGGAAGATAATTGTCCACATGAATGTCTTTTGTTCATTAGTCAATAAGACACTTTAAGTTTTATTCGCGTACAACACGTCTAGAATTATTGCTAGCTTGCACTTTCATGCATATTTTCTATTTAATTATTGGTTGATTTAAGTCAACTTCAACTTTGCTAGGCCCTACAAGGAAAAGAGCTGCCACTGTTTTAGGTCATGATAGTGCCTTTTTTTGAGCCAAACCCTCAATTATGCCAAAAAATAAACCCCTCCAATACGCAAAAAATTAAAATCCAACCCCTAATAGTTTGCTCAATTTTCTTAAATCCTCTACAAAATAAGAAATTATTTCAAGGAGGTTGTTACATGTAATGGTGGACTGATTTATTTTCACCATAGAATATATAAGAGAAATTATATAGTACTACCTAGTAGTTATTAGAAGACGGCAAAACATACATCCAAATGTTAATTTTTGGCCATCTCATCTAAATTTCACCTCACTAATGTTGAGTCCTTCTATTATACAAGACAATAGGAATATTATTTCTAACTAGTATGTTCACGACAAAGCATACAGTCTTGGATCACCTACTCTGATATCATCTTAACTCATCGATTGACTCAAAGGCTTGAATTAATGGGTGGAGGAAAATTTAATATTATATTCATCTAATATTCAAAACTGACGATAGTTTCGAATTGATGACTATTTAAATGCGGTGATGAAATATGATCGTCATTTATTAATATAATTAAGATGACAAATTTAACATTAACATATTTTCTAAATGCTCTAGAACGAAATTATTATCCTAATTTGAACCTCAAACTCTCTATAAATCTTGAAAAATATTTTCACAACAATTTTTAATACAATTCCAGCCCCATCCACATAAATATTTAAACTAAATAATACAATTTCACTCTAAATTTCCCCAATATTACTCCTAAGTCATAACACAATCGATACCATTCTATTCTTTAATCCGCTTAATAACCATTTCGTTTTTTATTTCTATTTTTTTAAAATAAATTTACTTCCTCCTTATTTCTTACATTGATTTGTATCAGTACAATGATTTAATTCTTAGCCAAATTCCAAAAAAAAATAATTTTTAAAAAACTACATTTTTTAATTATCAAATTTTAGATTGTTTTTTAAACCATCGGATAAAAAATTAATAATAAAGTAAGAAATTTGAAGGTAGAATAGTGTTCATAAACTTAATTTTCAAAAAAAAAATCAAATAGTTATTAAATAAGACTAAAATATCGAAAGGATTTTTTTTTTTTTTTTTTTTTGTAGGGCTATTAGGACAAATTGTATGTCTTGAAAGATTCTATTTGAAAAACGTGTGAAAAGATAAAGTTAAAAAGGAAAAAAAAAATTGTGGTCGTGAATTATGAATAGAAGAAGTGAGAGAGTGTTCCAAAAAATAATTTTAATAAAGTATGTAATTAAAAAGTGAAAAGAAATGCGTGGACCAAAGTGATTAATTAATATGAAACCCAAATGATGAAATCATTATATTCTGAACCAAAAAATCAAGTTTCACATTTTCAACCTCACATTAAAAATGTAGGTAGAACTTAATAAAGTATGAATAAAAAGAGAACACGTGACACATAATTTGTGAAAACGTAAGAATTGAAGTATACAATACTCAATTTCGTATGTTATACACTGTATTTATTACAGTGAAATTACAGTAGTGTCATAAAGTTAAACAATAATATGTTATCCATGAAATACTCGTATCAATTTATTATGTTATATAACAAGAAGTATCATAACAAGTATTTGTTTTTTTCTAATGGGTTAGGTCGAGAACAAAAATTTTGTACATGTTAATAATATTAGAGGCAAATTTACCTTTAAAATATTACATGCATAATCGACAAATATGATCTTGGATATATATTTCTACTTAACACAACCCCAAATCAAGGATATGAGAGTACATATATAAGGTTATGTAAGTGAGTATAATATATTGATTTCATGGTCTATCTAGGATATGATATTCAAGCATATGTAAACATGATGGGCATGTTTGAGCATGAAAATTATTCTTTACCATAGAAATCACTTACTACCCATCAAAAGATTAAAATGTAAATAGAAAGAAAAAACGTGGGAGAGAGTAGGAATAAAGTATATATCTGAGTAATATTTGATTAGAGTCGAGGCTGCACCATCTCCATTTATCCCTTTCAATCCAAAAAAATTACCACGTGACAACTTGTGATGGAACACTTTGATAGACGAAATAGAATAAATATAATCCGAAATCCGAAATGCACCCTAAAAGTCCATAAAAAAAAAACCTCCATCAACATTTGGGGCGGAAAACAAAGCATAAAAACCATATACACACTAGCGATTTTCCTTTCGATGACTATTCAAAAGTAGGCTCACATATTTGGTTAACTTTTCCTCAACCCAATATGACAATATCATTGCCTACTCCACTAATAAATATCTTTCTTTCTTTGCTAAGGAGCTAAAAAAGACACATGAAAAATAATAATTGATCCTTTGAAAAGTCTTTCAACTAGGTGTTGGCCCATGTGAGGACTCAAAAATCACCATCATTATTCCCCAATTTTCTCTATTCTACCCAAATGTTCTTCTAACACACATATATATAGAGAAAGAGATGAGAATGATCAATTGGCAAATCTAAGAGGGAAAAAAAAAAAAAAGAAAAGAAAGAAAAGAAAATGGATGAGAAGAAGCTTAATGTAGTGAGTTTGGTTTTAATTCATATGGTAATAGTATTATTGTCAAGGGTAGTAGTGGGCTTTCCCTTAGAAGATGAAATCAGTAGCTTGCCAAGCCAACCAAGTGATACTAATGCCAATTTCAAGCAATTTGGTGGGTATGTTACCATTGATGAGAAACAGGGGAGGGCTCTGTTTTATTACTTTGTTGAAGCACAAACCCAGCCTGCTTCTAAGCCTCTTGTCTTGTGGCTAAATGGAGGTAAATTCCTTTTTTTTTTTTTTTTTTTTTGGATTAGAAATTATTCGATCAGGCTGTCACGATATGATGGTTGTTTTTCATGGTTGGATGTATTTGAAAGGAAGTATCTCAAATTTATATATGAGATTATTATGGAACGTGTAGATTTTTGAATCCATATTCGACGGCTTAATTAAATAATTTGAATTTTCTTGTAATTGGTAGGTCCTGGGTGTTCTTCTATTGGAGCTGGAGCTTTCATAGAACATGGACCCTTTAAAATTAATGGAGAAATTCTGGTGAAGAATGACTACAGTTGGAACATAGGTCAGATATCTTACCCTTTTTAATTACTTTTGTTTTTAGGATTTTTAGTAGGGACATCGCATATTAAAAAAAGAGTACGTATTTGAGTGTAGATAAGACTAAATATATTTCTATGCATCTTTCTACTTTTATTATGAAAAATATATATATCTTATTGTAAAAAAAAAAGTTTGTCACATGACAACTTGTGATTAGACATTTGAGTGAGTTACATAAACATAGATGTAACTCAAAATACATCAAGTATTTTTTTTTTTAATTGCTATTACACAAAAATATTTCCAAGCATGAAATTGTTTGTTTTCATTTAATATGTTAATGAATTAGTACCCAATGAGAATAAGCATAGCTAAAGATTAAGATATTGTTTTTTTTTTTTTTTTTGTTAACTTAATTATAAATAATGCAACTGGTATATCTTCAATTAAGAGATTAGATATTCGAATTCTCACATTTATTTTTTTTTAAAAAAAAAAAAAAAAAAAAAACTTATTCCCCTATAATCAAAGGCTCAATTCTTTACTTGCAATTTTGTCCTATCGACATTAAGCTTAGAGGTTTGATCCCCCGCCCCATATATTGTCAAATTAAAAAAGAAAGATAATAAAGATCATTTTATTGAAAAAAAAAAGTTCTTATAGGAAGAAACGATTGAATTGTTGAGTTTGAAAATAAGAAATAAAACATTTTATTAGTTAAATAGTGTTCTTGGTCTTGTTCAGAAGCAAACATGTTATACGTGGAGTCACCAGCAGGTGTTGGATTCTCGTATTCTGCTAATAAATCATTCTACTCCAAAATTAACGATGAAATTACAGGTTTTTTTCACTCTCTCTATTATATCATTTTTTAAAATTATATTATTAATTAAATAAAAGAAAATTCTGAAATTATGTGACATATAATAATGTGAAATTTGGGATTGGTGTGATTTTGGCAATTAGCACGAGACAATCTGCTATTTCTTCAGCATTGGTTCGACAAATTTCCAGAGTACAAGAACAGAGATTTTTACATTACAGGAGAGAGTTATGGAGGTATTTCATTTTTCTCTATTATTTAAGTTACTGCCTATGCTTTCATCATCTTCATTAAAGTTTGTATCCTTGTCTTAATTGATTGCCCTTTTATTATTTGTTAAGGACAACGTTCCTCTAAATATTTCTACAATAGTATGATACTGTCCATATTAGACATAAGTTCTCATAGTTTTCTTTCTTTATTTCACCAAAAAAGCTTCATACTATTGGAGCATACCATATGAATGTTTTTCTCTTATATCTAAGCTAATGTGGGGTTACCTATTGTTGAACGAGAATCGCATGTAGATTTGTCCTCGATAACCTGGAGTATTATATTATGCATCTCTACTGTGAACTACATTGGAATATTTATGCATTGAACTTATTATGCGCCCAAAGTAGTTAAGTTCTCTTATAGTTTTCGTATAGTTCGCCAAGTATAACAAACTATAAGTTTCTCATCAACGCTCAAGGGCACATAGTGACCAAACACTGTCACCATATAGTTCTTCTCGTGTAGGCTATCCTGGTAAAAGGCATGCATAACGTTAGGCATAATGATGGAAGAACTCTGGCAGAAGTCCTCCCATCCCAACTTTTCGATGATGTTGGTGATGTAGTCGAGTAGTGGTGATCGCCCAGAGAAAAACCCCATTTCCAACAACATATCATCGCCTTCCTTCTTCTTCTTCTTTGATGCTTCGTTTTTAGGAGACGACTCATCCATCTTCTCTTTGCCCTTTTCCTGGGCCTTTGAGTCTCTTGGGCGTTCAATAATTATGCGCTCATCTTTTTGCTTCTTCTTCTCCTTTGCCTTCTTTTCTTTCTCTCACTACTCTCCTTCAATTCTCTTTTCCTTCTTTCGACGCATGCTTTTCTCCTTCCTATGCACCTCTTTTTCTTCTTTTCTTTTTCTCTCTTCCTCTTCTTCCTCTTCCATCTCTCGCACAAACTCTTTGGTTTTTGTCTCAATGCGCTTTCTTCTTCTTTCTTTTTCCGCATTTCTTCTTCTACCGCCGCATTGTTACGATGGACTTCCTCATGGTGTAGCTTCCTTGTCAGATCACCAGATGTGACAATTAGGCGGGCCTTTTCCATCATCTCCGTCTTTCTCTTTTTCTCCTTTTTTCCCTCCTGTTTTTCCCATTTTATGCGCTCAGCTATCCACGCATGAGCTAGGTTCACAGAAGACCCAATTGTGGTGAACTCAGGACCGATCATTTGTCCATCTACCTTGGGCTCAGCAACCTTTTCTTCTTCCTAACCGTTGAATGAGAGGTACATGCACATCATCCTCATCTTCTGCATCCCTTGGTTGGGCCTCATATGCAGCCATTCTTTCTTGTGGGAGTTCAACTTCAACTTGCGACGTTAGATCAATAGACTTCATCGCCAACGGTTCTTCCACCCTAAGGTGGTGGACTGCTCCTCAACAATTTGACACTCGGCCTTGCACCGATTCTTTTCTTCTTTTCTCAACCTCATTTCTTGCTTTCTTTTTTTTTCTTCTCCTCCTTTTTCCTCTACTTTCTTTTCCTTCCCTTTCTTTGTCTTCTTTTTTTTCTTGCTTCTTCTTTGCAGCCAATTTTTCCACCACCGACTTGATGGGTCCATCATCAGGGTCTGCTGACACTTTCCCTTTAGGATCCTTGGCCGCAAGTGCTGACCCTTGCGATGGTATCACCACTACTTTACCCTGGTGTTCTCTTCTTTCTGGCTGATTAACTACCCCAACTTCCACCAAGCCACCATCCTTTTCGATGGTGAGACACTGTCAAACACTTTCTTTTTGTCTTTCTTCTTAAGTTCACTTTCAGATGGAAGTGTTGGCGCGTGACAAGTTCAGGATTGTGGAAGGGACATTCTCCTTACGCTATCCCTCATGGTTGTGTGATGATGTCGAAATGGTCTGAGAGGAAGTGGGTTTACGGATTATGGATTTGGGACAAGAGAGTGGTGGTAGTGTTGGCTTTGGTTGGGCTTGAGCTTGCCGACTTACAGCAAGATAAGCAGTTTCTCGAACGGAAATGGTTGTTGAAATCGGTAGAGCAGAGGCAGTTGGTTGTTGAGAAAGGCTTCCAACGCCCTCAGAGGTAGAGTTTTGGGTGTTTATGCTCTGGGAAGTCATGGGTTCCAACAAGGAAGGTAGAAAACTTAAATACTTAGAGTTTTAGGGCTTAAAGGATCTAGTTTAAATGATAAATGAATGAATGGGAATGGACGAGGGTTTTATAAGGGTTTAAGATCAGGAATCGTAAACGTTGAAGGTAATGACGTCATCTAATGACATTTCATTAAATGTGGGTCAGATGAAAGGATGTTTCGTTAGACAGCACACTTAATTGCCTCGAGATACAAATCGACAGAGACCCTACATGTTTCATGCGTCGAGTTGGATTGATTTTAATTATCGCATAATAATATGGGCACATCATTCATTTTTCTTTTTGTTTATCGCATTTAAACGATGTTTATCGCATCAGACAGGAATTCCAATTCAAACATATCCAAGTCAGAAAGTCAAGAAGTAGAAGTTCGAACAACAAGAATCAAATAAATCAAATCAAGAAGTTAACTAAGAAAGCGTTAAAAACTGAAAGAAGACATCCTTGGAAAGGTTGGAGTGAAGTCGTCGCAGGAATTCTTCTACATGAGTGATCAATCTTGCCCGTCTGGGTCAATGGTTCCCTTGCCATGGTCCACATAGCCTCCGTGACCATTGACCTTGAAAACATTGCTCCCATCTTTTTCATTCAGATTCAGATATTCAAAACTAGAGTCTGATTTCATCATAGCATAGACTTCCTTCATAACCAAGTCATTTTCTTCTTCTTCTTCCAATTCCTCTTTCAAAACTTCCCAATAATCAACTCCCACATCATTGATGCATTGACATGTTTCCAGTTCATCTGGGTACTTTAATGTGTTAAACACATTGAATTTAACTTGTTGATCACCAACTCGGATGGTCATTTCTCCTTTTTGCACGTCTATCAATATGCGCCTTATGGACAGGAATGGGTGTCCCAAGATAATAAAATCGGTAGGGAAGATAAATTTGTAAACTTGAACGAGCATGTCCTTAATCTTCCCCTCAAGGTGTGTTATTAATCTATCGGCAAGCTGCAAGGTTACTGTGATGGGCCTCCTCATCAATCCCTAACTTCTTGAAAATAGATAACAACATCAAGTTAATGCTTGCGTCCAAATCGCATAATGCATGGTTGATTTCTTTGCCTCCAATGGAACAGAGTATAGTGAAGCTTTCTGGATCCTTCATTTTCACAGGGATGTTATTCTTGAATAATGCACTGCACTCACAGGTCAGCACAATGGTTTCAAATTTGCCTAGCCTGCGTCTATTCGATAGAATATCTTTTAGGAACTTCACATAGCTCGACATTTGTTTGAGAGCTTCTATTAGGGGGATGTTAATGTAGAGCTATTTTAATACATCCAAGAATCTCTTCAACTGCCGACATCATCTTTCTTTTTCAGTCTGCTTGGAAAATGAGGTGGCACTTGTAAGACATTGCTTGCTTGGTTTTTCTCTTTGGCCGCATCAGGTGTCTGCAACAAATGTTTAGGACTTGCGGTTTGAAATTAGTGTTTATCATGAAAGTTCACATTTTTTGGAGTTTGGTTAGAGGGTTGAGAAGAAGTAGTTAGAAGATTTCTAGTCGATCCAGAGATAGTTGATTCATATTTATTGGGTCTATCTATCATGGTTGGAGCTTTAATTTCTTGTCTTGCTAGAGTATGTGGTTTTTCTAGTCTAGCTTCTCAAGTTTCAACTGTCGGGTTGGTCATTGTTCTTCCATTGCGCAGTGTCACAGCTTGGTGCTACTCCTTACCATTTCTACGTGGAGCCTCAGTGTTACTAGGCAGGGTGCCTGGTTGTCTATTCTTTACAACATTAACGATCTTCCCTACTTGAACTTCTAGGTTCCAAATTGAGGAAGCTTGAGATGGATCAATGCATCGTTCTTCTAAATGTATTCCTTTAGAAGCATCTTCAACGATGAAGATGCGTTAGAATTTGATGTCTGGTTGTGATCATAATGAGAACGGTTATGATTATGCTGGTGGCTCTAGTTGTGTTGATTGAATCCAGGTGGATGCCCTCTATTTTCTTGCTGTTGATATACATTTTTTTGTCCAGACTGTTCTTGGTTTCTTCCCCATGAGAATTTGGGTTTATTCCTCCAATCTGGATTATACGTATTGCTAAACAGGTTGTTATGGATGGAGAAAACAGTTTGAGGGTCATGCGGGCAAGTTTCAATAGAATGAGGTCTCCACATTGTACATAGCTTACTGTCGCAACCTGAATCATGGTGTTAAGTTGAGCAGTGTTCTCGTTTGGCTCCAAGGAATAAGCACATTTCTTGGCCTCATTGCGGAGAGTGTAGGGGAAAAAAGATATCCTGATTCCCTCCGGCATTACACCAGGAATAGAGAATGTATTACACACTTCTATAAAGCTTGTTAGGTGGCCGTGAGGATCTTCACCCTACATCCCTCCGAACTACCCGATCTGAAGCATAATTAGCTTAATCTCGAACCTTGCATTCTTGTCAATGTTTGGTCGCATAATACCAGGTGAAAAATCATACAAATTCGGGGCCACATAGTTCCTTATGGGAATGTTGCAGTCTGCGACCAAAAGGATAGGTGACCTTGCCCGAATACTCCATTTCCTCTAGCCTGGTTATTCTAGTTGTTGTTGTTGTTGTTGGCTATATTCCTTCTTCTACTGTTTTTTTTTTTTTTTGTCGACAACGAAAAGTTCTCTCGATCTCAGGGTCAATATTGAATTCAAGTTTAGTACTTGTACTCATATACTATTTACCGCTTGGTCGCACAAGCTACAATACTCCTAGAAATCAAGATGTGCCTGCAAAACATAAATTCAAACACTCAATCAGTTGCCAAATCCCAGTAACGGTGCCAAACACTGATTGCGTTGTGTGTGTTTATGTTTGCATCTCTATTGTGAACTACACTGGAATGTCTAAACATTGAACTTATTACTTGCCCAGAGTAGTTAATCATGCACTTGTCACAAGTTTTCTTATAGTTTGTCAAGTATAAACAAACTATAAGTTTCTCGGTGTGAGCCGAGATTGAACTCAGAGATTTATACTATGAATGTTTGGAAAGTATGTGAATGCGACAAGAACCAAGATAAGGAGAGTTAAAAATCATGCGATTAAATAAATCTATGTAATGAAAGTATCTAAACAAGCAAGGAATACTTCAAGATTCGTTCCAAGAAAATTAAGATAGTCAATAGCTTTAACGTGTGTAAAATATATGGAGAAGGTAGGGTTTGGGGGAAATCAATGTCGCATCCCTAAATTTAACTTTGAAGGCTAATCCTGGCTAGCTACATCCATTCATCACACACCTCTCGGCGGTCAGCCACACTTGTCATATTTCTATGACGCGTGAGTGATGTTGCATTGAGCATAAGGTTATTTCTATCTCTAGAAACACTTCTTACTTTTCTTAGTGAGATCCACAACTACTTACCCTTTCGGGTAGTTAGTCATAGTTGCTTGACTCAATGAGTGATCATAGGCAAGCATTTAAATAGCCATACACTAAGCAAACAAGGTTAACCTTTAAAGGTTTAACTTAGTTCATAGCATTAACCTTCCCCCTTACTCCATGAAGATTAGTAACTCGTGGTAAATAAGGAAGCAAAGGTAAAGATAGAGAAAATGATGAAACTAAACATGATGATATATATGGATAGAAATAGAGTAGTTGATTAAAAAATGAATAATCTCTTAAGTCAAATGCAATACAACAATAAGCAAGAGTAAAAGAAGTAAAGGAAAGAGTAGTTGTCAGCAATTTCTTGCTTCCAATAGATGTATGTCAAGGCTGCTAGTGATGAGATAGTAGCATGGAGTGGAGAAGGCCCTCTCAGACTCTTGCTCCAATGAAGCTCCGATGATGAATCAGAGTGGAGTTTGGAGATGGAAGTTCTCAAAAAAATACTCTTTATTCTCTCTTTGCTTGTAGTACAAGTATTGAGCCTAAGGTTTCTCTCGGGAAAAATCTCGATTATTGAACATTTTCTTCATGGGTGTCAAGGCTCTATTTATAGAGCCATGCACTGACAATCGTTGGAATTCTTGCTTTGATTAATCGTCATCTTTGATGCGGTAAGTGAAGATGTCAGCACTACTATCGTGGTCAACATTTCGAAGGTTTTGACAGAAGATTCGTTGACACAAGGTCAGAGATCCTGAGGCATGCAATCAATTATTTGTTCATCAGGTAGAAGATCAGCGCATGCGAACAGATTTTGCAGTCAACTGCAAAATAAACACTTTGGCGCAAATTACTCATGATATGCAGTCAGCGGGGGAGTTTTAGTGTACTTCAATGCAAGTATAATATTAATCACAAATTCTTAGTATAATCCATGCATATCTTGGATATCTACTCCTATTCTAAGTAAAAGGCTACAACTTGTATTTCTACAAGTTATCAGTAGCTATATGTCAACATAAATATATCTCCGAATAAATTGTACATTCCTATATGCCAACTCGATGTACATAACATATTCTTGGTTAAAATATCATTTTGATCCATGTACTTGAAAGTTTGTTCAATTTTAGTCCATTTACTTTCAACAAATCTTAAATTTAGTCTCAACTGCCAGTTCATTATTGTTACTAGCATTTTTAACATAAATTTTGAAAATATATTCACATATTTTTTCTTCTTAACTAAAAATTATTATTATTTAATCAATTTTTGTAAAAAAAAATAACTTTTAGAGACTAAATTAGTTTAATAGAAAGTATATGAATGAAAATTGAATAAAGTTCAAAATATAGATACTAAAATGATATTTTATCCTTTATTCTTTCAAATAAAATATGATGCATGTGTGTATGTGTATTAATTACATTAATATTTTCTATTTATGCTAATTTTGCACCGTGTTTGACTCCTATGAGAACAGGGCACTATGTTCCACAACTGGCTCACCTCATTCTTAAGTCCAAAGCGAATATCAACCTAAAAGGAATAGCAGTGAGTAGAAAAGTTACAATATAATATAATATATACATAGTTCTTCCTAGTGAGATGTTTAATTAAAGATAAATTACAAAAAAAAATCTTTCTCAAATATTATTGTAATTACAATTATACCCTTAAACTTTCAATTGTAAAAATTAAACCCTCAAATAGTGTTAAAATTAGATCCTCAAATTTATAGTGATAGAAATTGGACCCTCAATAATAAAAATTGAGCTCTTGAAACTATACAGTTATGTAAGTTATAGGGTCTAATTTTAATATTTATATAAGTTTGAGGACTCAATTTTTACAGTTGAAAGTTTAAGGGAACATTTGTAACTACTACCATATTTTAGAGAGAATTTTTTTGGAATTTATCCGTTATTTTATTTCAATTTGATATCTATAATTTAGCGAAATTTGAATTTGAACCACTGTGGGGATGGATGATGTAGATAGGAAATCCTCTTCTAGAAATGGTGAATGACTTCAACGCAAGAGATGGATATCTGTGGTCACACGGCGTCGTATCAGACTCTGCTTATAAGCTGCTGAGTTCAATGTGCAACACTTCGCGGTTTTTTCAAGAGGCATTGCAAGGCTTTATTTCTCCAGATTGTACCTTCGTTCTTTCCGAGGTTGCCGAACAATTATCTAACTTCATAGATGATTACAATGTTATCGGTGACGTTTGTTCCCTCACCGCCAAATCACAGCCTGCTATTCTCCTTCATCCACTCTCCTCTTTCTTCTACTCCACTATCAAATCCGCTTCTCGACGACACCTTCTAAGTCACCATCAGGTGAGACTAGCTCAACTCTTTTAAATTTATGATTATTAGAGAGAAATAATGTTTTTTAAGAAGGTCATTTTTTATTTACTCCCTTTTTATATATTTGAGTGTTTCAAAATCCATTTTGAGTGATTGTCAAATACTTCAATTTTTTTACAAAATTACTTATTTTCAAAATTAAACATTTGAAAAATTAAACGAAACACATCCTTAGATTATTGCACCATAATTTAGTACCTAGTTAGAGAAAAATTAGGGTCAGTGTGGTACTGATAAGAAATCTGAAAATAAAAATTTGAAAATTATGGTCAATTAAGTTGTATTTCATGTTTTTCAAATGTGTTTAGTTGTAGATTTAGAATTTAAATTTCAATTTAAACAATTTTTCACAATGTGTTTGATAATATATCTATAAATCATAAGACTAACTATAGTTACTCACAAAATGTTAGGTATTACTAAGTAATTTAGAAACTTGTTTTAGGTTAAAAACTTGTATAATTATCATTTTATAGTATCGTATAATATATTAAATATTTTAACTTAACAAAAATAATTGAGTTTTTAATATGAAATACTATATTTGTTAATTTTTTAATCTTCTTTATTATAATTTTGGATTTTAAAATTTCAAATTCAAAATATGAGTAGACTAAAAATATAAAAATTTTGTTTCTAGTATTTACACGATTTGGATCACAGAACTCGAAAACAATTTTCGAAAACAAAATCCATATGACCTACCAAACACATATTTGATGAACTTAGTGAATCTGAAAACATAAAAAAAAATCTTAGTTGTCAACTAAACATACCCTTAATTTCATATGAATTTTCAAAATTTTGTACAGTATATTATTACAAGTGAGCTGATAATTGACGTACATTATTTTTCTTGAGGTTGGAGGTTGGGATCTTCACATCTGGCTTGTTGTATTAAAAAAACGTTAATTTAAATATGAAAAGTACTCGTACATTAACAGAAGGATAAAAAGTAATAACTATTGGGACTAAAAAGAACTAGTTTTCAAACTTTAGAGGTTAAAATGTCAAATTAGAAAACTCATAGACTAAAATGCTATCAGCTAAAATTTCAAGGATCAAAAGTATAATTTTTTATTCTTAAAATTACTTTTTTTTAATATATATTAAGTGTTTCTTTAATCATTCAAAATCAATTTTGATGGTATGAAAAATGTGTTAAAAAGTATAAAACTAATCAATTTAATTTGAATGATTAAAAATATTTGAGGATAATTTCAAACATGACAAAAATGAACTTTAATTATTTCAAAATTACTCCAAAACATATCCTTACAAAATAAAACGACATAAACTCATCAGACAAAAAATTAAAAGTTTAAAAATTTATTAAAATCAATTAAAAATATTTAGACTAACTAAACACAATCTTATTAGAAGTTCGTGATCTATTTGAAAGTAAAGTAAACATAAGTCATGAGAGAACATATATGGGGCACGAGTTTAGCATTTAAGTCAAAAAAAGATTAAACTAACCTTAAGTTTAAATAGAGACCAGATTATTTATTTTTTTAGTAATTGTAAAGTCAAGAAAGTAGTAACTGGGGAGTTTACGAAGTCGTAAGGCTTACAATATAATGAGTTAATAATGCATAAATTTGATTTTTTTTTAAAATAATGGACTTGTTGACTTTTTGACCAAATAATGAGTGAAGTTCACAACTCCCTCCACCCAATTCAAACTCTTTGGGTGGAGTAATACTTGGATGCACCTACTTCTATGCATTTCACTCTCATCACAAATACACAAAAAGAATTAAAATATTTCAGTATAGAAAAGAATTTACTATACGATTGAATATGATTGGATAATTCGATGGAATACACAAAGATATATGTTGCTCGGGATGCACCTAAGAATTTTTCCTTTGGGCCAAACAACCCTTAAACTCGATTCGATAAATTCAAAGAGTAAACATAGATTTGACATCTTAAATAACCAAAACCTAAAACACCATTTAAAAATTGAATGTTCAAATTTACCATTTAACCTAAAGACGAGTTAAGAGACAAAAACTAAGCCTTTTCATTTCCTCTTAATTCGGTGCGATATTATATTACTTGTGTCTTTGTTATTTTGATATTAACAAATTGTTAATATAATTGGTATATTGTTGAGGGTGTGACAGGAAAAAAATGGCATTGATAGAGATATTTGTTCACAAGAAAATGTAGCAAAATATTTAAACAGAAAGGATGTGCAGAAAGCTCTCCACGCCAAACTCGTCGGAGTTAATCAATGGACTCTGTGCGTCAACAATACGTAAGTAAATGTATTAATCCTTCAATTACCTAACAAAACAAAAATTAAAGTCTCGTTTTGGTAATCATTTTCTTTTTTGTTTTTTGTTTTTTAAAATTAAGTCTTTATATCTTTCTTAAGTACAATTGTTGAATTCTTTCTAAAAAAAATAATTTTTTGAAAGCCATTTTTTAGTTTTCAGAATTTGACGATTTTTTAAATAATTGATGGAAAGTAGATAGTAAAAAAAGAAATCTAAAAGTGGAAATAGTGTTTATAGACTTAATTTTCAAAAAATAAAATAGTTATCGTACGGGACTTAAAAGATTAATTAATTAAATCACGATCTGCAGATATTGGCATTATGATATGAAGAATGTGCTTATACCAACGATTGGTGTCGTAGGCTCACTCGTCAAGTCTCAAATTCGGGTCTTGGTTTACAGGTAAACACACTCAGCTTTGTAATTTATTTCAAAAATATCTTATAACTTTTTGAAATTAATAATAATTTTAAACTTTCAAAAATATGTTATAGTTATTTTTTGGATGGAATCAAACTATTAAATATTCGACGAAATTTCTATCGATATTTCTACATTTTCGTGAGTTCGACATCGACATTAAAGCTTAATTGATATTTTCATTATATCGTAGAAAACTCCACAAAATACAAAAGATAATCATCAAAACACCACTAGTATAAATATAATATAAATAATAGACATATTAATTTGTTCAGAAATAATAAAATATTTGTTTATTAATTTAAATTTATTTTTTTGAATTTTTTTTTATAATTTTTTAAGAAATATCCATCAGAATCAATTCTCATCGAAATTTCCGTAAAATTAAAATCTCAATATTTTTGTTAAGATCAATATCTTAAACCTGAGATAAAACCTATTGATATTGATTTGTCTAAAAAAATACCACGAAACTTTAAAAAATTTGAAACTCTTAAACATAGTATTGATTTCTCCTATTATTTAGTACTTGGATGAAAAATATTGTTACCACGTTTTAAATTTTAAATGTGCTACCAATTATATATTCAAAAAACAAACTTAAAAACATTTAAAAAAATATTTTTTTATTAAATATTTTATTATATTCTGATACTTTGTCACTTCCGAATTTAGAAGTTTATACAAGATAACTTAACAAGTGCTATATTAATTAGAGAGAGAAGTTAATCCAAGACACCTTAACAAGTATAATATTAATTAGAGAGGAAATAATATTATTGAAGTTCTACCGTCATAACTATCTACTTTGACATATCGTGTTAAATTATCACTAAATACAATATTTAAAATTGATAAGTTAAAGTAAATTTAAAAAGCTTATTAATATACTGTTTACATGCAGTGGCGATCAAGATTCAGTCATCCCATTTACTGGAACTAGAACATTGGTAAATTCGTTAGCAAAGTCATTGGATCTAAATACAACTATGCCTTATAAAGTTTGGCTTGTGGATAATCAGGTCAGTTAAAGCTTATTTGATTATATTTATAAATAATTATGCATTATTTCTCTGTTTTTTTAAAAAAAATTGAGAAATAGATTTTTTTTTTTTTAATCTTTTTCAACCATTCTTTTTCCAAAGCATAAATATTTGCATTATTTACAAAATAATTAATTTCTCTAAAATTAAGAAAGGAATAAGGATGAGTATTAAATATTTGATTTTGGTATTGAATTATAATGAGTATGATTTTATTATTATATATAGGTTGGTGGATGGAGTGAAGTGTATGGCAAGTTTCTATCATTTGCAAGCATAAGAGGTGCTTCTCACTTGGCTCCAGAAACTCAACCCAAGAGATCTTTGGTGCTTTTCAAAGCATTTTTAGATGGAATTCCACTTCAACAAATTTAACCCTTTTTTTCCTTTTCTTTTCTATTTCTGGGATAATATTCATACAAAATATATCATCTTAATTAAATAAATAAAATTACATCAGGGAAGCCAACAACATAGACTTGGTTACACTTTATGGATCCAAAATTTTATGTTTGGAAGTTATAAAATTGGATACTTTTGATACATATATCATGGCATATCCAACATCTTATGTTAGGATCTATATATATATATATATATTATTTTTTTTCTTCTTAGATGTTGGGTCTAGTTTCTATTTAATTCCGATGTTTCAAAATGTTATACATTTAGTCATTAAGTTTTAAATTTGATTTTAATTTAGCCCATAAGTTTCAAAATACTACAATTTTACCATTAACATTTGAATTTTTTTTCAATTTGGTTCCAATGTCTCTAGGTTTATACTTTTAACCTCAATTTTTCATTAAATATTCACTTTCTGTCTTTTGGAGTTAATTTATGTTAATAAATTAAAAATCCTGAAAAGAATTATAATTAATTAAGTTTCACTATTTTTATCACTTTTAAAATTTTATTTCTAATTGTTTCTAAATATTAATAGAAATTGATGTTAATTATTGAAATTAAGTATTTAATGAAAATTGAGGTTAAAAATGTAAAATCTTGAAATTCATGGACCAAAATAAAACAAAATTCAAGTCTCAAGGGTAAAATTGTAACATTTTGAAACTTAGAGACTAAATTGAAATAAAACTCAAAACTTAAAGACTAAATGTATAACTTTTGAAATCTAAGAACTAAATAGAAACTAGAGCAAAAAACTAGAACAAAAAATGTATTATTTCCTTAAAAAAATTGTAACAGATTGATATATTTGGATATTATTTTAAATGATAAAATCATTTGAAATATTTTTAAATATAGTAAAATGTCACTATCTATCACTATCTATTAGTACATTTTGTGATATTGATAAATAAGTTGACTCATTTTTTCTATATTTGAAACAATACTTTAATATATGTTGAGTGGTAAATATTGGTTAATTATAATTTTCATCCTTAAATTTTTAAAACTGCGTTGAATAGGAGAATCTTTTAATAAAATACTAAACTTTCAATTTTATTTATCTAATAGGTTCTATAATTTTCAATTTCCTTCTAAAAAACTTGAAAAAAATTATTTCAAATGACGAAACTGTGAAAAATATTTACAATAATAGAAAAATATCACAGTTTATTTACGATATACCGTAATATACCTTGATAGATTACTATCTGTGTCTATCGTGATACAGATAGACATAGATAGTAGTCTATCGTGATCTATCACAGACAGTAAAATTTTATTATGTTTATAAATATGTTCATTTTCCTATATTTAAAAATCCCCAAAATCTAATAGGTTTCAGATCATTTAAATAGCAAATTAGATACTTGGAGACCTATTCAATAAAAAAACCGAGAGCCTAACCAATTAGATGGTTTAAAATTTGGAAGGTTGTGAGAAAACAATTTTTTTTGTGTTAATAATAATTTTTTAAAATAATTTTCTAGAGTTAAAAAAAATTAGAAATAGTTGCTTATAAAAAAATTTTAGAAATAGTTGTTTATAAAAAAATTTAGAAAAGAGTTAAAAAAAGCACCCATGAACATATTAATGACCTATCAATAATATCCATACTAATAATCAATTAGTGATAAACAACTAAAATAGTCTATCAATAATGATTAGAAAATTGTAAAATTATCATATTTATAAATGATATATTTATGTGACATTTATAAATATGGCAAAATTTTGTCACTCGTTGCAATTTATTCTAGAAAATTACCTTTCAAGTGAATGAAGACACAAGTGAATCCATGGAAAAACAAAGTTTATATATTTATGTTTTCAATATTCTTCAAATATGTCATTTGGAGTAGATTTTGAAATTAGCATTAATTATTTAAAACGTATTCGATAATATGTTTATAACCCATAAAAATACATCTACTTACCAATAAACATTGTGTTCAATCTTTAATTATTATTATTTAATTTTATGAACATGTGTTTTATGTTATAAATTCTGTATAATTATTATTTTACAATATTATGTAGTTTTTAATATAATATATCATAAATATTTTAATTTAACAAAAGGAAAGGAATTTATAACAAGGATTGCTACATTTATCTAAGTTGTTATCATTTTTAATGTAATAGTTCTGCACTTCAAAATCTAAATACATTAAAAATATACAAATGTTGATTTCTAAATTATCTTTAGGAAGTATTTGAGATATTGAATTAGTTATTATAATCAATGATTATTATAATCTGTGAGTTATAATAATTTGTATTTGAAATGCATATTATTTTAGTCTGGTTAAAAAATAATGAACATTATAATAAAGAGGGAAAAAGAGGATGATAAACAAATAGTAAACATTGGAGCATAGATAAATTTAAAATAGTAGTAATGTAGTTAATTGTAGGTTATAATAGTTGAAAAACACCAATGTTACAACTGGAGCCTCAAACATGGAGTGGGTTATAAGAATTCACTCCACTAATTCGAAGTTGATGGCCCAAACACCCACTAAGCACAATTATGAAAAAATAAATACAATTTTCAAAAATCAAAATTTGTTATCAAATGAAACCTAAATTATTTAGAAATAAATGATGATGAATGGTACATGTTGATTAGAGGACCATTCAAACAAAGAATTAGAACATTCTTACACAAGAATATAGAGAACCTTTCAGCAAGAGACATAACTGTAGAGGTTGAAATCAATTTCATCCGTTTCAGAAGGGAATACTCCTCCAATCTCATAGAAGGTTGGTTCGTGGCACCAGATCTCAACGTCGAAGGACAAGGTAGACTGACCATACTTTTGACAGTTGGGGATCTCTTCCCGAGGGTGCCTTTTTTCTCTGGGTTTCAAATGTTGTCAACGTGGTGGGGCAACTCTCACGAGATTAGCTTGACACTCATACATTTTTAATAAGTTAGAAAGTGAAAAAGTGATTGTTAGGTTGAATCATGTCGTGATTTGCTAATAATTTGTGAAAATAAGTACATTATTAATATGTACTCCTCCCGTCGAGATCAAAGATTCACATCTCCATATTCCATACGGGTTATTTGCCTAAGATATTATATCTACACAAACTTGTACAAAGCATTTTTTACTACTTGTTATGATTAAAATTAAGGACAATTGCAAATATAGCAAGCAAACATAAAGTATCGATAAATAATGCACCATGTAAAATAATTTGCACATATAATAAAATTTAGATTATGATAAACCATATCGTTAGTAGGAGTCTCTAAGTGATAGACCTTTATTACTGGTAGGAGTCTATCACCAATAAAGTAATATATTTTGTTATATTTACAATTCTTTTAAAATATTGTTATACATCTAATTATTATTTCTAAAAGTGTTACTCAATTTAATTACCCTCAAAATGGTGTAATAAAATTTTGAAAATGGGCTTAATAATTCAGGCAGAGATAATCAAAGTCCATGGACAATGCCCTAAGAGACCCGTCTCGAGAAAGCCCACAAAGTTTTGGTCTCAAAGGTCCAATGGTTCTTCTTCCTTCTGAGCTGTCAGCTCCTCCATTTTCACTCTCGGAAGCTTGAAAGGTGAACAACCGTAAAATGGGAAGGCCTCAAAGAAGGAGCGGAGCCACCGGCGGTGACGATCAACTTCACGCCGCCGCTAGAAACGGCGACTTGAGTTCCGTCATTTCAATTTTGGCATCTAACCCTTCGTCTGTCAATTCCAGAGATAAGCACTCCCGGACTCCGTATCCTTATGTTTCATCCTGTTAATTGTTATTTCCAGACTCAATTATTTTTAGAATTTTGTGCGAATCATCATGCCCTTCGTGCTGCTTAACTCAAATCCTTGAGATATGTTCGATTATAGCTTTGGTTAATTGTTATTTCCAGACTCAATTATTTTTAGAATTTTGTGCGAATCATCATGCCCTTCGTGCTGCTTAACTCAAATCCTTGAGATATGTTCAATTATAGCTTTGTTTGATTCAGTTTGAGTTCAATTAAATTGAAGTTGCTCAAGTTAGATTGGTTTAAGTAGCTTCGTAATGTTGTTTCTAGGTTGAATCAACCGAACAAATCCAAGTAGATTAATTTCTTTGATATCTTAATATGAGGATATATTATTATGCACCGAAGTTCTTATTTTTAAGTCTTGTATCCTTCAATAATTTTTGGAAAATAAGATGGCTATTACTGTTTTTTTTTTTTTTTGGGATAATAAATTTTAGGGTAAATGAATCAAACAATCTAAACCAATCTAATGCTGCATGGTGATTAGTGATTGAATTGAATTTTGTGACTTTATCACATAATTAGAGTCATTTGATGAGAGAGTTTGAGTACATTCATTAAATTCAAAAGACATCTTGCATCCATGTATTTTGATGAAACTGGAGTTGTCGATGAAGTAAAGTTGCACCATTACTTTTTATCTACGAAGGAAGAGAAACCAATATGTAACTGTTATCTTTCATTTAAAAAAATTTCCTTAGTAAAAGTTCTTTTTCAAGCCTGTCACTGACTTAATGAGAAGAGTCTTATAACTTTTAGTTTGTTTCATGTCGGGTGATTATCAAGCTTTCATTGTGAGACTTTGGTTGGACTTTTGCCTCACGGCTATTATCAAATCTATGCTTCTGAAGTAGTAGGGGGAGTGGATAATATCTAAACTGTCAAGAGTG
The DNA here is from genome assembly GCF_027475165.1 of Benincasa hispida. Classification (NCBI taxonomy): domain Eukaryota; kingdom Viridiplantae; phylum Streptophyta; class Magnoliopsida; order Cucurbitales; family Cucurbitaceae; genus Benincasa; species Benincasa hispida. The sequence continues at coordinate 84,995,923 of NC_143488.1, forward strand.
GATAAACAGGTCATACAAAACATTCTAAAAATATTGGATAACTGGCTGTCTTTGAATTTTGCTGTTGCTCTACAACACTGTATCTCATCATACAATATTCCTTTTCCTGTTGATAGATTAGCTCGTCAGCTCATTATATCATAAAGGGAGGGAATGGGTGCATTGCTTCTCCTATTGTTTGATAGCTTACCATGTAAAAGCATGTTAGGACATTAATTCTAAAGACTAGAAAACTAGGAATTATATGGCTGCTTGCAAACTAACGAGCAGAAATCTTGGAGTAATCCTGAATGATCTGAACAGCTAGTCAGGACACCTTTTATTGACTATTTACTAAATAAATGAAGGAAAATTTTCCCCAATATACCTGCCACTGCCATGAAGCACAAGCAAGACGTTGTGATGCTACTTAAAACTAGTTCTTTGGGAAATTTTCATTTTCTTACCTTGTATTTAGCTTGGGGAGTTAATTTTAACATTTCAACTTGTAGTTTCATCAAATTAAACTCTATATTGAAGGAGGGCAACGCTTGCCCATAATGAGTTTAATTTTTCAACTTTTTTTTTTAACAAGTTTTAGCTTACTACAAGTGTTCTTAGGGCTGTACTGTTGGAAAATTCTCCCATTTCTACTGCAAGAACAAACTGAAAATAGCAGAGAAATTAAAAGAAAACAAAGTAAGATACACAAGAATTTATGTAGAAAACTCCAAATCCGAAAAAACCAAGGCTCACAAGATTGAAATTCACTATGTGAAAAATTATTATAGCCACAATGAATTCTCTCCTCCAACTAGAAGAACACTCTCTCAAAACTTTTGTACGAGTCAAACCCCCTTTTCCCCACTCTCAAACTGAAAAAAAAAAGAGGGAATTTAACTAGAGTTAGCACACCCAAGCATAAAATGCTTCTAACTCAAACAACTTGAAACCATAGGCTCCTTTTATAATGCTTGGAGTCCATCACTTTCTTGAACTTTTGCATTATGAGACAACTTACTCTTCTAATATTTTGCAAAAAACTCTACATGTACATGACTATTTTTGTGGGTACTAGGTATACCGCACCTGTTTGGATGCTTTTCAGACGGGTTTGCATTTCATTGTTGAATTTGGAGTCTTTTTTACCAGTTTGATTCTGTGGCTTGGTTCGGGCATTTTCATGGTTGAGTTTGAGCATTTTTGTACTTCGAAATTGAACGCTTTGGTGGTTGCACTTACTCAAGTTTAAGGATTGACTGGATGAAATTGAAAATTTAATGTTAAAATTGTAAGGAGTAAAAATGCAATATTCTCAATTTCTTTTCCAAGAAACCCTGCTTGTAGAGTTTCTGCTTGAGCAGGGTTCCTGGTGTATTAATGCCGCTTTATATCATAACATAACAGAGTATAAAGCATAACAGAGATGCTCGCTCAATCCTCCTGTCCCACGCCTTTTACTATCTCAGTTAAAGGTTGTATTCAAGTTCTTGAAAGTCCTCTTTACCTTATGCTTTAAACTTTTATCACAATATATTACGCTCAACAGGTTATTAAGTGGCTCTTATCTTTTCAATGTCATGAAGAGCTAGCTCTCACTTTAGTCTTGTTACTTTTTTTTGCCAATACACTAATTCTAGCATCCCAGCCCTTCGACTGTGTTTCCTTCACTCTAGCAAACTTTGAAATATAGACTGCATTTGGCAGCATGGTCTGGACAAGCAGAAGTTATAAATTATCTATGCAAGAACAAGGCCGATGTTGGTGCTGCTGCCATGGATGATATGGCTGCAATACATTTTGCATCTCAGAAGGGACATTTAGAAGTAGTTCGTACTTTGATCTCATGTGGTGGATCGGTTAAAGCTTCTACTCGAAAGGGTATGACCCCACTGCACTATGCCGTGCAATGTTCACATTTGGAGCTTGTTAAGTACTTAGCAAAGAAAGGTGCAAGCTTGAGTGCTAGAACAAAGGCAGGACAAACCCCTCTTGATTTGGCTAGCAATGAAGAAATCCGCTTGTTCTTGGAAGAACAGGAAAAAACATCTAAGAAAGGAGAACTCAAAGATAAAGGGAAAGTTGGGACAACTCATTCGCAGCCAACAGTGTTGGGAGAAGATGAGGCACCCACTGCAAAGGCGAACGAAACTGAAAATGAAGAAGATTTGGCAGTTGAGCAGCCAAAGAGGCAGAGCAATGAAGAAGACCAGGGGGACGAACAATCAAAGAGGAAGATTGATGGGGCTGCTGGTGAGGAAGCCTTGCCAAAACCGAAGAAGGCGAAAGTTGCCCTTGGCCATCTTCTAACATCGGATGACACACAAGAGGATGATGAAAACTCATAAAAATGGCGTCGAGTTGTCTGTGTAACCAACATTATTGTAATAACATCAACACACCTTAATCCTTACAGTCCCTTCTCCATATGTTTATTATTAACTCCATGATTTTAGATATAGACCTTTGAAAGTAACATATTTCTCTTTTGGTCTTGAAGACCTCATAGACCATAGTCTATCCTTCACATCAAAGATTTGATACATGTTATCTCTAACCTTCCTTCACATCAAAGGTTTGGTACATGTTATCTCTAACTGTTCACTAACATTTCTCTAGTTAAACTTAGTCCCTTAGATTATTAGTGAAGGTTTGATTTTGAGTTATAAGTGGTTAATTAATCACATTGTTCATATTTGGATATAAACTAATCTACTTCGAGAGATTTTAACGTACAATTCCATATTTATAAACGTAAATTTCTTCTTTGTGATATCGAGTTTTGAAATGGATTTAAAATAAGATTTAATTTTTGATTGAGGTAGAAGATTATAGGTGTATTTGGAATAATACATTTTCAAGTGTTTAATTTTACAAAAAGTCATTTGGGAAGAAATTGGAGTGTTTGGCAATCCCTTGGAATAGTTTTTCGTGTGTATTTTCATCATTTTTTATCAAAAAAATTTAAATAAAAATGAGTTTTTTTTTTTTAATTTTTTTTTTTCTCAAGTCAATCCAAATGAGTGGATATTAATATAGAAGACTTCAAATTTGTTACCAACCCAATTAACGACTTTTTTTTTTTTTTTTTTTGAAAGATCATAGAATTATCATCTTGATAATACTAGAAAGTATACTAATCACCATAACCAAGATGGTTTTGAAGAAGAACCCAACTTAGTTAAACGAAACTATAAGATTAAGGATCTGTTTGGATTGACTAGAGGAAAAAATATTTTCCAGAAAAGTAATTTTCAATTAAACTTTTTTTATAAAAACCGTTTAAAATACATTTTGAAAGTGTTTCAAAAACTATTTTGAGTGGTTGTCAAACACTTTAATTTTTTTAAAATGAAATTAAACACTAGAAAAATTAAACCAAACACACCTTAAGTTTAGTTAACTTTTGTGTCTATTTGGTCCATGAATCTTCGAAAGTATCTAATAAATCTTTTAAATTTAATTTTGTGCTTACTAGGTCTTTACCGTATTCTAACATTTAAAAAAATTAATTGATCTGGATGTACTTAACAAATTTTTTTTGTTAATTCAAACAATTCAAAGATATATTGGACATAAAATTAAAAATTGAATAAGGATTTGAAGTTGTTATCCTCAAATTTAAGCATTCTAATGAAAATAATAAAAGAAAAATAAAATAGCAATAATGCCGGCCTAGGGTTGCAATCATATTGATGAAAGTCCAAGAAGAAACAAGGTTGAACCAATTTGACAAAACACAAAACAATTTTACGCATAAGGAGATTAACGCCGGCAAATTTTTCATTCTATGAAAATGACAAACCAAACAGCATCAAATATATGTTATATGCTTCTGCTCTAATTAAAAAAACAAAAAAACAAAAAACAAAAAACAAAAAACAAAAACAAAAAAACAAAACTAGCTAAGATTTGTAAACATTACTACACATTAAGGGTATTTGTGTATAATTTTGTTTAGCTGGCTGTAAAACGAATTTATTACAAATGAGAACTCAAACTCTTATTTCAACGAACATGTGGGTTGAAGGATTTACATCTTTACCCTTTAAGTTTCGAATATATGTCTTTAACCAGTGGATCATCGTTATGTTTATATCGACGAATAACGTTGATCAATAAGTTTTTATAATCATATAAATTTAACATTGTGACGTTTGTTGAGTAAGTCTAATACCACTCAATACATGTAATAAATTAAATAGCCAAAAATAATAAAAATTGTCATGTATAAATCCAAATTCAATGTTTGAGTAATTGTAATAATTATTATTGATGATACCACCAACAAAAGGTTTGTAGGAAAAGGCCAACTAAAAGGAGCATTGGAGGTAGCAAATTAGTTGAAAGATGATATAAATAGAAGAGAGTTAATTTGGGATTAGCCAAAGAAAGGGTTGAGATAATCTAATTACACAATGCATAATTATTGTAAGCAATGGAGAAGAATGGAGATTATTGCCTTGATTATGTTAATGATGCAAAATTTGTTTAGATTTGGAGAGTGTTTTGATGATGGTGATTTGATCAAGAGCTTACCAGGACAACCAATTGTTAGGTTTCAACAATTTGGAGGTTATATTACCATTGATGAAATCCAACATAGGTCTCTTTTCTACTACTTTGTTGAGGCCCAAAGTGATCCCAATTCAAAGCCTCTTGTTCTTTGGTTAAATGGAGGTGATTTTTTTTTTTTTTTTTTAAAAAAAAAATTCTATTTTTGGTTATTCATATAATTTCAACTACAACTTTTACATTCAAATGTTTGGTGTTTGTTTGTTTTAGGTCCTGGTTGTTCATCACTTGGTGCAGGAGCTTTTGTTGAAAATGGTCCTTTTCGACCAAAAGGAGATGTTTTGATTCTCAATGAATTTAGTTGGAACAATGGTTTGTATTATGTAGAGGCCTTTTTTCTTTATCTTGATTTTTTTTAAAAATATTGTATATACTTAGGTACATCTTGGACGGTACTCATTCTTTTTCTAACTCACTCCAATCACATTATAGGAGAAAAACTCGAAAATATATATTTCTTTTTTTAAAAAAAAGAATTTGCTATGTGACAAATTGTGGTTGGACAAGTGAGCTAGACTGCAACCATCATGGGTTAGTCTAGTGGTAAATAAGGGGGCATGATTTTGATAAAAGACTAAGAAATGATGAGTTTAATCTAAGGTGACCACCTAGGGTTTAGTATTCCGAGTTTCCTTGACACCAAAATGTTGTAGAGTGAGGTGAATTGTTTCATGAGATTAGTCGAGATGTGCGTAAGTTTTCCTAGATACTCACGAATAAAAAAAAAATAAAAAAGCTAGACTGCAAAACATGAATGCATATATTTTTGTTTGTGAAGTTCTAACTTCAATAACTTGCTAATGACTTGTTAGTAATTTTTGTTGATTTGACAGTGGCAAATGTATTGTATCTCGAATCTCCAGCTGGGGTTGGATTCTCGTTTTCTAAGAATACCACGTTCTATGACACAGTTAATGACAAAATCACTGGTGAGTTTTCTCGTCAATGTTTGGATATATTGTTTATATCCTTTATTTTAATATCATAGTTATTTCATAACATATTGATTGGAAATTTTAGGCTAAATTACAAAAACACTCCTAAATTTTGTCACTTATTTCAAAAGTTGATAATATTACCTTTGACTATCCCTTTAGGAATAGTGTGATGGTGAGAGGGTTTAAATTTCTGTTTCAGGTCATCACCACACCAATTTAGGCCATTTCATTCAAACTTATAAAGAAATCCTATTTCAAATGTATAGTTTTGAAATGTTTATGAAAAAAAAAAGTTAAAAGTAATATTGTAACATGATGAGTATAAAAATAAAAATAGATTCTGTATAGTAATAGATTGAAAATATTAGTCGTATATAAATACATTAAAAAAACATAGAATGTAGATAAACTGATTGGTACATTTGACAGCACAAGACAACATTGTTTTCCTCGAACGATGGTTGGAGAAATTTCCAGAATATAAAAACAGAGAATTTTACATCACTGGTGAAAGCTATGCAGGCCATTATATCCCACAACTTGCAAGACTTGTTCTTCAATCTAACCTTAACATTAAGCTCAACGCAATAGCTGTAAGTCAGCACTATAATTATATTGTCAATATTCTTTTAAATTGTATATATAAAAAATCAAATTTTCCCGCTAAACAATCATAGAAGTAATAATTTGATTCGTAAATTTTGATTTATAATGATTTTAATTATTGTAATTTTAAATTTGTAACAATTTTATTTTTGAATTTTTAACGCGTAACTATATTTAATCCTTATTGTTAAAAATCTCATCAAACTTAGTTGTTTATTTTGATTGTGTAAGAACTTTGTCTTTATGTAATTTATAGGGAAAAAAAAATTCAATTTGACTCTTAATTTGTTAGGTTCTATTAAAATAAGTGTTGTAATTTTTGCCCACCATTTAAATGTCACTAGTTTTCCTCTAATTTTAACAAAGAATCGTATAAAAGATATTTATAAACTTATTAATTTTAATAAGTTAAAGTTTTGTTAATTCACAAACTAACTATATTGAAAAACTTTGCCCAAACTTTATAAATTTGAACTAAAAGCTAGCTCTAATACTATTTTCTCTAAAATTTTATCGCTTTTTGTACGCATGTTTTATAATTCATTAAATGTACCTAAGAGAAAATTTTTAAAATTTTTTTAACCATATTTGGAGCAAGAATTTATTACAGGGTTAAAATTTCTATAACTTTTAAAATTTAGGGTTAAAATTGCAACACTTACCAAGATTTGAGGTACAATTTGATGAAATTAAAAGTTTAAAGTTGAAATTGATACAAATTCACCAAAGTCATGGTCAAAATTGAATTTTCTCATAGTTTATAATCCATTTATGAATCTACATATAAGATCAAATTTCATAAATCTTAACAATATTTGCATAATAAAAACTAAATCATTACGGATGGTAAAGTATAGGAATGATCAAAACTTGTTAATTATTATTTTCAGATTGGGAATCCCTTATTGGAATTTAACACGGATTTCAATTCAAGAGGCAAATATTTATGGTCTCATGGAGTGCTATCAGAGTCAACATTTGAGCTTCTGAATTCAGTATGTAGCATTTCCCAAATCACAAGAGAAGCTATCAATGGGGAAATTTCAGATGCATGTTTAAGTATTAATGATTTGGTTGGTCGAGAGATGTCTAAGTTTATAAATGCTTATTCCATTAATCTTGATGTTTGTTTGAGTGATCAATCACAAGCTGCTGGCACTCTCCATTCTCTCACTTTCCCCAGGCAATTAGGAGATCAATCTAATGCAAAATCTACTTCCACCCCTCTTCCACAATTCTCGGTTCGTAATTTCTATACTTTCATCATCTCTGATCTTTCAAAGTTTTCATTCGATTATTCCGATCTTATATATATATATATATATATATTAGCTAATGTCGAAGAAGGATTAGTATTGATGGGGGAAGCACTTGCCTTTTGATTGTCGTCTTAGTGTAAAAGATTAGGGTTGATTCTCGTTTTGGTCTCTAAACTTATAAGTTTCAAAGTATGTCCATATTTTAGTCATTTTCTTTTCATGTTTGTTTCATTTTGATCGCCCCTGTTTGGTAACCATTTTCGTTTTTGTTTTTGAAAATTAGGACACTATTCCTACCTCCAAATTTCTTCTTTTGTTATCTACTTTTCACCAATGGTTTAAAAAACCAAGTTAGATTTTGAAAATTAAAAAAAGTAACTTTCAAAAAGTTATATTTGATTTTTGAATTTGGCCAAGGATTCAACCATTGTACTCAAGAAAGATGCAAATTAATGTAAGAAATGTGGATGAAATAGACTTAATTTTTTTTAAAAAAAAAAAAAAAAAACCAAATGATTAGCCTAAATTTTTATTATGTCTATTTTAGTTTTAAACTTTTTTTTTTGTTTTTAGTTTTGGTCCTTTTTGAGTAATTTTTATCCATATTTAATTTTCACTTGTCCAATGCTTGTTTCTTATAAGTCTGTGTGGCTTCAAATCACTCGTAAGTATACATATTCAAAGTTATGCCATTAGTTTTTAAACAAAATAAAAAATAAGGATCAAAATTATTATTTTTTGGAAGTGGATGGGCTCAAATAAATCTTTTAAAAATTCAGAAACTAAAATAACATTTAAAAAGGTTTGAGGACTAAAATAGAATGATTTTAAAATTTCAGGACCAAACTATAATTTAAACTAAAAATTTATATACAAATGTTAAAGTTGAAAGATCATTATATAAATACTTTTAGAATAAAAAATTTTACCCAAAAAAAAAAAACAAATTGTAGCATACTTGGTTTTTAGTTTTTGATTTTTGAAAATGGTTTTTGTTTTGTTCCAATTTCTTCACAATAACTTTCATCCTTGTTAGAAAACATTTAAGATGCTAATCAAATTTCAAAAACAAAAATTAGTCTTAAGAAACTAATTTTTTTTTAGTGTTAAAAAAAAGACGGGTGCAAATATAATAATCAGACCCCAAGTATTAGTAAATATATTATAATATGAAACAATTTGTGAATGTAGCAAAATTTAGATTTAGCTCTCGAAGTCTATCTATTAGGTAGACTATATTGCTAATAGGAGTCTATGTTAGTGATAGAGTCTATCATCAATAGTTTTTTTTTCCTATATTTGTAATTTCTTAAAAACGTTGTTATACATTTAATTAGTTTTAAAAATACTACCCATTATGATTATGGATTTAAGAGATCGGAAGTTCAAATCCGTGAAAATATTGAGTTTTAATGGATGGTATGTATATAGGAAGATGGAGGAAAGGTAGATGTTTGTATATTGAATGAAGTGAATGCATATCTAAATAGAGTTGATGTTCAAGAAGCTCTTCATGCTCGCTTGGTTGGAGTTTCTACTTGGACCCTCTGCAGCAGGTTATTTATTTATTTAATTAATTACCATTTACCATTTCTTTCCAATTTCTTTTCAAATTTATTATTTTATGTTTTACACATATATTTTTATAAATTATACCAAGATTATCAAACATTTGATAGATTTATTGATTTATTTTTGCAGTATTTTGGACTATGATTTGAGTAACTTATTGACACCAACCATTAATATTGTGGGTTCACTCGTGCATTCTGGAATAAGAGTTTTGATTTATAGGTAATTGTTTAAATTAATTAAGCTTAATTATGTTTTTTTTCCTTATCTTTATTTTTCTTATTCAGAATAACAAGTCAATATGAGCGTAACTATTTATAGGGGTATTCATGGGTTTGGTTGGATTGGATTAAAAGACTTTTCAGACCCAATCATGAAATATTTGGGTTGGGTTGGTTCGAGTTAATCGGGTCATTTATTTAAAATTTTGTTATAAAAAAAAACAAAACGAAAATATGTAAAAATCTAATTTAATTATTTTCATATATTGAATTAAGATTAACAACTCAATTTCAATATATATAGTGAAAATTTTCTTTCTAAAGTTCAAATAAACTAATTTTGAGAGTCGTTGAAAAATAAATTATTCAAAAAATATTAAAATTAAATAAAATTAAAATCAATATACGTATAAATAATTGTGTTATGAGTAATAAAAACCATATTTTAATGTTAATAATAAATTCGGGTTAGTTCGAGTTATATTAGGTGAACCTATGAACCAACTCAACCCATAAAATTTTCATTTATTTGAACCCAACCGGATTAATCGGTTGTTTTGAGTCGTTCGATTTTTTGAACACCCCTCCATTTATATTTGCAATTGTTTTAGTAAAAATAATGGATTATGAATAAAATTGGTGGGTGTGTGGAATGGCAGTGGAGATCAAGATTCAGTAATTCCATTACTTGGAAGTCGAACTTTGGTGAATAAGTTGGCAAAGGCTTTGAGGTTAAACACCACTCTCCCTTACTCACCTTGGTTTCACAACCAACAGGTAAAAACTCATATATTATTATTATTATTTTACCTATTCATTTTTCGAAAAAAAAAAAAATCAATTTATATCTTTAAATTTTATTAATTATATCAATTAAAAATCATGATCGGATAATCGTATCAATTTAAACTTTCAAGTTTCGGAAGTGTATCATAATTCTCACATTCTATTATGTTTTGTTTAAATAAATATCATGTCGCGATTTATAATTTTATTAATTAAGGTCTCGTTTGGTAATCATTTTGTTTTTAGAAATTAAGCCGATGAATGCTACTTACACCTCCAAATTTCTTTCTTTGTTATCTACTTTTCACAAATGGTTTAAAACTAAGTCAAATTTTGAGAATTAAAAAAAGTAGCTTTCAAAAAGTTGTTTTTATTTTTGGAATTTGAAATTTGACTAAGAATTCAACCATTGTATTTAAGAAAAATGCAAATCATGGTAAGAAATGTAGATGAAATAGGTCTGATTTTCAAAAATAAAAATAAAAAACATATCAAACGGGGTCTAAATCTTTAAACTTTTATAAGCATATCAATATAAACTATCACTTTGGATTTTTTTTTTTTTTTTTTAAAAACATCAATACATCGATTCTAATCATCCAAAGGTAGCTCCAAACTTTTATTCTCAAGTTTCCATTAAATAATTTTTAAAAAAATAATTAATGCTAATGAATAAAATATCTTTTTTTCCTCATATAGAATTTAATCACTTAAATAAAAATATTAAAAATATTTAATTACAAGTTTGGTCCCAGCAAATTTTCAATTGGGATAGTATCTAAGAAGGGTCTTTAAACTTTAAAGTTTAATCAAGTACTTGAACTTTCAAATTTATGTCTAATAAGTTCTCAACATATTAAACATTTTAAAAAAAGAGAGATTTTCAAAAGTAGAAAAATAAGGGAAATTATTTATACAACATAGCAAAATGTTAATCTTCTTTAATAGAAGCTGATAGAAGTCTATCAATGTTTATCAGTGATAGAAACTAATAAAAGTTTATTATTGATATATGCTGATAGAAACCTATAAGTATATTCTTTTACTATTTCTATAAATAGTTTGACATTTTTTATATCGGTAAAAAAATTTCTTTGAAATTTGTATCTTATAAATTTGTGAGAGAAGACATACTAAACATAAAAAAGAATTACATACTTTGTAAAAGCCATATTTTTCCAATATTATTGTGTGTTTAGGTTGGAGGATGGGTAGAAGCATTTGGGGATAAGAATGACCTATCATTTGCCACCATTAGAGGAGCTGCTCATCAAGCTCCTTACACTTCACCAGCAACATCATTGGCACTTTTCACTGCTTTCCTACAAGCAAAAAACCCATGAATTATCTTTTTATTTTTTATTTATAATTAATCACAACTCATTGTGTGTGCTTTATTTTCAATAACTAAGCATAAATCATAGCTCATATGCTTCATCTTTCCAACACATTTCAATTTCTTACTCTTGCATTCATATAATTGAGCAATGTATCCTATTTTACACATTCTATTTGCATATTATATATATTACATGGATTTTCTTATATATTTGTATTTGCGAATATTTATGTGACAAAAAAAAAAAAAATCTAGTATGTAAATAGTTATGACGATCAAAAGAGATTTTTCTAAAATTAAAGTCTATATGCCAAAATAAATATAGTTGTTCTTACATTCCATATATTGTTAAGTAAATATATTAAATTACTTAATGAATAAACAAATAATTTATCATAAATGAAGATTCAACAAAGTTAAAAAAATATTCACAAAATTGACATCTACGAATAATAGATGCTTAAACTTTTAATTTTGTATCTAACAAATCATTGATTGATATATATTTATTTTTTAAAAATATTGTATTTATTGAACTTAGAACTGAAATTTTAGAATACCGTTACACATAAAGTGTATCTAACAAATCAACCATAAATTAATCTTTTCAAAAAATTTAAATAAATTTTGCATCTATCATATACAAAATAAAAAGTTTAAGAATAATGAGTGCGGGAGTGTGATACAACAAGGTCTAAAATCTCATAATTTTATGAAAATTTTGATAGAATGTTGATTTCGATAAATATTCTAGAAAAATTATAAAAAATTAAATAATTTAAAAATTAAATTTAAATTAGTAAATAAATTTTTTATGATTTTAAAAAAAAAAAAACAAATCAACATGTATATTAGTTATATTATGTTTATTAATATTTTGTAGCTTATATTTTATATTTTGTGAATTTTTTTACAATACATTGAAAATATCTATTCATCTTTAATGTTGATATTGAATAAATAAGAAAAGGGACCGTTGCAAATATAGACATTAGACCAAAAGTATTAGTAGATGTAACATAATGTAAAAAAAATTTGCAAACATGGCCAAATTTAAATAGTTTATCGATGATAGACCATATTATTGGTACATATCACTGGTAAGAGTCTATTGATGAGTTGATTGACTTGGGAGTCTATCAATAATAGAATGTAAAGATAAGAAACCCGGTAAAAATGTCTACTTCCCGTGGCCTTTTACACTGTCTTTTCACTCAAACTCTGCTCAGATGAATATCCTTGCTTCCGCAAGTGTTGACCCTCTCTCCTTTTGTAGCGCTTCTCGATAGTCTTTCGAGCTGTCCAAGAATGATCTCTCGTCGTCTTCTTGGCTCATTCAACAACCCTCATCACTAGACAAACTCATTTGTGCAAGGAGCTAGAGCGGGCAGAAATTGCAGTGGTAGTGGAGAAAGTCACAGCATAATTAGTGCAGTTGTCAGTGCAACCGAGTCTAAGGCAGAGAATTATTGATGCGCAGTGTTGTGACCCTTATCTGGATGAGAGAGTTCGTAGGGTGGAGTCAGACCAAGATGACGAATTCTTGGTATCAGCGAAAGGTGGTCTCCTCTATCAGGGACGTTTGTGCGTGCCAGCAGATAATGATATTAAGAATGAGTTGTTGTTAGAGGCTCACAGTTCCTTATTTTCGATTTATCTCGGCAGCACCAAGATGTATTAGGACTTGAAACGTTATTACTGGTTGAATGATACATTGATAGACTTGTCTATATTTGTCATTTTTTAAAATGGTGTTATACACTTAGTTATTATTTCTAAAAATGCTACGAATTATAATTACCTATAAAAAATATAAATATCAATAAAATTACCGACATGTTACCCATAAAAAATATAAATATCAATAAAATTATCGACATGTCAACCGAAATTTAATAGTATGGAGCGAACCAAAAATCTTATTTTCAAAATTTGGGCTAAAAATCTTTCTGTCGATCGCCTTAGGTGTTCGTCGTCTTAGTTTGAAGGGACAAGTAAAAAAATTGGATTTTTCAGTAGTGAGAAGAGGGCCCAAAGCTCCAGAATCTGTGGCGTTTATGCGGAGCTCAACGGTCTGAGCCTCTCTTCTTCCCCTCTGCTCGTCTTTGCCGCTTCATTTCTCTGCTTCTGTAAATCTTGTTTTTCTTCTCTCAAAGTCTCACCGTAACGCATTTATCCCTCTGCATACTATTTTTCTATCTCATATTTGTCAATGAAGTCAGTTTTGCAATTGGGGTTTAGGAGTTTCCTTCATCCCTCCAGGTTTGCCCTTTCACCAAATTTCTTCTCTTTTTTTATTTTGTTGTATCTATCTTTGTTCATAAGTTAAGGAAAAGTCAATCAAGTCTCTTCAATTTGAATGAAAGTTTGGCTCATTTCATATATGGAAAACAAGTGTTAAATTCTTAGGAAGAGTAGCTCATTCTCTTGACTGAAATGCTCTCTGCATTTCCTATCTAGAATATGGTTTTGTTACTTGTACTAGTAGTATTTCAATGGACTCATTGTTCATCTGAACTAACCCGGACTCCCCTTAGCCTTGCAGTGAATCAGAGTAGGTTGAGAGTTGCAACATTGATACCTAATATGCAAAGGAATGTAATGGCTTCGAATCAATCCTCTATAACTTTATCCACACAGAATTCAGAGCCTGGCGGGACAAGGAGAGATACAAGTCTGGTAACAAATTTTGGAAGAGACTGTTGTGAGATGGTTTTTGTTTGAGTATATTTCAATTACCTATTATGGTTCTCTTCTTTATTCGGATTTAGGGGTTTTACTCAACTTTTACATATAGGAAAATGACTGTAAAGTGGACATTCAAAGTTTTAAGGATGACCCATCGAGAATTGAGGCTATGACGGTTCAAGAACTGAGAATGACATTGAGGTAATAAGAGCTTTATCTTTGAAGTAACACATTTTGATGCGTTCCCCCTGTTGAGAATTCTTCATTGGATTTTCAGTTTGGATATTGGCTTGGAGTTCATGTGCTGCAGCTGTTGGCTGCTGTGTCTCAGCACAAGTGCATTCCAGTTCCATATGTAGTTTGTAATAGTCTAGTAGAGCTCTAGCTAACTTTCTTATTTATCATTTATGTTCACATTTTTCAGAAGCGTAGGTCTTCTGGCCAAAGGGCGTAAGCATGAACTTGTAACTGCACTGCAATGCTTTGTGGAGAATAAAACAGTGGGTACGCATTATTTGTCTACTACTTAACATGGCTAGAGTAGACACCATTGAAGGTGGGAGAAATATCCTCACTTTTAGTGCTGGCACTGTTAAATATAGTTAATTTTGAAGTTGAAGTTCATATGAAAGTTGTGTCAATCTACAGCCTTTGTTCTCTAGTTATAGATCAAGTGATCAACAATCCTCGATTTCTATTGGAGTGTAGAATAAGTGAGAAGACTGAGCATATATCTGATATAGGTGGTGTTATTGATGCAGTAGAAGATCATAGAGCACAACAGACAGAGAGAAGTTCTAATGTATCACCTCTTGAAGGTGAAATTGTGAAAGCTGAAACAAAAATCTTAACACCAAAGAAGAGGCAGTCAGCTGAATCCAATGAGGTTTCAAGTGGTCCAACAAGTAATGCTGTCTATTCTTCGAACTCCTCTTTCTTATCTTTAGCATTGTTTTTTCCCTTATAAACCTCAAATACGCTGCACTTTAAGTGCTTTGTTCGTTTACTGGTACATTGTCTAAAAAATCTTCTTACGTAAAATGATTGTAGGCAGTAACCCATCTAGAAGAAAGAGAAAAGGATCCTCAGAAGTTGTTTCCAACATTGTAAAGCAAGAGGATGGAGTAGAGGTGATGCAAAATGAACCATGGACTATTCTTGCTCATAAGAAGCCTCAAAAAGGTTGGATCCCATATAACCCTAAAATCATGAGGCCTACACCTCTTTCCAAGGATACAAAATCTGTGAAAATTTTATCTTGGAATGTCAATGGGTTAAGAGCATTACTTAAGGGATTTTCAGCTGTGGAACTTGCTGAAAGGGAAGATTTTGATATATTGTGCTTACAGGAGACCAAATTGCAGGCAAGTAGAATAATTCGTATTTCATTTCTACATTTAGTAAATTCTATCATATAATACAGGAGAAGTTTCAAGGTTTTTGTTTCTGGATTGAATCTTTTTTATTTTTTTAATATCCACGAGTGTCTAGGCTAGTTTACGTGCACCTTGACATCGAGTGTCTGGACTAGTCTACGTGCACCTTGACTAATCTCACGAGACAACCTACTTGACCTTACAATATGTAGGTGTCAAGGAAACTTGTAGGATATTAAATCCTAGGTAGGTGGTCACCATGGATTGAACCCCTGACTTCTTAGTCCTTTATCAAGGTCATGCGTCCTCCTATTTACCACCAGGCCAACCCACGATAGTTTGGATTGAATCCTTTGTCAACATAAAATGATTAACACCTTTATATTTACAACATAGCATTGTAATGAACTTAGGGTTTTGCGACAAGGGGGGAGATCGTGTAATATTGATTTTTGATCTTTGTTTGAGGAGATTGTGATGAACTTCGGGTTTTGCAACAAGGGGGGGAGGGTTTTGTGGCAGACTTATTTTTTTCTATTTTATGGGGAGTGGATTGAGAGAAACTGTTTGTTTTTTAGAGGGTTGGAGATGCCTTTAGATGAGGTTTGGGAGGGGTGAAGTTTAATGTCTCTCTTTATGGATGTTCATTTGCTGAATTTTTTGTAATTATCGACTTAGTATTATTCTTTTGGATTGGAGTCCGTTCTTGTACTTAGTTGAGGGCTTCTTTTGTGGGTTTGTTTTTTGTAGGCCGATTTATTTTCTTTCGTTTTTTTCAATGAAAGCTAGGTTTCCTAAACCCCCCCACCGAAGAAAAAAAAAAAAAGAGAAGAAAAGGAAAGAAAAAAAAGGTAACTTCAGCTTTGGTGGACTTTGCTTTTGGAGAGCAAGGATGGAAAATTGAAGTTTTCAATTGTTTATTCTAGCAATAATAATCACTCATCTCTATCCACCTGCTATATTATAAAAAATGTTAAATTTTCTTCCTTATAAACTAGCCTTGAGTTTTAATGTCAATTTCTGCTACAGGAAAAGGACATACTAGACATTAAAAAGTCTCTCGTTGATGGATATCATTATACCTACTGGACGTGCAGTGTTTCTAAACTTGGTTATTCTGGAACAGCAATCATATCCCGGGTAGGATTTTCCTTTTCTCATATATGAATAACAAATTCCTCGACAAGAAAGAAAAGGAAATAAACTTGTCAGCCTGATAATCTAAAATGGGTAGATAATATATCAAGTCCTGGATTCTGGTCACCAATTTACGATATTAATATTCAACATATAATTTGACTCGGAAAGTTAGTGAGACAAAACCTGGAAACCATTTCTTGGAAGGTATGACAGTATTGAAGAAGGGTTCAATGGGATCAAATTTAAAGTTTAGGGTAAACGTTGATACACCTTTTCCCTTTATTTTTATTTTATCGTTTTGTCATTCTTTTGCAAACATGCTTTTGTTTGGTATCATTTCTGAAACTTGGAGATGGAGTCTATATATTATCAAATTAGACAAAATGTTCACCTACCGGATGCCGAATGAAGTTATAACTTTTGATTTGACTAGTGTGGTTGGTCTGATGAGCAAAAGGTGAATTGTTAACTTAAATGCTTTTGAGGCAGTTGTTGGTATCTATCTATTTAAGCGACTCAACAGCTTATGATTTTCTCGATTCTATAAGTTGAAGAGCTAGGCAATAATCTTGTAGGCTCAGGTGATAGTTTTGTAGGTTATTAATTAAGGTTTGAGTAAGTTGTCTCAGCTGATTTGTGAACAAATGATACACTTTGTGGCTCTTTTCTTTTGATGCAGCCCTTTGCTTCATCATTATAACATAAATCTTACAAGTTCTTAAAACTACTATTTCAGTGCAAAAAGATTCTATCATCTGCAGGCGCTTTTAGCTACTGCCGTCATATTTTTTTTAATGTTTTTATGATGGTTCCTTATAGTCTGGTGAATAAACTTCTCTTACAGATACAGCCAATTTCAGTCAGATATGGTGTAGGCATATCAGAACATGATGGTGAAGGGCGGGTTGTGACGGTGGAGTTTGATTCATTTTTTTTATTAAATGTTTATGTTCCTAATTCTGGAGACGGCTTAAAGAGACTGGTATCGATTTCCCAACTGTTCTTTATTCTAGTCTGATTTATTGCATAGTAACATGAATTATTGATATCGTGGTCTTAGATTTTAATTTGAAGCCTCTTCTTGCATTGCTATCTCTGGTTTCACTTCTAGTCATACAGGATTGCCCAGTGGGATCCATCTCTCAGTAATTATATGAAGGTATGCCTTTTTATTCTTTCATTTTATTTCTATATCATTCCCAATTTTACGTAGTTAGGGTGAGTTTGAGACAATTTTGGAATGTTGAAAAAGTACTTTTAGCTCGAAGTCTCTAAGAAAAAGTCTTCTTCAAAATTTCAATGTTTGGTTAGATTGCCATGAGTGATCTTGAAAATTATAGAAACACCAAAAATGCTTTAAACAGAACTGGATGTTCCCAAAGTCTTAAGAGTGTGGTTGGGAGTGCGTGCTTTCAAAATAAGTACTTTTAGCAAAACACATTTAACTATCAGCACTTTATTAAAAATTATTGAATAACAAACCAGTTTGATGTTTGGTTCTATTCTTTATGAGTGCTTTGAAGTATTTCCTAGATTAACACTTTGGTCAAATGTGCATTTTTACAAAGCACTTTAAGGTGATTTTGACTTTTACCAAACATAATTTTTATATTATACTCGAATATGATGATTTGATTGGGAAATGTAGCTGTAGAAACATTGTTTCTAGAAATAAAGCAATCAATGGTTTGCTTTTTCAATGTATGTATTAACATTTATTGTTAACTTGTATAGGAGTTGGAAAAGTTGAAGCCCGTGATTTTGACCGGTGATCTAAACTGTGCTCATCAAGAGATAGACATCTATAATCCTGCTGTAAGTGATCAAATTTAGCTCTCAGTGACTTTCTCTCTGTTATCATATCCAAAACTTAAAAAAATGTACCTAAACTGCAAAATTTGTAAAGGCGACACGACTTCATGCAAACTCATTTACAAGCATGTATTGCTTTGTACCATTGGCTTTTTGTTGCCTTTCTTTGTTTGCTGGACTTGTGTGCTTGGATTGAACAGGGAAACCGAAAAAGTGCTGGTTTCACCAACGAAGAAAGGCAATCATTCGCGACCAACTTTCTGGAAAAGGGGTTTGTTGATACATTTAGACAAAAACATCCTGATATCATTGGCTATACCTATTGGGGTTATCGTCATGGTGGACGGAAAACAAACAAAGGTAACCGAATCTGCTTCTGTTTTTATTTCTCATCTGTCTGTTTTTTCATTTGCTCCTCTTTTAAACTCAGCCACCCTATCTGAGACAAGTGTGATGAAGCTATGGGATTCCTCAACTATTTGAGTAAATTAGGGGAACTTTCCAGTCTAGTATACTTAGCTGAATCATTTTCTGTTGACATTTTTGCAACTAGAACTTTATTTGTGAGAGGTGAGCTGGAGAAAAATAGGAGAGCCTTTCCACTTTTGGACAGTATCCTTTCGCATTATCAAGTTTGAGCTTAAAAATTTTGTGGTGGAGCTCTCCCTTTTGTAATTACGCTCGCATGACCAATTAAAGACGTTTTTTTTTTTTTTTTTTTTGTAATCCATTGGGATAGATTTTTTGGTTTCATAATCTCGTTTGAATAAAAAAAGATAGTAAAATAAAAGTTTTGTGAAACAGGATGGCGGCTCGACTATTTTCTTGTATCAGAAACGATGGCAGAGAAGGTGCATGACTCTTACATACTCCCCGATGTTGGGGGTAGCGATCACTGTCCCATTGGCCTTGTTCTCAAGCTGTAGCCTTCCTTTTGTTCTATTTTGTTTGGCTTTACAATCACCTTTCCATTTTCATTTTGAACACTTATCCTTTCATGTTAATACCCAACTCCTAACCTCCAATTTTGTGAACTCATTTAAAGCAAGGGCTCATTTTGGCAATGAATAGACTTTCTGTTTTCTTTCGTTCCTCTTTCTAAGATTTTTCTCTTGGAAGAAGTGAAAAAAAATGAGCTCAATTGACATGTGAGTATTAATAACCATGAGGTGTGTGGTTCAAATCCTCTTATTCTCAATTGTATTAAAAAAATAATTAAATTTAAATTTTAAAACGACATTCGTTATCAACTATTTTAAGATTTTTTTTCCGATTGCGATATCTATTAAAAATGGACTAATCAAAGTAATAATTATGGCTACAATGTATGACGTAAAACTCTAAATATAAGGGTTACATGTACTATAAACGGTTGGAAGGAAAAAAAAAAAACTAATCATGTCCATAATTTTTTCAATAATGCTAGTCGTAAAAGTAGAAATGAGGACATATAATTGTTCAAGTGAGTCTTTGATAGTTACGATAAAAATTTAAAATGTCGATGTCGATGGAAATATTGAGATCTTAATTTCACAAAAAATTCGATGGAAATATTGATAAAATGTCGATTTCGATGAATATTTATGGCAAACTTATAAAGACAAAAAAATTAAAAAAAAATAAAATAGTAAACAAAACATTTTATGATTTTTAAACAAGTTAAGATGTCTATTATTTATATTATTTTTACATTAGTGACCTTTTGTTGCTTTTTTTTTTTTTTTTTTTTTTTTTTATGTTTCATAGATTTTTCTACGATATAATGAAAATATCAATTCACTCCTCATGTCGATGTCGAACCCATGGAAACGTAAAAATATTGATCAAAATATCAACATGTCGACAAAAATTTAAAACTGTGGTTACAACTTTCGCTAGATTTTAAAGTAGCCTTATTGCAACATTACTTTGTTGCCAAAGATGGAGTTCTCTAGAATGAAGAAAATATCGGGCATGGAGTCAATATGTAAATAGATTACGCAATACAATCATTTCTCCTGCTTTTTGTTTCCCTTCCTTGAATTGTTGGAAAAGGAAACCCTCAGACGGTGAACTGGATAACAGTGAACGAGCGAACGGTCAGGAGACGACAGTCGGACAAGGAACGAAACCTGCAAAATAGAAGCTCGTAACAGGCTTAGTCGCGGATCTTGCTCTGTTTAAGACGTTTAGCGACTCTACCCAAATGTGCAAGTAGGTCAGGAATGCTGCCACGTCGTCCCTAGGATAAAACAACCTAAAAAGACCTTGGTTGGAAATGCACTGTCCCCGACCGGTAACTCACACCTTCAAACTGAATTGCTTGAAAATGGGAAAAACAGAAGGGAGTGATGGAGGAAGTGTTTGAGAGAATGGAAAAATGATATGTGGAAAAACTGCTGAGAGTTGAGCCTTTTATAAGCCTGGAAATCCAACTACAATGCTAAACTGTCGCAAGAGAGAAAAACTTCAGCCTTTGCACGGAAGACCAACTCCATTTTCCAATCCATTTAAGAAATTTTGAAAAAAAAATTAAAAAAGAATAAATAATAATAGTTTTTTTTTTGACCATCCGGACGGCGGCACACCCATGTGGGATTTCCATCGTAGCCACATTGATCTATCTCCTCACTCTTTCCAAAACATGGGTACCCCTTGGGGCCCAAACCCATAGCTCAAGGTTGGAGTACAAAAAGGGGACCCCCTTTCAAAATTTATCAATGTGGGATTCTCAACCAAGGTTGGTTCTCTTTTGTAAATTTTCACCCAATAGTCTCCCACTTGAAAATTTAAAACATAGGAGAAATAAGTTTTTCATCGAGCAGTTTCAGTCTTTAAAACACTGTGCATAAGCAAATGTGTCTTACGACTTGAACCTTTACGTAGTGTAGATGATTCAGAATATACTAGAGTAACCCTTGGTTTTGAACTCTATCTCTCTCACACACAGTGTTATTAGGGTGTAATTTGAAAGCCCATATTTTAAGGCCTAGCACGTGTATCTCAGTTTAGTGAATTCTCTAAAGAGTTTGCCTAAAAAACTCTATAGGAAGTGACCCCCACTTCTACATTCACATAGGTGAGTCTATCAAGAGTACTCCTGTAGCTAGGTACCCCACTTGTCATCAAGTATAGATCTCGTTAAGAACTAAGTTCAACCTCTCTTACGCTTCAGGATATCATGCTCAGACTCTAAGTCATAGGAATGGAACTCTGTGTTTGTTTTAACATGATTCACTATATATCACTTATGATCAGTTATTACCCGTTGAACTTGTTTCTTGGGATCTCCAGTCTATAGGTTGGGTTTTCCTCACAGCGATTCATCTTTCTATAAGCATGAGTCCCATCCTTTCTGAGGTTCTGAAAACCTTCTCTCTGGCCATTCCTTTCGTCAAAAGATCTACCGAATTTTCATCAATCCGTATATGATCCATTCTAGCTGCATCAATAGTGAGAAACTCTCTAATGATGCTGTGCTTATGACGTATTGGTCGTCTATTTTCATTGTAATAACGGTTCTGAACTTTTGCGACTGCTGCAGTACTATTGCAATAGATCAATATGGCTGGTACTGACTTTTCCCATAAGGGAATCTTTATTAGCAGACTTCTAAGCCAGCCTGTTTCTTCACTAGTTGTTGCTAGTACTATCATTTCTGACTCCATCGTAGATTGGGCTAAAATAGTCAGTTTCTTGGACTTCCAAAAGACAACTCCACCTGCTATATTAAAGATATAGCCACTTATAGCCTTTGAATCATCCGAAAGGGAGTTCCAATCAGCATCGTTGAACCCTTCTAGGACAGTAGGAAACTTCTGATAAAGTAATCCTAGGTTTTAGGTTTTATTCAAGTACCTCATAACCCTTTCTATAGCATTCCAATGCTCTTTACTAGGTCTACTTGTAAACCTACAAAGTAATCTTACAACATAAACTATGTTAGGCCTAGTACAGTCAACAACATATCTAAGACTACATATGATGCTCGCATACTCAGATTGATTAACACTGTCACCAGTGTTCTTGAACAACTTAATACTAGGGTCATAAGAAGTACATGCTGGTTTACATTCAAAGTAATTATATTTCTTTAGAATCTTTTCTACATAGTGAGATTGATCCAAAAAAATTCCCTTTTCAAACACAGTTAGTTTTATGCCTAAGATCACAATAGCTTCTCCTAAGTCTTTCATGTCGAAGTTTGCACTCAATATAGATTTCACATCATTTATGACGTGCAAGTTCGACTTAAAGATTAATAAATCATCTACATATAGACACATGAAAGTGCAAAGATTATTTTCAACCTTATGTTAGATGCATTTGTCACTTTCATTAACCTTAAAACTTTTAGCTAGGATTAGGTTATCAAACTTTTCATGCCATTTCTTAGGAGCTTGTTTAAGACCATAGAGAGATTTGTCTAGTTTACAAACCTTATTTTCTTGACCATGGACTACAAAACCTTCAGAATGTTCCATATAAATCTATTTTTCAAGTTCACCATTTAAGAAGGTGGTCTTTACATCCCATATGATGTACTACGAGGTTATAAAGGGCAGCGAGAGAGAACAAAACATGGATTGAGGTAATTTTAGTGACAGGGGAGAAGATGTCAAAGAAATCTATGTTTTCTCTTTGTCTAAAGCCCTTTGCCACTAACCTGAATTTAAACTTGTCAACTGTTCCATCAGGTATAAGTCTTTTCCTTAAGATCCATTTGCATCTTATTGCCTTGCAACCTTGGGGTAGATCTACTAAGTGCCAAATCCTGTTTGACTCAAGAGAGTCCATCTCATCATCTATGGCTTCTTGCCATAAGTTGGCATCTATTGATGACAAGGAAACTTTTAGATCTTTAGGATCTTCTTCTACATTATAGGTTTGGAGGTCATCCCCAAAATCCTTGGCGGTTTTAGTTTTTTTTGCTTCTTCTAGGTTTTGGGTCGGTTTCCTCGGTAGAGGTAGGATTTCTAACTAGGGTTAGACTACTGGATCTCGAGCCCCCACTATTTCTTGATTTAAAAGAAAATCTATTATCAAAGAAGTCGGCATCATTTGACTCAATGATCACTTGGTTTACTAGATTATAGAACCTATATGCTTTACTATTTATAACATAGCCTATAAAGGCACACTCATAGGCTCTACTACCTAGCTCTCTTCTTTTCGGGTCTGGAATTCTTACATAGGCTAGACAACCCCATGTTCTAAAATATGACAAGTTTGGTTTTTTATTCTTGAGGATTTCGTAAGGTGAAGTTGTGTTTTTAGACTTTGGGATTTTATTTAGGACATAACACTCGGTAAGGATGATTTCATCCTACCAATAAAATGCGGCTTTTGAACTAAGTAAAATAGCAACTACTAGCTCAATTAAAGTTCTATTTTTCCTTTCGGCTTTCCCATTCATTTCAAGAGAGTAAGGTGTAGTCTTTTCGTGTATTATTCCACGTGAATTAAAAAAATCATTAAAGCTGTCTGAGTTGTACTCAGTTCCCCTTTCACTACGAAGTCTTTTAACCTTTCTATTAAATTGATTCTCTACTACAGATACAAACAATTTAAAGGCATCAAACACATCACTTTTGTTTTTCAACAAATATACAAAAGTAAAATCAAAGCAGTAGTCATCAATAAAATTAATAAAATATCTTTTACTGTTCCTAGTCAAGATGCCATCAATTTCACATAAATCAGAATGAATTAAATCTAGGGGCTCAGAAATCCTAATTACAGATTTGTGCGGAGTTTTAATAATTTTAGCCTGACTACAATACTCGCATTTATCATATTCATTCATGGATAACTTAGGTATCATTTTCGGCCTAATCATGTTACTCATTAATTTCCCTTTAACATGACACAATCTAGCATGCCAAACATTCATAGAACACAACATATACACAGAAGATTTCATTATATTAAGGTCTAAATTTAATCTGAACATTCCTTCAGTTGCATACCCTTTCCCTATGAATACATTATTTTTGGTAAGGGTATATAAATATGCCCCTATGGTTTGAGTAAATTCAGCCTTATTGAGGAGATAGCCCGAGACCAAGTTCTTTATAATCTCTGGAGTATGCAGGACGTCATTGGGAATATCCTATAACTCGCAGTTCGTAAATTTTGTATTAAACATTCTATTTATCAATAAAATATTATTGAGTATCTTATTCGATAAAGTTATTGATATTGCATTCTATTATGAAAGTTCAATAAACATAATCCATCGCTATAGTTGTTGGGATTAGTGTCATAATTCTCCCAGAGTCTTGTAGTTTGTAAACAGTTTGTACACATTGTTATTAATAAAATAAGTGTTATTTTATTTGCATTTACTCATATCCAATAAACTAAGATCCATGGTTATTTCATGTAAACTTAAGCATGTATGTGAGATATATGTAGTTTGTAAAGTAATAAAAATTTTCTATTATCAATATACTTATTATTGATCTCATAAATTGTATGAAAGTCTAAATCTAATAAACTAAGACCCATTACTATTGTATGAGTACTTGAACTTTATGTGGAACATAAGAGTGGATCGGGTTTGAGTAAATAGTCAAAATGATCTATGATACATGAATGAGGTTGGGTACTTTATTCTGGTAATACTATTGGATGCGGCCTACTCTGTAGTTGTTACAAAGAGTTGTAAAGTGCTACATACGATGTGATTCTAATTCGTACATGTTATTAAAGGAAACTGGAATCGGGATTTTTGTGAGCAGCGGAACAAGACTATTCCAAATTACAATCATGAATCAAAAAATCATTTAGAGTCGACTTCAAGCAAACGATTATGCGATTCATATAGAAATTACAGCATGTAAAATACAATTGTACAAAGAGACAACAGTACTAACAAAGGCAGAAGCGTCTCCATGCTCCGATGTGCGACTCTGATCGAACAACCACGAACGCGAACACTCGATCTACACGATCGCAACACCGCACGAACACTTCGCGCTCGTCCTCAATGATCTCCTCGGTCACGATCTCCTCCGTAACAGCAAACGACCTCCACAACACCACGAACGACCTCCAAAAAACCTCGACGATGTCGAGTTGAGTCTGACACCACTAACAAGGCGACCTTGGTATTCTCGGTGTGAGAATCTAGAAGGTGGACTCTGTTCGGACTTCGTATGAGGCAGACGAAGGGAGGAAACAACGATCGCATACACGACTGGGCAAGTGGGAGAAGTCGGAGACCTATCGTATAGGTCGATGCCCAATCGTTTAGATAAAACTATGCGATCGTCTAGCAAAAGCTATGCGATTGTTTAGCTCGGTCTGTCGCGTATAGACTCTACACGATCGTTTACCTTGGGCCAGTGATCGTCTAGCAAAGCTTTGCGATCGTTTAGTAAACATTGCACGATCGTTTAGCTCGCCCAACCATTGTTTAGTAAATCCGTATTTACTTGACGACTCACGTGAGTTTTTTTTCGCGGAGAGAAAACTCAAAATCTTTTTCAAATTTTTGTAAAAAAACTCTTTTCAAATTAGGAAACCACTTTCCTTTTAAACTCACGGTTACCATGATCCAATAACCACCCACAACTTTGGTTATTTTAAAAACAAAGTATTAATTATCCAATAATTAATATTATTATAAATATAAATGATAACCAATTTATCATACTCTATTTATAACCTTAGTTTTAATATTTCATCTCATGAAACATATAAACCATAGTTCTTTTTCTATTCCATGGTACTTAATGTAAATCTCATTTACATCAATCCTCCACTAGATGTATCTCATACATCAGACCGATTATATCATATATAATCAAAATACCACTTGTCAATTTGAACATTTCAAATCAACACCAAGAACTGATCCTCAATTGTATCCAAGCTACCAAGGTGACCTCATGGACCTGTAGCTCGAAGCTCCAACGGTACGTGAATAACTGACTAAACTCTTTAGTCATGGGATCCACTATCCGTTAATTGCCAGGAACTCCACTAAAGACCGACAGCTGAACTCTCCTTACCACAGATATATTATGTGTCCATCTTAACCAATCAGCAGTGCGACAACCCTTCACAGATCGCTCGTAAGTACAGATGAGCCAATAACCGTTATGCCCTGTAGTTACATCTGTCTCCTTAAGTACCACTGATCCCTCTAATGAACATAAGTCATAGTCCTACTATGACTAAGTCTTCTCTTCCAAAGAGAAGCTATGCCCACTATGTTCAAGCCCTGGAATCAGCCCTTAAGGGAGCAATCTCTCTACTTATCCCTGCTTTGGGAAAGGAGTGAATTCCATATTGTGGATTGAGTTCCTAGCTCCTAGATCAAACAAGTCCCCAAAAAGGTAGGCATGTTGAGTTGGCAATCTGGCCACTCTCACCTATACTGATCAAAAGACCGCCCTCAAAGGCAGGAGTTCCCAAAACACTCAGGATTGAGGTCATGTCACCTATGGTCATTTAGGTGAGATGCAAATCTCTAGTACCAATGGCATTATATACAGAGTCTAGTCATCTCGTGGTCTAGGTCTTCTACAAACTTTTTGTATAGGTCACCTCCGCTCTATGTCTCCACATGAATGGTCAGGATCTACCATCTATAGTAGTTTACAACACTTGCAAACCTCTACAAAGCGGGCCGTATCCGTAATGTCACTAGGATCAGGTATCCCACCTTAATCCTTATACTACAGACCGATTTAGGTTATCACTTAAGGCATGATCCACTTGTATATCACATATACATGCTTAAGTTCACATAAGATAACCAAGGAGCTTTGTTTATTGGATATGAGTAAATGCCAAAATTAAATAACACATATTTTATTCATTGAACAATGTGTATCTTTACAAAACAACGAGACTCCGGGAGAATTAGGATACCAATCCCAACAGTTTCATGTATTGAAAGTATGTTATAATTGTTGTAATATATAGTATGCATGTTAGGGTTTCTTGTATTTAATATAAATGTTATATTAAATGTTGAATGCCTCATGTATGTTATGAATGTTTAGCATGTCTAAAGTTTTATAAGTTGTTATAAAATTGGGTTAGACATTTAAAATCTATAAACAACAGCTGCATGCTCACGTAGGTTGACCGTCTTGGATGTTGTCTTCAATTTCGGAGGCAAGTTCATACCGTTCTATAAGATCTAAAAATGGCGGATCACACTTACAAGAATTACTAAGTTGTTAGTAAAGATCTTGACCGAAAACGATAACTAAATGACTATAGGAATAAGAGTTATTCCAGGGATAGTGTTTGGTCAAAATTGGTTGGTTCAGTGAAGGCGTATCTGACTGCCCCTCGGTAGCAATATTCTGACTCACTAAAAGTATCATTGAAAATAAATAATGGTTATGGGTACATTATTAGTTTTTGCTAAAACTTGATTTTAGATTTAGTTACAATTTGCTAATTAGAATTTGTTTGAATTTTATCAGCATGTCGAATTCTAGAATACTTACTTCCGAATTACATAACAGTAAAATAAAATCAACAAAAAAATTAATAGCGGTTGGTTACACCAAAAGAGTTTTAACAGAGGATTGTCCTCTATCTCCCAAGTCATCTGAAATTATGAATTATGTAGATGAGAGTACTGAATTTGATCAATAAGATAAATATGATTTACTTGTTATTGAAGCATGTTTAGTGGAAAACGATAAAATCTGGATAATTGATTCAGATGCCGCTAATCATGTATGTACTATCTCACAGGAAACAAGTTCCTGGAGACAGTTGACCGAAGGTGAAACAATCTTTATGGTAGGAACCAGGGAGATTGTTTTAGCCAAAGCAGTGGGAGATATGAAGTTATTTATAGGAGATAAGTACACTTTTTTGAAAAATGTATATTATATTCTTTCTATGAAAAGGAATCTAATATCTGTCTCTTCTTTGCTAGAATAAAATTATAAAGTTTATTTTGAAAATGATGAAGTGTTCATCAAAATGGGAAATAAAGAGATTTGCTTTGCAAAATTAGAAAATAACTTGTACATGTTAAAACCAACTGAGGTCAAAGCTGTTTTGAACATAGAGATGTTTAAAACTGCTTGGACTCATAAGAAGAGAAAGATTTCTCCAAATGCCTATCTTTGGCACTTGAGACTGGGTCACATAAATCTCAACAAGATTGAAAGATTTGTTAAGGACGATCTTTTAAACAAGTTGAAAGATAGTTCATTACCACCTTGTGAGTTCTGTCTCGAGGGTAAAATGACAAAAAGATCTTTTTCTGGAAAAGGTCTTAGAGCCAAAGAATCCCTAGAGCTAATTCACTAAGACCTATGTAGGCCTCTAAATGTTAGAGCAAGAGGAGGGTATGAATCATCAGTTTTATAGATAATTATTCTAGGTATGGGCATGTTTACCTAATGCGCCAAAAGTCTGAAACTTTTGAAAAGTTCAAAGAGTATAAAGCTGAGGTTGAAAACCAATTAGTTAAAAAGATTAAAACACTTCGATCGGATCGAGGTGGTGAGTATATGGACATAGAATTCTAGAACTATTTGATAAAACATGGAATCCAGTCTCAACTTACAGCCCCTAGCACATCTTAGCAGAATGGTGTGGCAGAAAGGAGAAACAAAACCTTGTTGGACATGGTTCGTTCGATGATGAGTTACGCTTAGTTACCAAATTCTTTTTGGGGATACGAAGTGAGACTGCGGTGTATATTTTGAACATGGTTCCCTCGAAAAGTGTTTCTGAAACACCTTACGAGCTCTGGAGAGGACGTAAAGGAAATTTATATCACTTCAAAATTTGGGATTTTCCAACACATGTGTTGGTGCAAAATCCTAAAAAGTTGGAACACCGTTCAAAAGTATGCCTATTTGTAGGCTACCCAAAAGAAACAAAAGGTGGTCTCTTTTATGACCTTCAGGAAGATAAAGTGTTTGTATCGACAAATGCAACCTTCCTGGAAGAAGATTATATAAAGAACCATCAACCTCATAGTAAGCTAGTAATAGAAGAAATGTCTAGAGAAATGATAAATGCATCAACAAGAGTTGTTGATCGAGTTGTTGATGAAGCTGATACTCCACATCCTTCTCAAGAGTTGAGAATACCTCATCGTAGTGGGAGGGTTGTGCAACAGCCTGACTGGTACATGGGTTTAACTGAAACTTAAGTCATCATACCAAATGATGGTTTAGAGGATCCATTGTCTTTTAACCATGCAATAAACGATGTGGACAAAGACCAATAGATTAAAGCCATGGATCTTGACATGGAATCTATGTATTTCAATTTTATCTGGGATCTTGTAGATTAACCAGAAGGGGTAAAACCCATAGGTTGTAAATGGATCTACAAGAGAAAACGAGACCAAACTGGTAAGGTATAGACCTAAAGCTAGACTAGTGGCAAAAGGGTTTACCTAAAGAGAGGGGTTAGATTTTGAAGAAACCTTTTCTTTAGTTGCCATGATAAAGTTTATTAGAATACTCTTGTCCATAGCCACATTTTATGATTATGAAATATGACAAATGGATGTCAAGATAGCTTTTTTGAATGACTATCTTGAAGAGAGTATCTATACATCTTAACCAGAAAGATTTATACAGCAGGGTCAAGAGCAAAAGGTTTGCAAGCTTAATCGATCCATTTATGGATTAAAACAAGCTTCTAGATCATGAAATATGAGATTTGACGCTGCGATCAATTCTTATGGCTTTGAACAAAATATTGACAAACCCTGTGTATACAAGAAAATCGTCAACAAAACTGTCGCTTGTCTGGTGTTGTATGTTGATGATATTCTACTCATTGGGAATGAGGTAGAATATCTAGCTAACGTTAAGAGATGGCTAACTTCACAATTCCAAATGAAAGATTTAGGAGAAGCACAGTATATTTTTGGAATCCAAATAGTTCGGTTGTAAGAACAAAACATTGGCATTATCTCAAACATCTTATATAGACAAGATGTTGTCTAGGTATAAAATGCAAAATTTCAAGAAAGGATTGTTACCTTTCAGGCATGGAATTCACCTGTCTAAGGAATAGAGTCCTAAGACACCTCAAGAAATTGAGGAGATGAATCGAATTCCATATGCATCTATAGTCGGGAGTTTGATGTATGCATTGCTATGTACTTGTCCCGATATATGCTATGCCATAGGAATTATCAACAAATTTCAGTCCAATCCTAGTCATGACCATTGGATTGTTGTTAAAAACATTCTCAAGTATCCGCGGAGAATGAGAGATTATATACTCGTGTATGGTCCTAAGGATCTAGATACATTGATTCCGACTTTCAAACCGATATTGATTCGAGGAAATTAACTTCAGGGTCAGTATTCACTCTTAACGGAGGAGCAGTTGTGTGGAGAAGCATCAGCAGAGTTGTATTGCAGACTCCATAATGAAAGCTGAGTATGTAGCTGCAAGCGAAGTAGCAAAAGAAGCAATATGGCTCAGAAAGTTCTTGACAGATCTGGAAGTAGTTCCTAATATGCACCTGTCTGTCACTCTATATTGTGACAACAGTGGAGCAATTGAAAATTCAAAGAAACCATGAAGCCATAAAAATAGATGGGTATCACCCCAAGCTCATTTAGAGCAAAGCTTTTCCGACTTTACTGATTTAGCGGAATAATCAGCCGACACAACTCTTGGTCAATCTGTTTTCATCTACACCCAAAGGCGATGCTTTTGTTGAGGCTAGAACTTTTGGTGATGAAACTTTCGAAGCACTTATTTTTTCTGATAAGCGAAGCTATTGGTGATGCTGCTGGCGATGCGGTAATAGCTCCTAATGTTCCTATTGTTCCAAACGTATGAACGAAAGTACCATCTCATTAGGGCGCTTGTACACAGAGGAGATGCCATTGTCACTCAGATTTCTTCCCAAGACAACTTAGCTAATCCATTTATGAAGGCCCTCTCGGCTAAAGTTTTCGAGGGTTACCTAGTAGAACTAGGTCTACGAGTTTTGTATTATTAGGGCAAGTGGGAGAATTTATGGGTATTGTAATGCCCTAGTTTATTGTATTTGTACATTTTATTCTCTCCATGTAAACTCAACATTGTATATATTTGTATATATTGATCCACTGGAGTTTTAGTCCAAGTGGGAGTATTGTTAGGTTTTATGTCCTAAAAACTCGCAGCTTGTAAAATAATAAACATTTTCTATTATCAATATACTTGTTATTGATCTTATAAATTGTATGAAAGTCTAAATCCAATAAACTAAGACCCATGACTATTGTATGAGTACTTAAACTTTATATGAAGACATAAGAGTGGATCGGGTTCGAGTAAATAGTCAAAATGATGTATGGTACATGAATGAGGTTGGGTACGTTATTCTGGTAACACTATTGGATGCGGCCTACTCTGTAGTTGTTACAAAGAGTTGCAAAGTGCTACATACGATATGATCCTAATTCGTACATGTCATGACATGTGGAGTGGGGGCGTTCTATGCAATGAGTTTGCATAAGATCAGGACCAAGAAATATGTCACTCTGACTTTATAACGCTGTTTACTGTTTAAGACTAACTATTTCATCTAAATGACCTAGGTAACTCGATCTTAATCCTGAGTTAACTATGAAATCCTGTTTATTTGGGATTGCTCTTAAATTTTCATAGTTAAGGGTTGGCTCAACAGCGCCAGCTCAATAAGACTCCCATTTCAGGGGTAAGACCGGATATATAGTTGGGGACATAGGGTGCAAGACGGAGTTCACGCTTACCCGATTTAGGGATAGAAGAAAGGTTGTTCTCTCAAGTACTGAATCCAAGTCTTGAACAAGGGGCCCCACCCTTTCACTGGGTTGAGAGAGTTTGGTTTAGTGATTGAATCACAAACCAGTTCTTCATTAGAGAATCAGTAGAGACTTGAGGAATAAAACGTAATCTCGGGGGGTAAAACATATATTTGACCCAGCCGTTATTATGAACAACCTGTGAAAGGTCGACTTGCTGATTATGGTTAAATCATGTGGACATAATAAATCTATAGTGAAAGAAGTGCAACTATGGGCTTTAGTGGAGTAACCCATTAGTTAATGAATAGTGATTAATTTGGTCTAATGAGGTTAGCCAATTAATCTCGGATCGTTGGAGCCTATGATCTGTAGGTCCGCGAGGTCCCCCTATTAGCTTGTAACGGACTAGCTCTAGAATAGCGTGATAAGTTAATTTGAAACGTTTAAATTAGAATTAAGAAAATTAGTAATTATATGAGATATCATTACATGTTTGATTTTAGAATTAAATGGAATATGAATGTATATATTTTAATATGATTTAAATATATAAAGATCGATATATGTTAAAATTGATTTAATATTTGATATTAAATTAATTAATTTTTATTTAATAATTAATTTATGAAATTAATTAAAATTTTTATTTTTAAAATCAAAATAGATTTTTATAAAATCAAAATTTTGATTTGTGAGATAAAATTGAAAAGAGAAAACAAAACACATAAAATGGAAAAAGAGGTTTTTTCCATTATCCATCACCTAAGTAACTCACTCAAATGACATTATCTTTGCCTTGTCTTCTCCAAGCATGAGTTGCAACTCATGAAATTCACTCCTTTGCATGTTGATCTGCAATATAGTAAAGATATTGGAGTGAAAATCAGACATGCAATCTATAGAGATTTTGAGAGAAAATTTGGCTTGAAAAAAGAGTTCTCCAGCTAGTTTTCTGCAGTGAGCATTTCTCATTCTACCCTTGATTCAAGTTTGTTTTGAATCCTACAACTCAATCTAGAGCACCAAGAGAATAGTGGGGAAGATCTTGAGGTGGATTACAACAAGATTTGGAGAAGATAGTAGCTGGTGAAGGAACTTTGAAGAAGTTCTACAAGAAGTATGTCTTGAAACTCACTTGTTTCTGCAAAAACATGCTTTATATTTTGCCAAAATTAGTGAATTTGAGTGCTTAGATGATCCTTGTGCTTCCTCTATTGTTGATACAATCCTACAATTAGTATCAAAGTATCAAATAAGCATTCAATTCGATTTAATTTTTGTTTGTGGGTGTTTTATATAAGAAATATGAAACTGATGCACTGATATAGTTTTCTGAGATTTGACTGTTTAATTCCCTTTAATTTCTCATTTAAATTTGTAATTGGCTCTTGTTTGATGAGCATTTAGTGTTAGTAAGAGTTTGTAATTTATTTAGATTCATTAGAGTCAAAATTAAGATGATGATTAATTCTTTTTCTAATAACCGATTGAATGGGAGGTTATTAGAAGTTTTATGGTAACCATGAGATAAAAGAAAATTTGTTTTCCAAAATTAGTAGTTGCTTCATTAGGAAAGTACTCACAGAAATAGGCTATCAAGTAAAAGAGTTTTACTAAATAGGCTTAGAGTTGACTATACAATAGTTATTCAGTTGATTGTTGCTACACGATCGAGTAGCAAAGTCTATGCGATAGGCTGTCATTTATTAAATGATCGAGTACATCGTCTATGTGATAGACAGTGTATCATCTTCCACTTATTCGATCGTCTACTCGATCGTAGACATCCTTCATTCCTCAATCTAAGATCATACAGAGCCCATAATTCCTAGATTCTCACACTGAGAATACTAAAGTAACACTTGTGGTGGTGTCCTTACTCTTTTTGTGAATTGAGTTGGACTTGATTGGGTACGTGGAGGCTGTGTTCGTTGTTCGTGCTGTTGGTCGCAGTCTATTCGTTGCATTCGTGTGCTGTTTGTTGGACGCATTGAAGACTGATCAAGGGATTCTTGAAGAATGGTTCTTCAAAGGTACACATACTCTATCCCTTAAATCTCTTGTAGCATGCTGTAATTTCATTTTATGCATGACCTATTAGTTTTAGTTTTATACTGTAATTGTTTGTGTTCAATCTGAATGGAATTTGGTACGATCCACTTCTGCTGCTCATGAAAATCCCCGTTTTAGATTTCCTTCAATAGTATGAATACTTTAACTTTATGTAGTGACATAAATAGGATCAAGTTAATAGTAAATAGCCTAAATAGTCTATAAGTATATGTATGAAATTGGGAATCTCATCCTAGTAACACTATTGGATGCGACTCATTTTGTATAGGTCATACAAATGATGTGATCCATATATCATTCATGTAGAGACATGTGAGTGGGGGCATCCTATGCAATGAGTTTGCATAAAGACTGGACCACGAAATAATCACTTTTCTTTATAATGACCTTTTACTGTTAAAACTGACTATTTCATACAAAAGTAATCTAGGTTAACCTGATCTTAATCCTAAGCTAACTATGAACTACTGTTTATTCAGGATTATCCTTTGATTTGCATGAGTGAGAGTAATCCAACAACACTGCTCAATAAGCCTTCCATTTTGGGGATAAGATTGGGTAGATAGCTGGGGACATAGCTATGCAAGATGGAATTCACTCCTATCTGACTTAGGGTTAGCAGATAAGTTGTTCTTTTAAGTGCTGTTGCCTAGTCTTGAACAACAGGGGCCCGCCCTCTCTTGGTAGAGAGGGATATGATTTATAAATGGTATTACAAATCAGTTGTTCAATAGAGGGTCAGTGGGAGCTTAAGGTGTAAGATGTATTTACAGGGGAAAATGGGTAATTTTGACCCAACTGTAAATACGAACGACCTGTGAAGGGTTGACTTACTGATTATGGTCGAATTGGATAGAAATATATCTACAGTGAAGAGAGTGTAACTATCGAGCTATAGTGACATGCCTTGATAGTTAACGAGTAGTAATTAATTTAGTTTAAAGAGTTTAACTGATTAATTACAAATCGTTGGAGCTCATAATCTGTAGTTCAATTAGGTCCCTCTACTGTCTCATAAATTGGAATAACAAATTGAGTATTAATTGGATGAATTTTGGAATTAGGGTTATGAATGTGAAATGTTCAAATTCAATTATTAGGAATTTCAACTTATTGTATTTGATGCAATTAATTAAAAAACGTTTAATTTAGAGGAAATTTAACAAAATTGGGGCATCAATTAATACTTAAATTATGTTTTAAATATGAAATTGAATCATATAGGTAGAATTGGTGTTTTATTAATTTAATATTAAGATGTTAAATTAATTTTCTATTAATTAAAAGGTTTAATTAAAATAAAATTAGTTTTATATAAATTAATTTTATAACAACAAAATTTAAATAAAATAATTTTATTTAAAACAAAAATCAATTTTAGGAAATTGATTTTAAAACAAAATTAAAGAGAAAGTGGATTTTTCCAATTTTGGTAAAAATCCACTATCTCTTTAAGTGGTAACTCACCAATTTCCATCAAATGCTCCAAGTAGGAGCTGCCTTCCATGCATCCCTATGATCCTTCATGTTTTCAGTGTATACATGCTTCATGCAGAGAAATGGAAGAAGAATTTCTGGAATTTTGACTGAAAGGCTGGAAAATTGAAAACCCTTACAAACCCATCAAAATCCCTCTCCAATTCAGCTAGATTTGAGTGTTTTCACCATATATTCCTTCTTGAGCTTTGTAGAAAAGATCTTGGTGGTGATCTTGTTGAAGTTTCAAGCTCAATCTTGGAGTATTACAGTTGAATTCGTGGATTAAGTCTTCAAAGGTAATATTTGCTTCAAACCCTTTATGAATTTTACTTGAATAGCATGTTTAAAACTCAAATTAATTGTAGTTAGAGTGCTTATTGATTCTGATTTGTTCCATTGAATGATAGATTACTCCTTCACCTTCAACGTGAGAGTCTTCTCGGAGGTAAACTTCAGTTCCACCTTGCCAGTTAATAACTGATAGAAATACAATTTATCAAAGCTCAAATTATTAAAACAATGGGAGAAAGCAATGGTGAATAGGCAATATTACGATTGAAATGCGCCAAACTAAAAGAAAATTGCGATCGCTAAATGCTCGTCGCATCAAAGCAGTTAAACGAAGTTATTTTGTGTAGGGAAAATGCGATGGCACATTCTGAGTTTGGGATCCAAGAGTACCTCAAAGATGATCGCATGATGACTTTACATAAAGGCGATAGCTTAATGTAATAAAACATGATGGGACGTAAAGCTGATAACGGTCAAATCAGAAATTCAGTTGACGACCATTGGAGACCATACCGTTGTAAATACATTGAACTTCCGGTGACTATCAGATGGCGCAACAGGCTATGGAAATTAATGCTACCCATCCACGCAATCATTAGTGAGAAACACTGTTTTGTCTAGAAGTCTATAAATACCCAATGCTATCAAACCAGGATGACGACTAGTCAGGGAAGAGAGGCGGAGCGAGGAGAAGAGAATCCTTGAGAAGAAATTGATTTTTGGAGAGATCGGGAGACTACCGGAAACAAAATGGAGGAGAGACACCAAACCCTTGTAAGAGCAAGAGTCTACAATTTAGGAAAGAATTGACGTGACAAGAGTAGTTTAAACGCCAGAGGAAGCAAGACATTGCTACCTGGCTTGATACTTACCCCATTTATTGTTTTGTACTTGAATGCTTTATTTGCAAGAATGAGAACTTCATTCCAATTTATGTTCAGTGTATTTACACCATGCATGAGTAGCTAAATTCGTAAATGGGTCGAGAAGTACTTAGCTAGCATGACTTAAGCTATGCACTTTATGCAATCATCTTGTCTTATGTATGCTTCATTCATCATTTGGAGTACTTGAGAGAGTAGTCTAAAGACAGAATCTAGGCTTGAGAGAGTCAGATTAGATCGCATAAGCAAGAGTAGAAACTTAGAAATAAGTTCTATCTACAGCTTTCCATACACATCACATGCATCCTAGACATAGAAAATATGCATTGAGAAATGTAGTGCTTAATATTTGTGTGTAGCATGATCGCATGACTTGTATAATATCTTAAGAAATGTTAGCAAAATCTCTTATCAACCCCTTTATCGCATATTTGTTACAACACCACCCTTCCATCGCTGTGCATTTACTTCCATCGCATTAGAAAATCAAAGTTAAATCACCATCTACTTCTTAATCACCATCACAATAGAATCAGAGAGTTCGTCGCATATCTATTTAGTAATCCCTGCGTTCAACCCTGGACTTACCAGGGCCCTAAGAAGGCTTATACTTGGGCTTTGTTAAGAAAACTTACGTGATCATTGCATCCACACATCCTTTCATCGCATGATAAACCAACGCATCAAGTTTTTGGCGTTATTGCTGGGGATTACGGTATAGATTGCGCTAACATCAAACCTCTTTGATCTTTGCAGCTTTCGACCTTTGGAGTATTGCCATTCCACCTGTGAAGGAAGAAGCAAGCGTCGTATGAGTGAATGACATACTCTTGAGCTCAAGTACGACCCAGAGATTGAAAGAACTTTTCGCAAAAGGCAGAGAAACAAACATAAACGACAAGGAAGAGTTCGTAGAATGGCTGAACAACCTGAAGAACGAGTAGCGAACAAAAACAACATGATGGCAAATCCCATCCTACTGGGAAATGATTTCAATAGACCCATCCAAGACTATGCGTCACCAAACTTGTATGATTTCTCCCCAGGAATCATGAGACCAACATTGGATGGATCAAGGTTTGAGATGAATCCATTAATGTGTCAAATGATACAAATAGCAGGACAGTTCGGAGGACGGCGTAGCGAAGATCCGCACGCCCATCTATGAAGCTTCATTGAAATTTTTAACACTTTTTTGTTACTTAATATTACCCCAGAAGAGGTTCGACTCACATTATTACCATTTTCACTGTGCGATAAAGCGAGAAAATGGGCATACTCTCTTGAACAAGGAGAGATAACATCATGGGAATAAGTTGTGGAGAAATTTATGAAGAAGTATTTCCCTCCCACAAAAAATTCTAGAAGGAGGAAATTGATCACAAATTTTGAACAAGAAGAAGATGAATCGCTTAGTGACTGATAACTGGCAGAAATGCTAGTTATTATAAGCCTTTTATTTAGAATTATGAGGGCTAACAGGTAGAAAACGCTGTGATAATACTTAGAATTTGTGAAAATTTTAGTTGTTCTTCGATAAGCACCTAAAATCTCACTGACCCGATATTATGTGTTATTCCGTGCCAAAGTGTCTATTTTTGTAGCTATCGCCAGAATCAAATGCATGCGTTTGTAATAAGCAATCACAGACAAATGCATGTGCTGAAGCGAGGCGACCGCAAAAGACGAACGTAGATGGCAAC
The DNA here is from genome assembly GCF_027475165.1 of Benincasa hispida. Taxonomy (NCBI): domain Eukaryota; kingdom Viridiplantae; phylum Streptophyta; class Magnoliopsida; order Cucurbitales; family Cucurbitaceae; genus Benincasa; species Benincasa hispida. The sequence continues at coordinate 85,034,362 of NC_143488.1, forward strand.
CCCATGCGTCCTACGCATGGAAGTTGTAGTAATCGCATGCGTCCAATGCATGGAGAATGCGGTGAAAAAAAATAGAGATTGCGGCAACGGATTGACAGCCATAATAGAAGATCGCAAGATGGGTAGAACGCATTGATAACTTCAGCTAAATTCTGCTCAGACACATACCTTGGGAATATCAACAAGATAAGGTGATGTGACAATGCCCATATCGCGACAAAAGCAGCAGTGAGCCATACCTTCATCATTACAGCTGTCGGCGTTCTAATTCTATAAATAGCCCTTGAGACCTTCATTTTGAGACATCCGAGCTTTTGCCTCAAGGCAGAAGTTTGTGGTCATAGATGAGAGCTTGAAATAGATTTTCAGTGAGAATTCTTCATCTCCACAACCCAGACCGAGTGACGATCGGATCATTCGCCGGAGATAGAGCTTGAGAGAGACATCTCCACCATTCAACCATGGCACCACCGGCAGCCTTGACGCAGAGTCCTTCATTTCCCTTCTAATCTCTGTATTGTATTGCATTTTAGCTTGAGATATTAAGATATTTTGTGATCAATGCAAATCTTAATTCCTTCATTACTGTCTTCTTCATCATCTTCATCTCTATCATAGTTTATCTTCAGCGTTTATTTATCACTTAATCGTGTAGCCTAGAGATAAGACGCATGTAGCAACCCATCAAGAGGTGTACGTTGTACGAGTATAGTGAGTTAATCCTCTTTGCTTGGTGAAAGGCTTTGGCACGCCTGTCTATGGGATACTACATTGCTTGTCTATAAGTTAAGTAGCCACGTCTAACTGCCTAAGAAGGTAAGGGATGGAATGCACTAAGCAAGGTTCGTATTGTTCCTAGAGATAGGCACAATCTTATGCTCTACGCAACCATGCACTATAGATATATAGTCATGCGGCTGACCACCGAGAGGTGTGATGCGTTAGTGCAACGAGCTAGGATTACTAGGGCGATTTAAGATAGTAAACATTACTATGCGTTATTGGTTGTTGTGTCTCTACTTATTCTCATTGCAAGTCTTCTATTGCTCAATCTGTTTAGTTAGGAGTAGGAATAGTGTGTAAAACATTTAAAAGGAGTAGTGTGTAAAACATTTAAACTTTCTTCACTTTATTTTTATTCTTATTCATCGCCTCAAACACATTACTTCACAAATATTATTGAGTGACAAGTTCCCGTGTTCGGCCTCGGATTACCCAAGAAACTTGCATTTTTGTTATACTTGGCGCAAGCGTAAGAAAACTTATGATAGGAATGCGCGATCATTGCATACTAAGATTAACGCATCATCATTCCGATGCATGACCTCAGACGTATGGGAGAAAACACATCATTTATTTCTAACGCATGATTTCATGTTCAAACCTATCCGTCCTTAAATGATAAAAACAAAACAAAACAAAACACATTCCTAAACTATCCCAACAGTGACGCATGGGCGAGATTTAAAAAATTAATACGTGACTGCCCACACAATGGATTACCAGATATCCTCAAAATGGAGATTTTCTATCATGGACTTAGCTCAATGTGGCAGTAGCAGAAGGTCTTTTAGACAAAACATATGATGAAGCGAAGAATATTCTTGATCGCATCTAAAAAAACCACGAAGATTGGCAAGATAACGATAAAAGAACGAAGCTCAGAGAAGGTAATTCAAGTAATGGTGCCATCATCATTATAAAACTAGATGAATGCGATGATAAACTTATTGCAAGGCATCACAATAAACAATTCAGGAGCTCGAAATGGGCAAGTCAATGCGATAGAAAACAAACACCAGCTGTGTCTTATGTGAAGAGTCGCATTCTTTTGAGGAATGCCCACAAAATCCTCAATTAGTTTACTTTTTCAAAAAAAAAAAAAAAAAAAAAATCCTTTTTTAAACACTTACAACCGGGGTGGCGAAATCACCCTAATTTTTCTTGGAAGAACAACTAACAGCAAGGCAGTCAACCTATGGCTCAAAGAGAGGGACCAACAAGGTTTTTCCATTGATCTAATGGACAACAACAAGCTAGCAGTTCTTAACCACCACCCTCATCATCCCTGAAAAACTTGTTGAAGCAATACATCGAAAAGAATGAAACAATCCTTAAAAACCAAGCTACATCCATATGTAATTTGGAAATTCAGCTGGGACAAATTGCGGGTGAGCTAAAGAACGAACCTTAAGGGACATTGCCTAGCTCAATCGAGCTTACACGAAATCCAGGGAATGTCAGGAAAGAACATTGGCAAACAGTCACCCTAAGGAGTGGAAAGGCGGCAATAGAAGTCAGAAAGGAGCCTTGCAAGACCAAGTCAAAGGAGCAACCTGCGATTGAATAAAAAAAAGCCTCTATCGCAAACTGAATCAAAGGAGTCCGAGACCAGGGAGCCAGAAGATGCGACCACCTCTAAGCCTCTAGACCATGAAACATTGGAAGTACAACTACCTCAATTTCCTCAAAGACTGAAAAAGAAACATAACGATGAAGGCTAGTATCAACGCTTCTTGGAAATTTTGAAACTGTTGCACATCAATATTCCATTCTTAATTTGGGCAAAAGAAACTATTTATATGGAGAAGGGTTTACCCCTTCTCCAAGTATTTTCATATTGGCCTTTAAGGCTCAATTAATCAAATAACATTTATTTGATTAATTAGCAAACCTAATAACTAATTATATATATATTAAATCTAATTTAATGCATATAGTTAATTAATTAAATAAACATCATATGTTTATTTACCTCCACCTCTTAAAATTAACTAATTCTTTATGAATAAAAATTCATTATTTGAATCATATTCAAATATTTCTCTCTTAATTATGGATGAAATCTATAATTAACCATATCATATTAATCTCATTAATATGTTATTCCATCAATTGATTTGAACAATTCAACTCATTCCTCTTGTATTTCCTTTAGTGAGCTATCGAGGGGACCTTATGGACTTACAGATTAGAAGCTCCAATGATATAAGATTAATTAATTGAACTTCTTTAATCCAATTAATCAATATTCATTAACTACCAGACACTCTACTAAAGACCGATAGTTGCATTCTTCGCATTGTGGATTTATTTTTGTGTTTAGGGATATAACCAATCAACAAAGCGATGACCCTTCACAAATGCTCATAACTATAGTTGGGTCAAAATACTGTTTTACTCCTATAGTTACATTTAACTCCTCAAGTGCCATTCATTTCTCTAATGAACAAATAGTTTATGTTCCAACTATAAACTAACATCTCTTGGGTCAGTGAAATGTTGAGGCCTCATTGTTTAAGACTTGGGATTAGCTATTAACGAAGTAATTTATCTACTTTCTCAAGGAATGAGAGGGAGAGAATTCCAACTTGTGTAACTGTGTTCCCAGCTCCCTAATCAGAAAAATTCCCAAAATGGTAGGCTTATTGAGTTGGCTATCATGGCCACTTGCACCTATATAGATCAAAGGACTGTCGTCATAAACAAGAGTTCATAACTCACTCAGTATTAGGGTTAAGTGTCCTATGGTCATCCTAGTGAAATGTAAGTCTCTTCTAGTAACGGTGTTATATAGAGAGTCTATTAGTTTTGTGGTCTGGTCTTATACAAACTCTTTATATAGAATATCTCCCGCTCGCATGTCTTTACTTGAACGATCAAGATTAGATCATTTGTAGCACTTTACAACAATTGTAACATCTACAAAGCGGGCCGTATTCATAGTGTCATCAGGATAAGGTACCTACCTTATCCATCTACTACAGACTATTTAGGTATTGGGTTTTATGCCTTAAAACTCATAGATAGTAAACGTTATTAATTGACCGTCATCAATAAAGAGTTGTAGATGTTAATTCAATAAATATTATTGTTTGTATTGTTTGTGTAATTTGTCTTAATAACCCTAAATCCAATCAACTATCCAAGACTACCTTATGAGTCTTGAACTGTATGTGGAGACATATAGGGATCAATGTTCAAGATACAGCCTAAACGGCCTATGGTATAGGGATAAGGCTGGGTACTTTATCCTAGTAACACTATGGATATGACCCACTTTTTATTTGATACAAACGCAATGATCCAATACGTCCGTGTAGTTTACATGCGAGTGAGGGTATCCTATGCAATGAGTTTGTATAAGACTGGAATGCGAAATAGTAACAACTAGATGTAACACTGTTAGTTAGTTAAGTTCCTACTTCAATATGATGACCTAGGCAATTTAGTCTATTCACGAGAGATTGTCCTTTGATTTGTATGGGTGAAGGTGGCCAGTTCGCCGTCCCTATATACCAACAATTTTTGGGATAAGACTAAGTGGGGAGCTGAGAACATAATAATACAAGATGGAATTTACTTATTCCCGTTTTAAGGGTAAGTAGATGAGTGTTCCCTTAAGTGATATCTCCGAGACTTGAACAAAGAACACTACCCTCTCATTGGCTCGATAGGGGTTTCTGTTTGTTGGTTGGACCATAAATAGATTGTTCATTAGAGGAGTATTGGTACTTAAGAAGTCATAGGTAACCCAGGGGTAAAATGGTAATTTGACCTAATTGGAATTACGAACACTTGTGAAAGACTAACTTGCTATTCTTTGTCTATATCTTTGGACACAGAAATATATCTATAGTGAGAAGAGTGCAACTGTGGGTCTTTCGTGGAGTGTACCCACAGTTAACGAATATTAATTAACTTGGTTAATGAGTTTAGCCACGTAAACTCATATCGTTGGAGCTTCTTCTATAGGTCATCAGGTTTCCTTGTTAGCTCACTAGAGCATGTTTAAGAGGGATGATTTGAATTGTTCAAATTAAGTTAAGGAAACCATATATTAATGTGAATAATCTATAACTGATAATGGATATGATATATAATTCAAATTAAATTGGGAAGTAATATTTGCATAGATTCAATTAATTAATTTAAGTGAATTAGATTCACAAAGAATTAATTAATAGAGATGTATTGCACATATACATACGGTATTTATGCTAATTAAATATATACACATTAAATTGGATTTTATGTATAAATTGTTATTTAATTAATGTGTAAATTAAATTAAACATGTTATTTAATTGTGTTAATTAATTAAATAAGTGTTATTTAATTAATTGGACTAAATAATTAGATAAGTGTTAATTAATTAATTAATTGTGGAAAAGAAAAATAGAAAAAGAATTAGGAAAAAGCTTGATTCTTCTTTATATAAAGGCCTCCCTATAGCCCCTTTTGGAAGACACAGACACTGACACTGACAATACACAACACACAAGTGTTATTGTGAAAATTTTTTCCTAAGCCACAAAGAGAATCCTCCTCTACTCTCTAACACCCTTTTCTCCTCTCCTCCTCCCTCTCCCAATAGTTGGATACCACCTATCCCTTTATTGGAATCCTAGAGAATAACGAGGTTACTCTCATGGTAGTGTTAGAGATTGTTCAAGAAATTATTCGTGATCAAGATCGTTGGAGGATCCATTCGTTGGAACTTAAAGAGGATTGTTCGTGAAGCTTGGGAATCTATAAAGGTAAGAATAGTTCTAATATTTTTCCCTAAAGCATGCTATATTACATGTTTATATTTTGTTTTAGTATACTGAATTTGTTTATGTAAAAATTGAATTGTGGGATACAAGGCATTCACAACGCTTCCGCTGTAGGATTTAATCCCTTAAATTGGTATTAGAGCTAATTTATTGCATCCACATTCTTCGTATTTTTGGAAACAAAATCAGTTTAGAGGTGGGTTTAATATTCTGCATTTGGAATGTTTGAATGTCAGTTTGCAAGATTGGATTCTTTCGATTTTGGCACGTAGATTACTTTTAATTTGATAAAATTATAAGGGCCCATTTGATTTTTTGGGCAATTTAATTCTTGCTTTGAGTCTGTAAGTCCGTGTCGATCGAAAGAGCAATAGTTGTTGAAGAGATTGGGAAAAAAGAAAAGTGTTAGGGGTAAATTTGGACCCGAAATCGATGTGAACAACAACATTCTATCACACCGCATTGCGAAGCTGCCATCGCAGCATTGCAATGCTGAAAGCCAGACCCAACGCAAAGCAGTCATACCGTTGCAACACTACTCTCAATGTTGCAACACTCTGAGTTTCAACAGAGTGCTGGCGGCGCACACAAGGATGGTTCGGCTGTAGCTTTTTTGGCCTAATTCCTTATGTATTTTTTTAATTAATATTAATGAATTAAATTAATCAATTAATTTTGCATTAGGGTGCCAAAATTGGTCCAATTTTTTGTTGTTTAACTTAATTTAATTATGCATTGGATGTATGTTTAGATTAATATTTGAATTCATATTATATATTGTATGTCATATAGATTAGAAAATACCCACCTTAGGATAAACATGTACATGCATCATAAATAAATATAAAGAGTTATATTTTATATAGATGCATGATTAAATTAGTGTGCTCACGCATCATGATATAAGTGTTATATTAGTGATGTATGATTAACCTAGCATGTCCATGCATCATACTATATATTAAAATTGTTATAATAAATAGTGGAATGATAAATGTGAATGCTTGTTTTTCATGTATGATTTATATAAGTGTTATATGTATCAAATGAAAATGGAATTTGCATTAAGCATGACATTATTTAGATAAATATAATTGTTGTATTTAATCGATGTCTTTATATACAAATTTATTAGGTTTTAATAAAGCATTAAAATATAAGTGTTATAGTTTTAATGTGAGAGTTTACAATCTATAATCAAGAGTTGTATGCAAACATAGGTCCAAATTAATTTGAAATAATTTAAAATTAATCAAGCTAGAGTTATGTTTTTTCTAACGGGATCAGGAATAAGTTAATCTTTTTAATTTGTTTTAATATGATTAAATAGAATTTAATTAAAATATTAGATTTATAAAATAATTTCCCATAAAGGACCTTTGTCTAAAATAGGTTAGGTCTAGGAGGGGGTATTTAAGCTGATTGAAATGGAACACCTCCACTGGAAAGCGACCTAGATGGTGAATTGGGCAAATATTTTATAAGCATGCGATAAATGAAAGAATTTATTAAAAGAGTTAAATAAATGAAATCAAATATTGTTAAATTATTCAATATAAATGTTATATTGAGTAAATTTAAAGGGACTTAGATAAATTCATTAGCCAGGTTTTAACTAAGTATAGTAAAATCCTAAAAATATTATAATACTTTAGTGGGAGGATATTGGTATATGTGATATATCAAATTTCAGCTCTCACATCCCTAAGAGTTCAAACCGTGAGATTCATGGTCAACTTCGTGTCGCCCTGGATGCGGCCTCCCTTCAGAAAGTGTTTGCATAGGTCAATAACAAGGTGAATAGGGAAAGTGTTCATAGTAAGTGGGAGAGGGACGTGTGCCAACGTATCCTATGGTCTCCTCCATTAGGTTGCACCATGAGATTCCTATGGTCTACCTGCGTGTCATCCTGGAGTGATCGTCCCTTTGAAGTGTCATACCCCCTCTTGAGCTTGCCTCTCAAACCCGGAAGGAGGCGTGAGGATGACAGATACCACCATTTTGTGATACCTACTGCCCATCTGAATCTTTTTCACTCACTAAACTTAAAGTCAAGTAAATAAGCAACAACTGTTTGGCTAAACTTATTTTATTACAACAACATAACGCTTATATAACTTCCAAACTTAACTATAAATGTTTACAACAACAACTTAAATCTGGAAATGTGGATGTGGCATGGATAACTTCCAAACTTAACTATAAATGTTTACAACAACAACTTAAATCTGGAAATGTGGATGTGGCATGGATAACTTCCAAACTTAACTATAAATGTTTACAACAACAACTTAAATCTGGAAATGTGGATGTGGCATGGCAGACCTTGACCTTAGCAGCACCCTGGAACTTCTCTCTTTCGCTACATGGGGAAAAATATGAAAGAAAAGAATGAGATTCAAGAAGCCCAGTGAGTGACAACATAAAACTTATGCACAAATTGGAAGCTGATAACTAAACTGAGTACTAGACAAGCACATTATATTTGTATATCTTTAACTTATCTTTTCTGAAGGCATAGCCTTAACATCTGGAAGGCATAGCTGTTTTGATCCTCAATTAAGAGAGAACTCTTTTGTTCATCTCCCTTCGTTAACCTAGCTTTCATATATTCATCTCCATGTCATAACTAAGCATATCATTAGCTGAGAGAGAGACCTTTTTGCTCAACTCTCAATCATAATATAAACTAATGTGTGGACCCTTTTCCATCACCTTTTAACTAATCTATATTTGAGGGAGAGACCCTTTTGCTCAACCCTTTACACTATTCTTCTTTTAAGGGCGAGCCCCTTTTACTTAACCCTTTATCCTAGCCTTGTTTAAGGGAGAGTCCCTTTTGCTCAACCTTTTATCCTAGCCTTTGAACTTGTCCAATGTGCACATAGAGCTATACTAGATCCTTCGTCAAGGATTACAGCTAAAACATTGAAAAAGCATTTAGAGTCACTCACAGTTTCCTCTTGGTGACTTTCTCAGGAATTTCCTCAATCAGCTCCTAGCCTTGTTTCCTTGAAATTCTCATCTTTCCAAAGGAAACCCAAATTAGTTTATAACTCTTCCAATTCCAAATTATTTTCTAAATAACCTTAAAAAATTGGAATAACCAACTTACCCCCTTTAAAATAACCAAAATAGGCTAGACTCTTCAAAAATAGCCCCTTTAAAGGTTATTTTGGCAAGCTAATGGGCATTGTGCTGCAGGGTGGGTGTTTTGCGCGCATATGAACTAGGACGCATGCAGATGGGCAGCAGACTTCGCAGAAGGCAGCGCTGGGCATCTGGGCGTGCACTTGGGATGTGTCCATACATGCTGGGTGGTGAAATATGCGTCTAGTTCAATGTTGTTGAAATGAACGGTGCAGTCATCGATGAGTAAAGCCAGGTATCCTTTATTTTAGAATCTCTTTCAAAGAATTTTCTTTAATTCCGTAGGAATGCGATTATGAACAAAATATAGTAAAATCTTACTACCTTTCTAAACGAGTTACAGACTTTTGAGTCCTTTATGAAAGGTAAGGGACCAGTAGAATGAGAGGAAAATGTTGCCCATTCCAAAAAGTTCCATAAGGGTTCATCTGCTGAAACTAAGTCATTCCTTCGACCTCTGGTTCTAAAAAGATCCAAAAAAAGAAAGGAGGGAAGGGAAAGGCAAGGGCAAAGCTAAGGTTGACAAAGGAAAATGCTTCCACTTCGATGTAAATGATCACTGAAAATGCAATTGCCCTAAGTATCTTGCTGAGAAGAAGAAAGAGAGAGAAGGTAAATATGATTTACTTGTTCTGGAAACCTGTTTTATGGAAAATGACCATGATGTTTGGATACTTCATTCAGGTGCCATTAATCACGTTTGTTCTCTTTTTTTTTTTTTTTTTTTTTTATATTTTTTATAGGGAATTGGTTTCTTCTAGTAGCTCGAAGAGGGTAAAATGACGCTCAAGGTTGGAACAGGAGACACTATTTCAGCTCGTGCAGTGGGAGTTGCTAAGTTGTTTTCTAGAAGTAGATTTTTGTTTTTAGAAAACTTATACATTGTTTTCAAAATGAGAAGGAACCTTGTTTCTATTTCTTGTTTAATTGAACAATCATACTCTGTTTCTTTGAATTCAAATGAAGCGTTTATTATGAAAAATGGTGTGACTATTTGTTCAGCTAAACTAGAAGATAACTTATATGTGTTAAGACCAATTGAATCAAAAGTACTTTTGAATCGTGAGATGTTTAAAATTTTTAATACTCAAACAAAAAGGCAAAGAATTTCTCCAAGTAACAATGATATGTAATAAGCATTTGAGATTAGGCCACATAAATCTCGATAGGATTGGGAGATCGGTAAAGAATGGACTTCTAAGCAAGTTAGAAAATGATTCATTACGTCTATGTGAATTCTTTCTTGAAGGAAAAATGACTAAAATACCTTTTAGTGGAAAATGTTAAGAACCCTTAAAGCTCATACATTCGGATCTTTGTGGTCCAATGGATGTAAAGGCTAGAGGAGGGTACAAATACTTCATCTGTTGCATAGATGATTATTCAAAGTATGGTTACTTATACCTAGTAGAACATAAGTCTGAAGCCTTTGAAAAGTTTAAAGTGTATAAGACTGAAGTTGAAAACCTATTAGGTAAAATAATTAAAACACTTCGATCTGATCGAGGTGGAGAATACGTGGACTTAGAATTCTAGGACTATATGATAGAACATGGAATTCAATCCCAACTCTCAGCATCTGGTACACCTAAATTTAACAGTGTATCAGAAAGGAGAAATAGAACCTTATTAGATATGGTTAATTCTATGATGAGATATGCTCAATTGCCTAACTCGTTTTGGAGGTATACAGTAGAGATTGCAGTTCACATTTTGAACAATGTTCCCTCAAAGAGTGTTTTTGAAACACCTTTCGAGTCATGGAAGGGGCGTAAACGAAGTTTATGTTACTTAAGAATTTGGGATTGTCCAGCACATGTGTTAGTGACGAATCCTAAGAAGTTGTAACCTCGTTCAAGATTATGCCAATTTTTTGGTTACCCTAAGGAAATGAGAGGTGATTTGTTCTATTACCCTCAAGAAAATAAGGTGTTTTTATCGACAAATGATACATGTTTGGAGGAAGACCACATGAAAGATCATAAACCACGAAGAAAAGTAGTATTAAGTGAAGCTGCTGAAGAATCAACGAGGGTTAATGCAGCTAGTCCTTCATCAAGAATTAATGAAGAAGCCAGCACTTCAGAACAATCTTGTCTTTTTTAATCATTGAGAGTGTCTCGACGCAGTGGGAGTGTTGTCATACAATTTGACCGCTACTTGGGTTTAACTAAAACACAAGTTGTCATACCAGATGATGGCGTTAAGGATCCACTGTTCTATAAGTAGGCAATGAATGACGTAGACAAGGACCAATGAGTCAAAGTCATGGACCTTGAAATAGAGTCTATATGCTCCAATTTAGTATGGGAGCTTGTAGATCCACCTGAAGGGGTTAAACCCAGGGGGTGGAAATGAATCTATAAAAGAAAGAGTGATGTAGTTGGAAAGGTACAAATCTTCAAAGCTAGATTTGTAGCAAAGAGTTATACCCATAGAGAAGGGGTTGACTATTCTTAAGTTTATAAGAATTTTCTTGTCCATCACCATATATTATGACTATGAGATATGAAAAATGGATGTCAAGACTATTTTTCTGAATGACAATCTTGAAGAGAATATCTTTATGTCTCAGCTCGAGGGGTTCATTGAAGGAACTCTTATACAAGAGTACTTCTGAGTGGAAGCGGATCTTTCGAAAAGCATTGTGACAGAATTATCACGTTTACATTCACACATACAAATATGCATCGTAATACTAAATTACCGACATACTTAGAGATAAATAAATAGGAGAAAAAGTAAACTTACCAGTTGAAGACTCTCTTCGTAGAAAATCTCGCTTTCGCTAGAATGACAAGCTATCATTCAACAACACTCAATTGTCTACCACGAACAGTCTCCATACAAACAGATAAAGAAAAAGGGACGACACCACCACTTGGAACCCTCAGTATTCTCGGAGTGAGAATCCAAAGAGTGAGCTTTATTTGGATTTGGTAGAAAGGAGGAGGAAAAGAGATCGTATACAACGATCAAGCAAGTGGGAGCAAGACTTGTCTATCGTATAGACAAAATGATTGATCGTTTAGGTGAAGTATATGATTGTGTAGGAAAATCTAAGCGATCGTCTATACGATCGTTTAGTAAAGCTCGGGCGCTAAACGATCACTTAGTAAAAGATAAGCGATCATTTAGTAAGTAGTGCGCGTGGGTGTAAGTGATCATTCAGATCTTAGTACATTAGATTTGATATAGTGATCAAAGCTTTTGGTTTTGATCAAAACGTTGATGAACCTTGTATCTACAAGAAATCATCAACAATAAAGTAGATTTTCTAGCATTTTACGTGGACGATATCCAACTCATTGGGAATAATATAGGGTACTTTACTGACATTAATAGTCAGCAGGTACCAGTCCAATCCAGGGTTAGACCATTGGACTGCGGTTAAGAATATCCTCAAGTATATTAGATGAACAAAGGACTATAAACTGGTGTACAGAGCAAAGAATTTGATCCTTATAGGATACATTGACTCCGATTTCCAAACTGACAAGGATTCTAGGAAATCTACATCAGGATCAATGTTTACCCTAAACGGAAGAGCTGTAGTATGGCGTAGTATCAAGCAAGGATGTATTGCAGATTCCATTGTGGAAGCTGAGTATGTAGCTACTTGTGAAGCAAAAAACAGAAGTAGTTTGGTTAAGGCTTGTAGCAAAGTGTTATACCCAAAGAGAAGGGGTTGACTATGCTTAAATCTATAAGAATTCTCTTGTCCACCACCACATATTATGACTATGAGATATGGCAAGTGGATGTCAAGACTGCTTCTCTGAATGACAATCTTGAAGAGAACATCTTTATATCTCAGCCCGAGGGGTTCATAGCCCAAGGTTAGGAGCACAAAGTTTACAAGCTGAATCGATCCATTTATAGGTTAAAGTTGGTGTCCAAATCTTGAAACATTAGATTTGATACAGTGATCAAATATTTTGGTTTTGATCAAAACGTTGATGAACCTTGTATCTACAAGAAAACATCAACGATAAAGTACTTTTCTAGTATTTTATATGGACAACTCCTACTCATTGGGAATGATGTAGGGTACCTTATTGACATTAATAGTCAATAGGTACTAGACCAATCCAGGGATAGACCATTAGACTGTGGTTAAGAACATCCTCAAGTATCTTAGGAGAATGAAGGACTATAAGCTGGTGTATAGAGCAAAGGATTTGATCCTTATAGGATACACCGACACTGATTTCCAAACTGATAAGGATTCTAGGAAATCCACGTCAGGATCAGTGTTTATCCTAAACGGGAGAGCTGTAGTGTAGCGTAGCATCAAACAAGGATGTATTGCAGATTCCACTGTGGAAGCTGAGTATGTAGTTGCTTGTGAAGCAACAAAGGAATCAGTTTGGCTAAGAAAATTCCTAATCGATTTGGAAGTGGTTCCAAATATGGACTTGCCCGTCACCTTATATTGTGACAATAGTGGGGCAGTAGCCATTGTAATCTATTTACAAAGGCTCTCTCTCGGTCTACGAGACATGTGCATTGTATAATCTAGGGTAAGTGGGAGATGTGTAAGGTGTAATGGGTATTTTTCCATAAAATGTTCCAAGAAAAAAAAATCCATTTGATGGTTTTTTTTGTTACATACTTTTCAACTACATATGTATTTTTTCAAATATTCTTAACATTCGTTTGATATGTGAATTCAATTAAATCAAAATATATTTTACATATAAATATTACACTTAACGTCGATAAAATACTATTATTTATATAATCAACGACCCTACAACATACTTTAACAATCATTGATCTTATAATCATCGGAGGTGGTTGTCAAAGTTGATTATTGAAGATGATTTTCGTTAGAGTTTGTAGTCAAAGGTGGTTGCCAAGTATAAACAACCTAAAAGTTTCTCGGTGTGATCCGAGGTCGAACTCAGGGATTTGTAACTGCGAATGTTTGGAGAATAATGTGTAAGCGGCAAGGACTAAAATAATTGTGGTAGTAAAAAATCATGTGATTAAAGAAACCATGCGATCAAATTATCTAAACAGGCAAAGAGATCTCTGAGTTTAGTTCTGAGAAACTTATATAGACAGTAGCTTTAACGTGTCTAAGGAAATTTATGGAGAAGCAGGGTTTGGGGGGGGATTAAGGGGTGGAAGTCAATACCACATCCCTAAGTTTAGTTCCAAGGTTAATCCCAGCTCGCAACATCCATTCATCGCACAACTCTCGGGCCAACCACATTTGTCATATCTATGACATATGAATGATGTTGCGTTGAACATAAGGTAATTTCTATATCTAGAAACACTTCTTAGTTTTCTTAGTGAGATCCACAACTACTTGACTCAATGAGTGATCATATGCAAGTATAGATAAAAATAGACTTTTTGTTTATAAAAGTGAATAATCTCTTAGTCTCAAATGCAACACATAGTAGAAGACAAGAAGAGAGTAAAGGGAAGGGAAGTTTTCAGCAATTTCTTGCTTTTAACAGGTGTAATGTCGAGGCTGTTGGTGTTGGAATACAAAAACATGACGCAGAAGAAAACAAGATCATTAAAAATTCTAATTCCTTAATTTTGACATCAAAATAAGCATGCTTATGGGGTATCAAGTGGGTTTCATTACATACTTTTGAAGATCTTCTTTTTCAACGAAATACAATTGCAACTTCTCCAATTCGGGCCGTGGACCACCACTAGAACTTCCTTACTATTCTCTAGCAGCCTTAAATTGAGTTGTGGGACTCAAACAAGCTTAAACTTAGGGAAATTGGAGGAGAGGTTTTCTGGTTTTTCAGCTTGTTGAAGAACAACTTCTTCAACCTTCAAAACTCAGCCATTCAGCAATTGCATCTCATTTTTTACTTAATCAAGAGTGGTTTTATTACATGACTCTCATGCAAACTGATCATTTGAAGTGATGATTCCAACTACTCCTTGAATTTGGTGGTGGAATTATGTGTAAAAAGGTGACTAACCTTCTTGTTTGAAAGTGGAAAAATCCCACATTGGGATTTTTCTCAATTTTCAAATTTTCTTTTGATTTTGAAAACAATTTTCAAAATCAAAACTTTTTCCAATTTTAATTCTTTAATTAAAATTGCAATTTTATTAATTTTACAAAAATTAATTCAATAATCATTTTTCTAATAAAATTAATAATTAATGATTAATTAAAAAAATTTAATTAATTCTATTAATTTAATATTAAATATTAAATTAATTTGTCACCAATTCCATTACCATGAATCCCTATTCATGAAATTAATATTTAAATCATATTTATATATTAATCGATTCTCCAATTACTTTTAATTCCAAAATTAAACGTGTAATTATATCACATATAATTACTGATTTCCTTAATTCGAATTTGAACGTTTTAAATCAACATATCATGCTATTCTAAGGCTAATCTATTTGTGAGCTAGTAGAGGGACCTAATAGACCTATAGATCATGAACTCCAATGATCAGAGATTAATTGACTAAACTCTTTACACCGAATTAAACCCCATTCGTTAACTACTAGGTCACTCCACTAAAGCCTAGTAGTTGCACTCCCCTCACTGTAGATATATTGTGTCCACTCAGTTTAACCATAATTAGTGAGTTAACCCTTCACAGGTTGTTCGTAATAATGGCTAGGTGAAATGACTATTTTACCTCCGAGATTACTTCTTGTTCTTTAAGTCCCACTGATCCTCTAATGAACAATTGGTTTGTAATCCGATCATCAAACCGAGTCCCTCTCGGGCCAATGAGAGGGTGTGGTCCCTTGTTCAAGACCCAGAGTCATAACTTAAGGGAAAAACCTCTCTACTATCCCTAAAAGCGGGTAGGAGCGAATTCCGTCTTGCATCCTATGTCCTCAGCTATCTACCCGATCTTACCCCTGAACTGGGAGGTTTATTGAGCAGGTGCTGTTGAGCCAACCTTCACCTATGTAAATCTAAGGATAATCCCGAATAAACAGTAGTTCATAGTTAGCTTAAGATTAAGGTTTAGTTACCTAGGTTATCGCTATGAAATAGTCAGTCTTAAATAGTAAACAGCGTTATAAAGTAAGAGTGACTTATTTCTTGGTCCGATCTTATGCAAACTCATTGTACAGGATGTCCCCACTCCTCATGTCACTACATGAACAAATCAGGATCACTTCGTTTTTAGCACTTTACA
The DNA here is from genome assembly GCF_027475165.1 of Benincasa hispida. NCBI lineage: Eukaryota > Viridiplantae > Streptophyta > Magnoliopsida > Cucurbitales > Cucurbitaceae > Benincasa > Benincasa hispida. Next base: position 85,050,230 of record NC_143488.1, read on the forward strand.
ACTCCTCGTAACAACTACAGAGTGGGCCGCATCCGTTAATATTACCAGAATAAGACACCCAACCTTATTCGTATACTATAGATCATTTTGACTATTTACTCGAACCTGATCCACTCTTATGTCTCCGCATAAATCTTAAGTACTCATATAATAGTCATGGATCTTTTTGTTTATTGTATTTATTTTTAAAATGAAATAAGCAATTTATATATTCAATAACAACTTTATCGATTACAAAATGAGTTTATTATTTACAAACTATAATTTTAGGACATAAAACCCAACAGTTGGTGACAGAATGATATTGTGGAGTGGAGCAGGCCCTCTCAAGCTTTTGCTCTGATGAAGTTTCGATGACAAGTCCGGGAGGAGTTTGGAAGTGGAAGTTCTCATAAATACTCTCTGGCTCACTTTTTGCTTGTGGTGCAAGAATCGTGTCTAAGGATGTTCTTAGGTAAAATCTTGACTCTTGGATTTTTGAACATCTCTCTTTCATGGGCGTCAAGGCTCTATTTATAAAGCCATATGCTGATAATCGTTGGGAGTCTCGCTCTGATCAATCGTCATCTTTAACGTGGTAGGTGAGAATGTTACCACTACTATCATGGTAAACATTCTGAAGTTTACGACAGAAGATCTGCTAGCACTAGGTCAGGGATCCCGAGGTATGTGACCAAATATATGTTCATCGGGTAGAAGCTCGATCCATGTGAACCAATCCTGCGATCAACTGCAAAATATACACTTTGGCGCAATTTAACTAATGAGGATTTTTAGTGTACTTCAGACAAAGTATATCATTTAACATGAATTTTTAGTATAATCAACGCATATTTTGCTTATCTACCCTCATTATTCTAAGTAAAATGCTACAATAACTTGAATATCTACAAGTTATCACACCCCCAAATTTAGAATAATATTTGTCCTCAAGCATATCTTGTACCTAAGAAATTCAAACTTACTCTACAACTCAAAGTTGCACTGACTAGTGATGACATGCAGAAATGCATGTCATCTTAGGCCTTTTACTTAGAATTATGAAGGTTGTTAGGCAGAATATGCGACAATCATGATAGAAATTCACGAGAAAATGAGCTTGCATCTATCAGCATGATGACTCTCAGCTAACCCATTATTCTGCGTTAATTATGTGTTCAATGTTCTATTTTTGTACCTAATGCAGGAAATGGACGCAAACGCAGAAACCAGACTATCGCATAGACGACTACATGCAGGAAACACTCCATCGCAAAGGCAAATGCATCGATCAACGTATGGATGTTGCGGTAATCAACCGTATGCGTCCATCACATGGGAGTTGCGCCCGTCAAGCGATTGCGGTCATCGTGTAGAGTTATGGTATTAAGCGAATGCAACCATTGAATGATTGCGACTACGCGACAACGCATTCTAATGAGATCAATGCAAGGTAGGTGGAATGAATGCATCAATGCATCTACCTCAAGAAAAACCAAAAGATGATGTTGACATTTCACCTACCACGTCGTTGGTGGCAGAGGTTCAGAAAGAACTAACGTGTCAAACGTCAGACTCAGAGCAGTCCAATTAATGTTGTCGGCGACCTAAGCTCTATAAATAGAAGCCGACGAGCTGAAATTCAAGTTATCTAGGGTTTTCGCCCAAGGTTGAATCCAAGGTTTTCGCCGGAGGTTCGCCTAGGGCGGATCCTTGCGATCCAGACAAACCCGTGAGAAGAAGTTTGAGAGTTCTTCACCCTCTTTATCGATTCCGAGTGACTACCGGAGCCTTCGACTGGAGCTAGATCTCGAGAGAGTTAATTCCTCCGCCCATCCATGGCACCACTGACAGCCTTGACGCACATCCGTTGGGAGTCTTTGCTTCCAGCTGGTCATTTCCTTCTTCTTTCTTTTCTCATATTGTATTGTATGACATTTTGGAATTAAGGAATTAATACAATCTGTTTTCAATGCATTTCTCTGTTCCTTCGACTCCATCTTCATCTTTTTTGCTTAGCATCTTTACTTTCATTGCAACACTTAGTGGGAGTGCTTGGGTATTGCATACTTAGTCATGTGGATTAGGAATATGAAACATGTAGCAACCCACCGAGAGGTGTGCGTTGCGCGAGTATGTGAGTAATCTTATTTGCTTAGTGTGAAGCTACTGCAACGCCTGTCTATAGGCTAACGCATTGCTTGTTTATGAATAAAGTCAGCAATAATCAACTGCCCGGGAGGGTAAATGGTTGGACGCATTAAGCAAGGCATGCATTGTTCACTGGAGATAGGAGTAATCTTGAGTCAACCAAGTTCATGCGTTTGTCTTGTTTTATGTTGTACCCAACACCTCTTTAGAGCTACTCGAAAGAGAGTCTAAAGAAAGAACCTAATGACTCAAGAGAGCTAGGTTAGAATCTAGACTCGAGAGAACAAGATTAGATCGGCATAAGCAAGAGATAGGGACTTAGAGATAAGCTTTGTTTATCAACACTGCATCACATGTACCCTAGTAATAGGTTTAATATTATGTGGTTGCCTTATTCATGTGTATGTCACTCTGTCATTGCATAAATGAGAATAGAGGGTTATGTGAAGGTTCTATAGACTTATTGCATATATCGCATGCGTTCTAGCATTAGAAGCCATAGCATTCACATCGAGAGGTGGTTTACTATTGTATATATGTTGCATGATCGCATGGCTTGCGTTGACTAGGGTTGCCCTTGTGGCCACTCTTAAGGGTTGCAATGAAATCATCTCCTCATTTTATCTATTTTCCCACACATTTATTTCATGTCAAGGTTTGTCATATCTCTACCTTTCATGCTATTCTCATTGCATTGTCTGTTAGATAGGAGTAGGAGTAGGATTAACTTAGCAACATCCCCTCCATTCTTTTATTTAAACCACCGCATGCACATTACCACAAACATATAGCTACAAGTCCCTGTGTTCGACCTCGGGTTACCCGAGAAACTTGCGTTCGCGTTATACTTGGCGTGAGCGCAAGAAAACTTGTGGAAGGACGCATGGTCATCGCATACATTCATTAACGCATTATCAGTTCAACGCATGACCATCGTCGCATGACTATCAATGCATATCTTAGGAACATGCATCGCATACCGCGTCCACTAGATTTTGGTTGTCGAGTAAAATTGACTTCTAATTCCCCTCCATCAACTAGCTTCTCAGAATGCTTTTCACCTGCACTTCTATTTCAAGCTACATTTTTCTCTTGAGCCTGGCCACTTCTTTAAGGAAATATTTTCTTAGTTTGAATTCGGAAAACGTTTGCTCAAAAACCTTGTTCTCATTTCGAATGCTTTTGTATCCTCTTTTTCTTTTGTATGCGTTTATTTTGAAAAGACAAGCAATTTTAACACTTTGCAGTTACTTATTCAGATTATTGCTAATTTATCCTTGTTCTCATTTCGAATGCTTTTGTATCCTCACGGTTGCTAATTTATCAATGTGAAAAAAGATACAGAATAAAGATGAATTATAAAAGGATAAGGCATGAAAAATAACAAGGCAATAATAAATACAAGCAGAACGGTGAACACACATAAACATTGAATTCATGTTATATATAAAGATAATGCACTGAATTACAAAATTTGTTGATATAATCAAAAGAAACAAAACATAGATAAAATCAATGTCCAAAACAACACCCCCAAATTTACTGTTGCTTCGGAGGGTCATCATCTCTATGTTTAGAAGTAGGGAAAGGATCATTGTAAAAATGCAGAGGGTTGCGGAGATGGATTGGGACAGCGGGACCATGGAGGTAAGAAGTTAAGAAATTAAAGCACTCATGGTTCCGCTCAGTTTGGAGGCATGGAATTGTCGTGTGATATAGACATCTTGCTGCAGGGAGTTAACGGATTGTCGCAGAGGGCATAGTTGGTAATTGAGTTCGACGTGAATGAAGTCCTTTAACTCCTTAAGGTTGATGATTAGGGCGGATGGAGGTGATGAAGGAATACAGCAAGGAGACTGATGCGTTGAGATGTCCAAATCTTCACCAGCTTCGGTTTGGTGCTAGTTGGATGGGCCAGTACCCAAATCGAGTGGGCCATCAGATTGGTCCATAAGATGTGGCAAAGGAGATTTTTCCTTAGAATTGGCAGAGGGAGACTTCTGCGGTGAAGGGGGGGCTCCGTTGTTACTCAGCAGAAAATTAGCCTCATTGATCACTGGGATGGGGAAGCAAACTCAAAGTTTCAGGCAAAGAGGAGAGAAGAGGAAAATGGTCTTGGAGCGCAAGGGTGTGTAGCGGCGATGGAGTATGGAACTGTTCTGCAAGATTATGGTGCTTAGGACTAGTTCCGACCACTTCCTTGACTTTGGCCTTGGACCTTTGGTGTTTGGTTGGAGGAGGTTGAGGGTCATTTAAGTCAATGAGGGCTAGGCATTTGGGGGCTTTGGCAGGTTCAAGGCAAAGTGAGAAGTTTCTTAACAATCGACGCAAGATCTTATTAGTGATAATCCCGTTTACCTTTGATATGGGTTCTTCTTCAATACCAAAGCCTACGCATAGGAAAAAGGCTTGTGATGGTCTAAGGAAAGAAGAATTTTCCTCTGAGCTTGTCGAACTTCCCCGTATTTGTGATGCTATGATGCGTCCAACGTCAATGTTGACGCCTCTTGCGATGCAGTAGGCAACCATCAGATGATCCCTTGATACTATTTTTTCATGCATTTTGGGGATCAACCATCTCTTAACCAAATAAACCCACAACCTCCGTTCTGGAAGTAATTGATCAGAAGCTAAAGTTTGGATGCTATTTGGGGAGATCTTCCACATGAAGTTAGGATTTGTAGGAATCCTCAACGCATCATCCATATGTCCAGCGTCTAGCGCTTGTATTAACATGTTACCCGGTTAATAGCTCATTGATATTATTGGTGCTGAATGGAACACAGTGACCAGACATGGTCACCACATCGTCCTCCTCATGCAGGCTGCCCTGGTAAAAGGCATGCACAATATTAAGCATAATGATTGAAGGACTCTTGTAGAAGTCCTCCCATCTCAGCTCTGCGATGATGCTGGTGATGTAGTCGAGTAGTGGTGATGGCGTTGGGAAGAACTCCATTTTAGCAACATGTTATTTCCTTCCTTCTTCTTCCTTTTCTTTGTTTTTTATTTTCTAGTAGATGACTCGGCCATCTTCTCCTTGCCCTTTGCTTGGGCTTTTGAGTCTCTTGGGCGCTCATCAACTATGCGCCCAACTTGTTGTTTCTCCTTTTCTTTCTCTTTTTGCTCTTTCTCCCATTAAGATTTTCAATTCTCTTCTCCTCTTTTCAACGCAAAATTTTCTCCTTCCTATGCGCATCTATTTCTTCAAGTCTTTTTCTCTCTTCTTCTTCCTTCTCTTCCATCTCTCGAACCAACTCTTTGCTTACTGCCTCAATGCATTCATCTTTTTTCTTCTTTTTCTGCAAAGCTTCTTCTGTCAACCTCCTCGCTAAGTCATTGGTGTAGCCTCCTCGCTAAGTCACTGGAGGCAATAATCAAGTAGGTTTTTTCCATCATCTCCACATTTGTTTTCTTTTCCTTCTCCTTCTGCTCTTTTTTCCATTCGATGCGCTTAGCTTGCCGCGCATAGGCCAAGTCCACAAAAGTTCTAGTTGTGGTAACCTTAGGACCAGTCACTTGTTTATCTTCCTTGAGCTCAACAACCCTTTTTTCTTCTTCTCTTCTTCCTAACCTTCAGATGAGATACTCATATGAATCATCCTCGTCTTCTTCATCCCTTGGTTGGGCCTCAAATGCAGCCACCTTTTCTCGTAGGAGCTCAACTTTAACTTACGATGTTGGCTCAGTAGACTGCATCGCCAATGGTTATTCCACCCTTGTGGTGGTGGACTACTCCTAAACTATTTGACGCTAGACCTGGTGCTAACACCTTTCTTCTCTTTTTCACCTCTTTTCCTTCTTCCTGTTTTTTTTTTTTCTTCCTTCACTTTGGCTTCCTTTTACTTTTCCTCCTCTATCTTCTTTTCTTTTTCTTTCTTCCTCACGGTCAATTCCTCCACCACCGGCTTGATAGGTCCATCATCAAGGTCCACTGGCACTTTCCCTTTAGGATCCCTGGCCACAAGAGCTAACCCTTGCGGCAACACCATTACTACTTTATCCTGGTGCTCTTCTCGCCTTGCTGGCTAGTTGACTACTCCTACCTCCACCAAACCACCATCCTTTTCGATGGTGCTTAAGATACTGCCAAACACTTCCCTATCATCTTTCCTCTTAAGTTCACTTTCAGAGGGAAGCGTTGGCGTGACTAGGGCAGGATTGTTGGTGGGGACACTCTCCTTACGATGTCCCTTGCGGCTATGCGATGAGGTCAAAATGGTCGAAGAAGAGGTGGGTTTACGGGTGATGGGTTTCAGACGGGAGAGTGGCGATCGAGTAATCTTCTGTTGGGCTGGCAGTAAGGTAAGCTTTTTCCCTTACAGACATGGTGTTCAAAGTCGACATACCAGAGGTGTTTGGTTGCGAAGGGAGGCTTCCGATGTCCTGAGAGGCGAGACCTTCGGTATTTTTGCTTTGAGAAGCCATTGATTTAGGTGAGGTAGTGGAAGAACGGAAAAAGAGATGATTGGAGATGTTGGGAACTTGAGTGCTCAGAGGGGTTTAAGGTTTAACGGATCTGATGAAAGTGATAAAAGAATAAAGTGGAATGAGCGAGGATTTTATAAAGGCTGAGGTCGGGAATCGCAATCGTCGAGGGTAACGATGTCATTTCATGATATTTCATTAAATGCGAGTCAGACGAAAGGACGTTTCGTCATGTGGCGCACTCGATAGCCCTCGAGAGTCGAGTCAACAGAGACCCTATGCATTCCATGCGCCGAATTTAATTTATTTTAACTTATCGCATAATAATATGAACACATAATTCATTTTCGTCGCATCAAACATAATTCAATGCATCAGAAAAGAATTCAATTTCAAATTCATCCAACTCAAGATTGGGGTTAAGTCGTCCTTGGAAACGTTGGAGTTAAGTCGTTGCAGGGATTCTTCAGCACGAGCGATTAAGGTTGCCCGTCTAGGTCAATGGTTTTCTTGTCATAATCCACAGAGCCTATGTAATAAGGTTTCACTCATTGTCCTTGTCATTCATCAATTCCATGACTCCATGGGGGAAGACATGGTCTGAACCACTTTGATTTAAGCTTACCTCGGAAAAGATGAAGATGAGAGTTAAAAACTAACACTCATTGGCCAATAGTTAGATCTTTCTTACAAATCATGTTGTCATGCCACCGCTTAGTCCATTCCTTTTAGAACTTTGCATTCTCGTATGTGGTGAACCGCCATTTCGCAAATTCGTTCAGTTGGAGTTTTCGAGCCTCTCCTACACTTGCTATATCCACATTTAACTTGTTCAGGGCCTACTGCGCCTTGTGTTCTAGTTCCAATGGGAGATGGCATGTCTTTCCAAAGACTAGCGTATAAGAAGACATGCAAATAGAAGTCTTGTACATGGTTTTGTAGGCCCAAAGAGCATCGTCTAATCTTTGCGTCCAATCCTTCCGAGAGGTGTTGACCCCCTTCCAATATGGATTTTATGTGAAACCCGAACCCTATTTTCTCTACTTAAATATGTTTATTGTTGAGATTAGTAAAATAAGGGGTTAAATATTTGAGTTAAATTAGAACTGTAGGGAAATGGGTAAAGGAATAAGAAAGTAGCTTAAGGTGCAAGCTTGAAGGGAAAAGTTTTGCTAAACTATGCTTTAGAAGAGGAAAATTATCCAAGTATAGTAGCTAAGAGCCATATAATGGCTAAGTGTTGGTGATGGAAATGGTGGCCAATCGTGGAAGTAGCCTAGACGTTGAAGGGCCAAGCATCGAGTAAACTAAGGTAAGCATTGAGTAAACTAAGGCAAACATCAAGTAAGCACTAGATAAGCATCAAGCAAGCACTAGGAGAGTATCGAGTAAAAGCCATGCATGATTGAGGAAGGATCATGCATCAAGTATGCGTGATCAAGGAAAGGCCAGATCGTGCATCAAGGAAAGGCCATTGTGCATCAAGTAAGGGTCATTGTTCATCGAGTATAGGCCAAGTGTGAGCAAAGAAGCGCTCAGTTGTGCACAAGGATAGGCAGTGGGCAATGAGCATAAGGTGCTGGGCATGCGGTGAGGCTTGTGATGTGTGTTAACAATACTGTGCGATGCTCATGTGATGTCAAGGCCATAAGACCATGCGATGAGGGGGACTATGCATTGACAAGTATGCGCCAACCATAAGGCTAAGCGTGGGAAGGAGAATGCGGTCATTTGGACTATGTGTTGGCCTTGAGAAGCTAATTGGATGCATATGACTCGCGAGGCATGAGAGACATGTTGGACGCATGGAGTAGTTGGCCAAAACCATTCGAGGTTAAGTGATGGTCGAGCCTAGCTATGTGTTGAAGAGCTTTAGTCATGCATCGAGTTAGCCTTGATATTCGTTGATGTTGAGGGTAAAGCCATGTGCTAAAGCTATTTGAGGTTAGTTGGTTGCATTAGAAGGCCATGCGACAAGGCTATGCATTGGTCTTGATGGACACATGTGCCAAGGGTAAGCCTGCGAGAGGAAAGGTGTGTGACCAAGTAAGGGTATGTGATGGTATTGAGGTTAGTGTGACGCATGAGAGGTGATGCGTTGGCCAAGACTTGCATTCAAGCAAGCATGCAACCATGAAAGAGTTTATGCGATGACAAGGAAAACTTGAAGAGTAAGGCTGGGTTACTAACTCATCCGAACATGTGGCTTGCTAAGGGATGTCTTGGACTTCATGCAAGGTGAGGTGGATACATGAGAGGACATGCAAGGTGAAACATGTACATTGGCTAAAGGCGAGGAAGACACTTCAGGGCTAATGTGGCAAGAGGTTGCCACTGGCAGCACGAGAAGAGGGCACTTTGACTTGCAACCAAGCTGGAGGTATCAAGTTGGGAGGAGTTTTGGATTCCTATAAATAGGGAATGTTGGGGCGATCAACTTTCACAATTCCCTCGTGCCATTTGAGTGAAATTAGTGTGAAAGTACTAAAAAATGACTGTAGTTAGAGGCCCCAAGCTACCATTGTAATTGAAGTTCCGAAGAAGGAGGAACATGCGTTGAAAGTCAGGCGGCACAGTTGATTGCATATGCTTATTGCCCAGCATTTTTGCGCGTCCTCACCAACATGAGTGCTCGTGTGCGCCCTTGCCAGACGCACATCTGGACAGATGCATCCCAACGCATGTCTGCACTTTTTTCACTTCCCAGCACGGGTCTCTCTCTCTCAACTAATGATATGCTTAGTTATGAAATGTTAGATGATTGTATGAAAGCTAGGTTAATGAAGGGAGATGAACAAAAGGGTTCTGTTTTAATTGAGGATCAGAATAGCTATGCCTTCCAGATGTTAAGGCTATGCCTTTAGAAAAGATAAGTTAAAGTTATACAGATATGATGTGTTTGTCTAGTATTCAGTTCAGTTATCAACTTCCAATTTGTGCATAAGTTTTATGGTATGTATTAAGTCACTCACTGGGCTTCATGAAGCTTATTCTTTTCTTTCATGTTTTTCTTCCCAGGTAGCGAAATAGAGGAGTTCTAGGGTGCTACTAAGGTCAAGGTCTACCACGCCACAACCACACTTCCGGATTTAAGTTGTTGTTGTAAACATTTGTAGTTAAGTCTAGAAGTTGTATAAGCGTTATACTATTGTAATAAAATAAGTTTAGCCAAACAATTGTTGTTTATTTACTTGTCTTTAAGTTTAGTGAGTGAAAAAGGTTCAGATGGGCAGTAGGTATCACAAAAGGGCAGTATCTTCCGTCCTCATGCCTCCTTTCGGGTTAGAGAGATGAGCTCGATAGGGGATGTGCCATTTTATCTCCCTGTTGGATACTTTCGCCTAATCGTTACCCTGCGATGGTATGCGGTTGCGACCCTGTATTTCACATTGAACTTAAGCAGCAAGTTAGAAATAATGTGGTTGATAAAATGAGTACCTTCGTCACTAATAAATGAATGGGGCGTCCCAAATCAAGATAAGATGTTCTTTTTTAGAAACATGGTCACAATGGCCATATCATTCTTAGGACAAAAGATGGCCTCCACCCATTTGGAGACGTAGTCAACGACTACCAGGATGTGTTGATGTCCATCAGAGGCTGGGAAGGGACCCATAAATCAATGCCCCGCATATCAAACAACTCTACTTCCAGAATCGAAGTTAGTGGAATTTCTTTTTTGTTTGATATGTTATTAGTTCGTCGACATCGATCATAGTTCACCGCGTAGGCTGTTGGGTTTTATGCCCTAAAACTCGTAGATAGTAAATGTTATCAATTGACTGCCATAAAAAAAGAGTTATCAATGTAAATTTAAAAAATGTTATTGATTGCGTTGTATTCTATTTTGTCTTAATAACCCTAAATCCAATAAACTAACATCCAAGGTTATTTTATGAGTCTTGAACTGTATGTGGAGACATATAGGGATCAATGTTCAAGAAACAGCCTAAAGGGTCTATTGTATAAGGATAAGGCTGGGCACCTTATCCTGGTGACACTATAGATACGACCCACTTTGTATTTGATACAAATGCAATGATCCAAAACGTACGTGTAGGTGAAACATGAGTGGAGGTATCATATGCATTTAATACAACCCACTTTGTACAACCCACTTTTTATTTGATACAAACGCAATAATCCAATGAGTTCGTGTAAGTGACACACGAGTGGAGGTATCCTATACAATGAGTTTGCATATGACCAGACTATGAAGTAGTAACCACTAGATGTAACGTCATCAACTAGTTTGGTTCCTATTTCAATTGGATAACCTAGGCAACTTATTCTTCATCCTTAGTGTATCATGAACCCTTGTTCACAAGGAATTGTCCTTTGATAGATGAGAGTGGCCAGTTTGCCAACTCAATAAGCCCAACATTTTAGGGACAAGATCGAGTGAGGAGCTATGAACATAATAATACAAGATGGAATTCACTTCTTCTCGACTTCAACGTAAGTAGATGAGTGTTCCCTTAAGTGGTGTCTCCGGGACTTGAACAAAAGACTCTACCCTCTCATTGGCCTGAGAGAGATTTCTATTTATTTGGTTGGACCACAAACAGGTTGTTTATTAGAGAAGCACCGGTACTTATGGAGTTAGAGGTAACCCAAGGATAAAATGGTAATTTGACCCAGTTGGCGTTAGAAACACTCATGAAGAACTAACTTGCTATATTGGTCTATATCCATGGACACAAAAATATATCTGTAGTGAGAAAAACGCAATTGTGGGTCTTTAGTAGAGTGTACTCACAGTTAATAAATATTGATCGAATTGGTTAATGAGTTTAGCAAATTAATTTCATACCGTTGGAGCTTCTGATCTGCAAGCCCACTAGGTCCCCTTGTTAGCTCACTAAAGGATATTAAAGAGAGTATTTGAATTGTTTAAATCAATTTGACGAAATTGTATGTTAATGTGATTAATATGTAATTGATTATGGATGTGATCTATAATTTAAATTAAGTTGGAAAGAAATATTTGAACGAGATTCAAATATTTAATTCAAGTGAATTAGATTTATAAAGAATTAATTAATTAAATTAATATAGGGGTGATGAACATAATCATACGATGTTTATTTATGTTAATTAAACATATACATTAAATTGAATTTAATGTATAAATGGTTATTAATTAATATGCTAATTAATTAAATAAACGTTATTTAATTAATTGAGCACAAGGGTAAATTGGGAAAGACTTGGAGAAGGAGTTAACCTTTCTCCATATAAATTCTTCCTTATGGCCCTTTTAGGGAAAGAGTTAACCTATCTTTACTCTCTAAGAGAATTCTCTCTGCCTCTTCGTCTTCTAATAAGTTGGATACCACCTATCATTCTATTGGAATCCTTGAGAATAATAAGGTTATTCTCGTGATCGTGTCCAAGTTCAATTTAGAAGAAGTTCGTGCCAAGATCGAGAGGATTTTTTGTGGAGCTCAGGAATCTGCAAAGGTATGAATAATTTTCTCTTAGTTTCCCTTCTCGATTTTTTAGATCCAACTACCCTCTACCTCGATCAAATCGAAATGATTTAATCGTTTTATTTAATGCATTTTCAACCTTAGCCTTGTACTCCTTAAATTTTTCAAGAGCTTCAGGCTTATGTTGCATTAAATATACCCATATCTAGAATAATAATTAGAAAAAGTGATGAAATATGCTAATCCTCCTCTTGCCTTAACATTCAACGAACCACAGAGGCCTGAATATACAAGTTCCAAGGGTTTTTTTTTTTTTTTTTTGGCTCTATGACCTTTTGCAGTAAAACAACTTTTAGTCATTTTTCCTTCAAGGCATGACTCACATAGAGGTAAAAAATTTTCTTCTAACTCGCTTAGAAGTCCATTCTTGACCAGTCTCCCAATCCTATTGAGATTTATGTGTCCTAATCTTAGGTACCAAAGATAGGCATTTTTCTTAGGAGAAATTTTGTCTTTTATTTTTAGTTATCACAGTTTTAAACAGTTCAATATTAAGGATAACTTTAGTTGCTAATGGTCTTAGCACATAAAGATTGTCTTCCAACTTAGCAGAACAAAGTTCTATACCATTTTTAGAAATAAACGCTTTATTTAAAAAATATATATACGAAATAATTTTGTTCAATTAAACACTACAAAAATTAAGCTCCTCTTTAAACTAGGAACTACATATATATTGTCCAACAAAATATAACTTTTCTGTAAAGTAAGCTGGAGTCCTCCCACTGCCCTAGCTGATACGACATGCCTAGTTCCAACACGCATCGTCATTTCCCCAGCATCCAGTTGCCGCCAGGAACTAATTTCTTGAAATGAAGAACAAACAGGTTAGTGACACCTGAATCTATTATCCAGACTGAATCATCATTCTCCACTAAACAAGTCTCTAAAACAAGTAAGTCACATTTACCTTGCTTTGCCTTCTTCTTTTCTACAAAGTATTTGAGACAATTCCTTTTTCAGTGTCCCTGCTGGTTATAATGGAAATAGATTCCCTTTGTATCCTTGACTTTACTGCCCCTCTGGGAAGTAGTTGGTGGGTTAGCTTTCCCCTTTCCACCTTTCTTCTTCTTCCATTTTTTGGTACCGGAAGAAAAGACACATACTTAGTTCTAGAGGTCGAACCTCTAAAGAATTTTTTAGAGGACGAGGCAACATTTGCTTCTCCTTTCTGTTCCTTGACTTTCATTAAGGACTGGAAAATCTGTAGCTCATTGAGCAAAGTAGTCAGGTTGTAATCAATCCTTTAACAACATTGCTATGAAATTGCAATAAACTTTTAGGTAAAGTTTCTAGGATGAAGCTAACCTGGCTGACCTCATCGATGACAGACCCATTCATCTCTACAATGTTAAAATGGAGGATCATGTTGAGAACGTGTTCTCGAACAGATGCCTCTCCTTGCATACGGACATTGAAGATTTATTTAAAAGCCTCATGCCCGAGGGACTCCATGATCTCCCGAGCAGTGAGCATGCCACGGTTGTCCAAATATTCCTCGCAGACTCCATGATCTCCTGGGCAGTGAGCATGGGCTCATGCTTCTTGGCCAAGACTTCAGAAAGGTTTGTCAAGATATACACTCAGGCCATTTATTTACCCATATCCAACGCTCGTATGCCTCTCCAATGTTTCGAGTGTCATTTTGAGCTAGTACTGAAGGACATTTCTCCACCAGGACAAATCTCAGGTTATCGATTATTAGAATTGTGTTAATCGTGTTTTTCCAAGTGATGTAATTATCGCCTGTTTACTTATCAGTGACGAGTATGTTTGATGTAGTGGAAGTCATTTTGTAAATTTGCTTAAACATACAATTTATAAGTATTCAAGCATTACCCATTTGGAAAAACTAATCAAATTTTAGCAAAATAATTTAATGCACCCTATATGACAACTATTTTGCAATGATGTTTTAGTGAGGTAAGGTAAAAGTTATTGTAGGGTGATCAAGTACCCTTTCACTAAAATGAGACCATCTCAACCAATATACAGAATAACTTCTTGTTACTATAACTATTAATCACCATTCTTCGGTCCAGAAACTATTAACTAGTTTAACATTTTCTTGTAAGTGTAACCCCTCATTTTAGATTTTAGAGTTCCGCTTCAATGAACCAACTGTAGGGAAAAACCTATTGGGGCAAAAACTAAAATAATCCTATATATTTCTAGAGATTGAGTAAAGAGTCATGCAAATATCATCCATAGGGGGACACATGCAAAGGTGCCTCGAGGCCAAGTATTAAAAGTTACTACAAACTAATGAAAGAGACCGAAGGATGTGTTGACACACGTCCGGCTCCCACTTACTATAAAACTCACCCCATTCACCTTGGTATTGACCTATACAAACACCACCCGTAGAGGGACACAAGCAAAGGTACCTCGAGGTTGAGTATAGATCTCACGGTGTGAACTTTGAGGGAGAAACATGAAAAAGAAAAATGAAGTATCATGTACCCCATTTTTCTCCCACTGAGTGTTTTTACCTAGAGTTACTTTAACTTAGGAAAAATATAGCTACTTATTTTTACTAAGCGTCTCTTTAAATTTGCCCGAGTAATAGTTACTTTGGATAGTTAAACAACTTTGATGAATGTTTATTAAACATTTTAAGAAACTTCAATAAAGCAATTGCATGCTTATAGCAAATCTATCTAATTCGCCTTTCCAGGTTAGTTCCCAAGTAAGAGTGTTCTGTTTCCATCAACTTAAATACCCCAGCCTAGACAAAACTAGCTTTAGACAAAAGGTCATTTGTAGATACATTTGTTACAAATTTAATCTTTTAATTAAAACCAATTTAATTCTATTAAACTGATTAAAATATTAAATTAATTTCTAATCTCATTAGAAATATTGTGATCTTAGGTCTATGTGAATCATGTTTTAAAAAATGATTTTAACCTAAGTCTGCATGCAACTCTGAATTATTGATTTTAATGTATAATTTCATTTAATTATAACGATTATAAAATAAATGAAACAAATTAAAATCATACGTTGCATTGAGTGTCATACTTAATAAAATTATAACATTTACAAAATTATCTAAAGTAGTGTCATGCTTCATGCAATTCCCATTTCATTATTTAACATACATTTTTATATACTAAAGTAGTGAAATAATAAAATAACATTCATACATACATCCAACTATATATTATAACTCTTGTAATATACATGATGCATGACAATGTTATTATGTATGCAAGCAAATATTATAACACTTATATTATTTGACGCATGAACATGCTAAAAATTAAATCATGCAACTATATATTATAACATTTATAATATAAATGATGCATGAGTAATACATAACCTACGGTGTAATTTTACTATATGACATACATGATATATATAATTAAAAATAAATCATACATCAAATGCATAATTTAAACAACAATTTACGGACCGGGATTGGACTCCTAAACCATTAGTTAAATTAATATAACATTCATATTAATTTAATTAATAAAAAAAACTAAATATTACATAAATAATAGCTTAACCAATTCGAAACAAGTGAACGAACCTTGAACAGCACGAACTGAACCGTCCAAAACCCGAACCACCCGCGAACCACTCAAACCAAGCAAACTGGACGCGAACCACCTGAGCCACAAACCAAACCGCGCATGACTTGAAATTTTTTTTTTGTCTCGGAGCGTTGCAATGCTACAAAAAAAATGTTTTATCCGCCTCATCACAGCGTTGCAATGCGACTGTACAGTTGCGATTTGCTTCGATTCTTCTCTGATTTAGGCTTCAATTCTCCAAAAAAACACTGTAATCATCACGAACGACTCAATACAACAAATTTGCAGACTCAATCGTAATTAATACCCAAAAACAATGGGTCTTTACAAACCAATTGTAAAGAAAGTTGTAAATCTAAAGTCTAATCCCATAAACATCCACAAATTGCATTGACATTCATCAACATGAATAGAATGCAACCCACCAAAACATTGTAAATTAAAATTCTATAAAAATAAAATTGGGACCAAGAACGCCAATTTGATACCAATTGAAGGAACTGTGAGGTCCGCGGCGAAAGTGAGATCGTTCCCAATTTTAAATATTTTACAAAATAAAAATTTATAGAACAATAATTATGCATCAATACAATATCTACAACATGCTTATTAGAAAGGAGGAAGAAGAGAATAAGAATAAACTTACCTTTGAAGCCAATAGTCTTCACGTAATCACTCCCAATTGATCATGAACGTTCGAAATCTCAATCTTCCAAAAACTGTAACAAGACACCACCGCAAGTTGAACCTTATGTATTTTTCTTTAGGGGTTGAGAATTTCAGGAGGTGTAAGCTCTAAAATCTTTTGGGAAGAGGGACATATTTTAGAGAGAAAAAAAAAATCTTTTTGTGAGTTCTTGGAGAACAACAACTTAGACCATTCTGTGTGAAGACATGCAAAAATTATTTATTTATTTTTAATAAATTATTCAATATATATATATGATAACCACCTTATCATATAATATATATTAAACTATATGTTATATCAAATATAACATATAACCTATAGTTTTTATTTCTCTCAATAATGCATGGTATTTAATATAAAACACATTTATACTAATATAATTATATGAATCCTATCCATATAATTAATATTCGAATCATATTCAAATACTTAATTCCTTTCAATATAAACTTTATATTATAATATATGAAATACATTATATTAATTATATCACATATAATTAATTTAAATTAATTATATCATATATAATTAATTCCTTCAATTAATTTGAACAATTCAAATTAATCCAAATTAATTCTCAATAATCTCTGTTAAGGTATAGAGGGGACCTTGTGGACCTGTAGATTAAAGCTCCAATGGTACTCTAATAACTAAATTAAAATTCTTTAGTTAAATTATACAAAATTCATTAACTTCACTCCATTGAAGATCGACGGTTAGGCCAAATTACAGTTTTGCCCCTATAGTTACATCTAACTCCTTAAGTACCACTGACCCTTCTAATGAACAATAAGTCATAGTCCAACTATGAATAAACTCCTCTCAGATTAAGAGAGGATGTGGCAACACATTATTCAAGCCCCGGAATCAGCCCTTAAAGAAGCAATTTATCTACTTACCCTGACATTAGGGAAGGAGTGAATTCCGTCTTGTGTAGCTGTGTTCCCAACTCCCTAATCAGACAAATTCACAAAATGGTAGGTTTATTGAGTCGGCGATCTGGCCATTCTCACGCATACAAAGCAAAGGACCACCTTCATAAGCAGAAGTTCACAACTCAATCAAGATTCAAGTCATATCACCTATGGTCATCCTAGTGAAATGTATGTCTCTACTATTAACATTATTATATAAAGAGACTATTTATTTTGTGGTCGGTCTTATACAAACTCTTTTGTATAGAACACCCTCGCTCACATATCTCTACATGAATGATCAGGATCAGATCATTTGTAATACTTTACAACAATTGTAACATCTACAAAGCGGGTCGTATTCGTAGTGTCACCAAGATAAGATACCCAGCCTTATCCGTCTACTACAGAGCATTTAGGTTATCACTTAAACATGATCCACCTGTATGTCTCTACATACATGTTTAATCTACATATGATAACCTTAGATGTTAATTTATTGGTTTTGTGGGTTAATGTTACTAAATGTCGAATAAAATATTTCATATTTTATTAAATAAATAAATTGTTTGTACATTACAGTTACAAACTACAAGACCCACGAGATTTAGAGCATCAACCCCAACACTACGTTGGTTGATTATTACGTGTTTCTAATGTAGAATTCACTGTGTAGAGTCACCTTAATACTCGAGATGGGGTCTACAAATAGATTAAGAATAAGTCGACATTGCATGCTATCGTACTATGAGGGGAAGAAGAAACGTACAAGGATTATGCCGTGGGTAAATTTGACGTCAAGTGGTCAGATGTAGATTTTGTGTATACGGCAACAAACATCGGTGGACATTGGATGTTGATTGCATTTGACCTAAATAGAGGCCGGTTGTTCGTATTCAATTCACTAGCATCCATGAAATCAAAGAAGAAGTTGAAGTTTGGCCTTAAACCATTGACTTACACCCTACCATCACTCCTTCACTATTGTGATTTCAAACGTTGGAAGCCGGACATAGAAGCATCTCGTTGGAAAATATCCCGACCTACTACTATGAACACACAGCACGAGTCGCTAGATTGTGGAATATTTGCACTCAAATTCCTAGAGCATTTGGTGTCGAGTAGTGATCCTTCTGTAATCACTTAAGAGAAGTTGGGTGACTATAAGATGTAGTTGGCATGCCAGATGTGGGCGAAAACTCCATATTATTGATGTATATTTTACATATGATGTATATAAATCTCAATGTAATTTTGTATATAAATCTCAATGTAATCTTACATGTGATGTATATAAATTGTCATGTTAAGTAAGAGAAGGCGAGATTAGCGAGAGCGACACTAAGGAGAGCGAGACATTTACAGAAATGATGATAAAGAGACATAAACATGTTAAGTAACGTTACTAGAGAGAATGAGGTTAGCAAGAAAGAAACTAAAAGAGAGCGAGACATTTACAAAAATGATGATAAAAAGAGAGCGCGAGACTAGCGAAAGCGGCACTAAGAGAGAGTGAGACATTTACATAACAAGTCATAAAGAGATATGAAGTTTAGTCACATTACTAGAGATAGCGAAATTAGCGAGAGTGACACTAAGAGAGATTAAGACATTTACAGAACGAGTCATAAAGAGAGGTAAACATGTTTAGTAACGTTACTATAGAGAGCGAGATTAGCGAGAGCAACACTAAGAGAGAGCGAGACATTTACAGAATGAGTCATAAAGAGATATAAATATGTTTAGTAACGTTACTATAGAGAGTGAGATTAGCGAGAGCGACATAAGAGAGAGCGAGACATTTACAGAACGAGTCATAAATAGATATAAATATGTTTAGTAACGTTATTAGAGAGATCAAGATTAACGAGAATGACACTAAGAGAGAGCGAGACATTTACAGAAAGAATCATAAAGAGATAAAACATTTGAATCTCGACAACGTTTGTACATAAAGCATATAGTGAAGATTAAAAGTGGCACATAGAAAATCAAACTCGATCAAAATTTGAATCATTTCGACTATGTTCAGTATGTGACATTGAATTTCTCTTTCCAAGTCCCATGGATTACTGTCGTCATTGTCTATCGATAATGTTGATGGCTGTATGTTTATAGACAATGGAATATCACCTTATTCTTAGTTAAGCTCATATGATTCCTCATATTGTCTATCCACCATCGTATCATCATAACTCATATTCACATTTTCGTCATAGTTCGATTTTAGTGTTACAAATAGCTGAACTCTATAAAGACCTTCTCGAAAAAGAAGAAAGCGAATAGCACCATCGATTCGTATGTATTATGGAGGGGCTTCATAGTCAAGATTATATTTAACTCTCATGATAACATTAAACTCTGAAGAACTTACATTTGTAACCTATAAATGTGAGCTTTAAGTTCTTCATACTTCAATGTTATAGCTACAATAATTCCTGTTAGCTTGCCTCCAATATATAAATTTTAGTTCTCATCTCAATCACCTCTATATCAAATTAGTAGACACTTTTCTATCATCCTACAAAGCAAGAGAAGCAGATGAATACGTCTAATACACATGGATCTCTCTTGATGTCGCTCTCTCTTGCTCTCGCTCTCATGACTCTCGTTGTCGCTCTCTCTCACTCTTTCTCTCAAAACCCTTAACACTTGGTAATGATCACTCTCACTCACACTCCTTTCGTTATTTTATTTTCATACATTTCTTGAGACCACGTTCCAACAAACACTAACGAAATCACGTTCTAGAAACGTCTGTTCCGTTCTGAAAAATCCATTCTAAAGCCTCTGTTTTTTTTCTAAAAAACTCCGAACTGGAAAACCTCATTCAATAAATCTCTATTCAACAAAATCACAGTTCAAATGAAGTTTAGATTTTAAAGAATTCGCCATTATATGTTTAGTGTGTTAACGATTTGAGGTTTTAGACAGATGATTTCGTGAGAATTGTCAAATTATTCGTACACTGACAAACAATTACATCATGATGAAAGAGAGACAGCGAGAGCAAAATTCATTTTAGCGAGAGTGAGACCAATTTCGTGAGGGAAAATTCTTGTAATTTCATATCGTGATGACGTCAGCGGAGAGTCACTTGATATTTTTTTTTTTTTTTAAAAAAAAGGATCATTTGGCATTATGCGCCCAAATTTTAGGTAATCAGCCCAAATTCCTCTTATTATTTTAGATAAACAAATATTAAACATGAAAAAAAAAAAGAGAATATGGAGGTATTGAAGAAGAAAGGGAAGAACAAAGAGGAAAATGAATAAGTAAGATGATGTTAACCGTTTATGTTCATATACTAACAGTAAGGCTATTTTTAAACTTTTCTTTTGTAAGATTAAGGGTGTGTTTGAATTATATTTTCAAGTGTTTAATTTTAAAAAATAAATCATTTTAGAAGAAATTGAAGTATTTGATAACCACTCAAAATAGTTTTCCAAGTGTATTTTAACCGATTTTTATCAAAAGTGTTTAAATAAAAATAAATTTTTTGAAAAACATTTTTTTCTTAAGTTAATACAAATGGGTCATAAGAGTATTTTTGAAACTTTTGAAGGGCCAGAGGTATTTTTTTAACATAAACACATTAACGTTTGCCATTAAAATAATGGTAAAGCTATTTTTGAATTTTCTTTTTTTTTTGGAAGTTTAAGAATATTTTTGACATAAAACATAAAAATTTAGGGGTATTTTAGCTTTCAAAATTTGACTTGAATTTGAATTTTAAAAACATTAGTAAAAATAAGATAACAAAGCAAGAAATTTAGAAATGGAAATAATGTATTTAGAGGTTTAATTTTCAAAAACTAAAAACTAAACATCAAGGTTACCATATGAAGTTTAGTTTTCAAAACTTAGCTTGACTTTTTAAAACATCAGTAAAAACTTGATAACAAAATATAAATATTTGAGGCTTCTTTGGGCCTTTAGCTTCAAGTGGGTGAAGTGGGCTAGTTTAGCCTATTTCGTGTTTAAGTTCCAATTATAATAATTGATGTTTCTTCGAACTAAAATAGTATACACCCAAACATGGACTATTATAACTTACAAACTATTATAGCCCATTGACTATAATATACATGGACTATAATAACTAATTCAGTGCCTCAAATGCCCCCTTATAGGGATTATGTGTGAAATTAGCTTTTCAAAGAGGACCTAAACTTTTATCTTTGTGTCTATTTTTGATCCATTAACTTTTAAAATTGTATAATAAGTTTTTGAACATTCAATTTTTGTTTACGAGGTGTTAATAAGTCTTTCGGTTTTCTTGATTTATTCGATATATTTTTTTAAAATCCATGAATTTACATCACACAATTTAAAATTAAGTAATCTTTTTTTGGATGAAATTAAATATTCTTTTCAATATCTAAATAATTAAAAACTTTGAGATCTATTAGACATTTTAAAGTTTGAGAATCAATTAGATACAAATTGAAAGTTTAGAAACTTCTTAAATACTTTTGAAAGTTTAAGAGAACTAAACTTGTAATTTAACCTAAATTTAGTTAATCAGTTATACTCATACGAATAATCATACTTTTTATGGTAAATATGGACTGCAAACATACTAGCATAGCATAAAATTTTCGTCGATGTGTCGATATTATCATTAATATTTCTACATTTTCATAGGTTTAACATCGATATGAGAATCGAATCGATATTTTTATTATCATAGAAAACTCCGCGAATGGTTAAAAATAAGGAAAAAATGTCACTAATGCAAATTTTATACAAATGATAGACATGTTAATTTATTTACAAATCATAAAATATTTATTTACTAATTTAAAATTATTTTAAAAATTTTTGTTTTTATCATTATTTTTCATAAATATCCATCAACATTAACATTTTATCAATATTTTCATCGACATTCTATTAAAATTAAGACCTTGATATTTCTGTCAGACGGAGATTTTAAATATTACATACTATGCGCAACTTTGTTGTACCATCACAATAGAATTTATTCAGATTGGTTGAAGGGCTTTACTTTCATGCACAGAGATGGAAAAGCTCATATGCCTTATAAAGACAAGGCATTCAACCAACAACCTTGTATGTGCCTAAATGATTGGCTTCAAAACTCATCAAACACTTCTTTTTATTTATTTTCTAAAGAATCCAAAACCATACAGTCACCATCAAAACCCAATAATAACTAGGACCAAATTTGAACAACATGACACACCAACATGAAAGCATTTTCAAATGCTAAACTTCCAGCTAAACGAGCCCTGAAACTTGTAAAAAGAAACATGGCAAAATATTAATATACAGGGAGAACTTTTTCTACCACCAAATAAAGGTATAATCTCACCAACAACATCAAAAATGTGCCACAATATTGGTCAATTAGACTGTACTGTACAAAGGAATTTGGGGGAGGGGGATAGCAAAACTCAAACCGTGCAGAAAGGAAAGCAAACGACGCGTAGTTTGCCTGTCTTATATATAATATGATCTCTACCTCAAGGTAACAAAGAATATAAGGAATGATATATAGACTCAATATTCACAAAACTGGTTTTTCCGGACTCCATGCATCCCATTGCAAGACCATGGCTGGCTCACTGGTCCACTAGGATTAGAATTCTTCCAACATTCAGAAGAATTATTAGGTTCATGAGCAAAATTTACTTTCTTCCTTCCTCCTCTCTTGTTTCTCCAGCCATTTTCCTTTTGATAGCCATCACAACGAAATCTCGAACCCTTGAACGTCGAAGAATGGTTCCAATTCCCACCCATGTTTTTGCAATTTGCATCACATGCTCTCCAAATCCGATTCGTAAACCTGTTGTCTGATTCATTGTGATTGTGATTTTGTTTGTGATTGTGATTGTGATTGCGATAGTGATTATTCCCCCAATCATTCCAACCAACTGAATTATTCAAATACTCATCTCTCAAACCTCCATTATTCTTGGTAGCATTATTCATCTCCCAAGAGTTTTCTCCATCATCCACCTTCTGATCACAATCACCATGCTCTGCTTTCGGTTTCTGAATGTCTTCTTTAGATTCGCCCCATCCGACACATGTATATGACTGATACAAGCCAAGAGCCTCATACAAACTCGCAATCACTTCATCTCCCTCCCTAACAACTGGCGCAATCTGTTCCCTCTCTAAATCTAACAATAGATCAGGGTCAACATTGCAATTCCAATCGATCTCATCAATATAAATGTCAGGATCAGGCAACAATATATCGCAAGGTAATCCATTAATTTTAGCCCAAAACCTACTCTTTGCATTGTGAAACGCTTCTTCACCAGCCGAGTCATTCCATTTAACCACATTGTCATAAAGGTACATACATTTCTTAGTATCCAACAGCTTCCTCCATGAAATCAACCCAACAGATGAACAAAACTTCTTTTCCCACAACGGCACGTCGGAGTGCCAATTACCTGTTAAAAAAAGGGTCAAATAAAAAAAGAAAACCCTTCCCCCCCCCCCCCCAAAAAAAAAAAAAAAGCCATAAAACTACAAAAATTCATTCACCAGAAGGAAACGAAATACAAACTAGTAAAATCAAATACCCAAAGTAAGCAAAAACACAAAAGTAAGGTCACTTTCACAGATGAAATCGATACAGGTATATACTAAAAATGTATCAACAATATAAGCATTGCCTAACAAACCGAAACAAGAAACAGAATCCGCTATAAAACTAGAGCTGCTCGTTATTGAAGAAAGGGCTGAACAAAAAAAGGGGGGGGAAACAGAACATTAAAACGCAACCACGATTCGTGAGAATGATAATTGATTATCAAAGAAACATCGAGAATGAACGGATTGAAAAGACAAATAATCAGAAATCATCCATTACTGAACAGAACAAGAAGCACGAATCTGGGAAATCGATTATTAAAAACGAATGAAATTAAGAAAAATCAAAGAATTGGGGGATGAAATTACAAGCGCATTATACCTAAAGAAGGGTTTCTGTGGGGCTTGACTTGTTGATGATGATGATGAGGAGGAATTTCAGAACTGTGTCTTCTCCAACTTCCCATACGATTGAATGAAATTCAAAAGGCAAAGGAATTTTGATGAGATGATTTTTGAAACCTAAACAGAGAAATCACCGACATAGAAAGAAATCAAGGCGTTGGAGTTGAAAAAGGGGCAAAACGGAAATTAATAAATATATGAACGGAGAGGAAATTAATAAATAAAGAGGAAGAATTTGGGTTGGCTAAGGAATAGCAGAATCTAGAGGACTATCAATAAATTATTATTTAATTAATTAATATTCATCTTTTAACTCTCTCTCACTTACTCCCTTTTGTCTTTCATTCCCCTTTTTTTTCTTTTCATTTACATTTTTTTAATATATGCCAAAATTTATCCTTTAGCCCCCTCATCTATTCATTAATTCTCAATTTAATCTTTTAATTATTTTGAATCTCTCCATTAAGTCACGTGCGCTTTTTTATTCATATAAAAATTGATTATTGTTAATTTATTATATTTATTAACCTATGTGAACCTATGAGTTATGAACCAATCAAAAAACATACTTGGACATATGAATATGAGACTCAAATTTTATTTCCAATTGAAATCTAATTTTTTGATAAAAAAAACATGTAAAAGAATTAAAATTATACATCAAGATTCTAATTTTACAGATAAATATGTTGTTTTTACTTTAAAACAAGTTATAGATTTTGTTATTAGTATATATTTTTGTATTGAAATTAATAGATGCTATATTTGATGAAAAATCTTTCAATTTAAAGATAGATTAGCTTAAATCTCTTCGAAACATGCTTTAACATTTAAAAAAAAATTGATTGTACGAAAATTATGTTTAAAATATAAAATCAAATATTAGATTGATTTTGAATGGTTGAAAACATGTTCTATAGAGTGAAATTAAAGATGATAAAATTTTAACAATTTCAAATCACTCTTAAACATAAATTCACCTTTCATGTCTTATTTATTCGAATGTATTAATAAATTTTTTTTTTTTTTTTTTTTTTTTTTTGTAAAATGACATCATTGAAAATTGTAATCAAGGTAAAGTTGAAATTTTTTAAAAATTTAAGAATAAAATTGAGAAATATTTGAAAGATTAGGGGCGATTTGATAGATTTAAAATATATGTATGATAATTGGAAATGAGGACTTGAATTTTGTTTTAATTTAGTACTGAAATAACTGACTTTTTCTTTGAGATTACAGCGCGTGCAACGGAACCGAAGACCCTGCCAAATACCACTGACTTTGTCTTCATTAGTTTTCTTCGCGTGCCTTGCACGTGCTTTTTCCTCCTTTTAAAATATTGATTTCATAATATCATATAAAATAATGTGTTGATTATTATAATCATCTTTTCCAAAATGTAATGTACCACGTAATCTCATCCATCGCGGACCAAAATGGTGGAAAATATTTGAATAGTACTTTTAAAGAAAATTGAAAATTAGTTTAAATGCTACTTTTGGTGTTGTACTTTTAATATTTGTTAATTTTTATTCATATATGTACTTTTAAAAGGGAAAATTAAAATAATATAGTAGTTTTGAAAACATTTTATAAAAATAGTGTACTTATGAAACTATTTAAAAAAATATTGTTGATTTTTTTTAATAGGTCGAGGGTTGAAAATTCGACCAATCTAGGTCGAAGTTTCAACACTCGACCTTTACCTTTTTTTTTAATAATTTTCAATACATCGAGTGTTGAAAATTCAACCCACCTAGGTCAAATTTTCAACATTCGACCTTTGTTTTTTTTTTTTTTTTAATTTTCTATTATATAAAAACAATTTCTAAAAATATTTTATTATTTTATTTAAACTCTAAAAATAACAAATTAAAAAAAATAATATCTCATAAAAATAAAAAAGTATAAATTAAAATATCTCATTTATATAAAAATAATTACAAAAATCAATGTGTCCCACAAGGCAGACGTTGTCGATTTCGAGCTGGTTGTCGTCGTCGACTTCGAATTTAAGGTTACTCTGGTTCTTCTTAATGGTGTTCTGGTACCTCTGCAGGCACTTCATGATATAAATATTCATTATGCTCTCCACGACCCCGACCATGCCCATGCACGTATGAAGATGAAGGACCAGCCTCTGAGTCATAATGTCCTGAACCAAATGCTAACGTCATCATTATCGGACTAACATTTTGACTTTGCATCTGCATCATAGGGGGCAACTCTTCCACATTATGGGCAACCTCATCGAACTCATCCTCTTCCCGGTCCTCTACGTCTAGGAGCTGGTGGAGGAACAATAGGTATATCGTACATATAATGTATCTCCTCTATATAGCTTTGGTTGTCACTACATATAGCATGAACCTGGTTCGGATCATTCGCAACATCACGGAGTCTACTATTGTTTAATCTCTGTGAATTATAAAACAATTAGATAATATTTAAAATAAATTTAAACTAAAAATAATTAAATAATATTCATTCATTTACCAGATGATCCACAATTGCTCCCGGACGAGTGACATAGCGCTTTATGATATTATTACCAATGAATGTAGTCTTGAGTGACATCCATATTAAACTGTTCAATAGAACCCCACTGCAATAAACCTTGCACAATAGTGCCATCGCACTACCAAATGTGCAACTTTTTCAAACCAATTTACATTTCTTAAGTCGATATCATGTAGTAGGGGTTCAGTATTACAAGGCGATAGGACATCCTGCTGAAACCGAATTGTCTCATCACCCTGTCAGGAAGATGCCACTCACCAATGTGAAAATATATGAGAGGACTCATCGTCCACCATATGTTTTGAACATTCATACAGAAATTGGGCAAAGTATGCATGATAATTTTGTACGGCTCCTAAATAACATCAAACACAAAATATTATATTGGAGAACATTAAAGAAAAATACAATAAAAATGTGTATAAAATAATCAATTAGGTTCAGTGTAATGTACCTGATCAGGTTGAAGCAGATCAAACATGTATCTGTAGCTGACTACATGTGTGGTTGTCTTAGTCACATAAAATTTGGCCCTCCACCTAAATTTTTAAGTTGATAATTTAGAATCTAAATTAACTAGATCAGTGATATAAAAATTAAATTTAATTAAAATAAGATACCGAGAACCGTAGGCTCGTCTAGCCAACTGAGCGTCATTAACATGTTGTAGCTGTGGAGCCATTATTGGAAATCGCTCCCAAGCCCATAGTTGCAAAAGTATGAGAGGCCCAGCTATCTCAGAAACCTCAGGTCTTGTTGCTTTGTATAGTTGTCTATACAACCATGCCGAACATGCTCCACCCCATGAATACCGCCCCGCATCATAGAGGTTAGCTAATAGTGGCAGGAACATTAAGTAAACAAAATGACTTGATTTGTCGGAAAATAGACTTCCACCTATCATTTGTAGTATATATGCTCAAGCATATCTTATGACGGTTTTCTCATCTGCATCATCTGCGAGTTCACGAAATTGTGTTCCTAACCATATCAAACTTAACCTCGATCCTTTAATTTTGTCAGCAGGTGGGGTCATATCAAGGCACAGTTTACAAACGTGTGACTAGTCATCGTACATCACTTCGGTGATCAGCTTACCGTCAACAGGTAACCCCAACAACACTTCTATGTCTTGTAGAGTGATAGTGCACTCTCCAATAGACATATGAAATGTAACTTAATTAAATAATGTACAACTTAATTAAAAGAATAATGTACAACTTTATAAATTATAGTAAAAAAATTGAGTATACAATAAAAGTATCTACACTTAATTAAATATACATAATAAAAAAATTATTTATTTCTCAATTAAATAATGTACAACTTAATTAAAAGAATAATGTACAACTTATAATTTAATTAAAAGAATAATGTACAACTTAATTAAAAGAATAATGTACAACTTAATTAAAAGAATAATGTATAACTTTATAGATTACAATAAAAAAATTGAATATACAATAAAAATGTCTACACTTAATTAAATATACATGATAAAAGAAGTATTTATTTCTCAATTAAAAGAATAATGTATAACTTTATAGATTACAATAAAAAAAATGAATATACAATAAATTATAATAAAAAAATTGAATATACAATAAAATGAATATATAATAATAAAAAAAATTATTTCTCAATCCCTAACTATCTGGAGCCCGTCTTAGTAACGAATGACACTTCCTTCGATTATAGCCTAACTAATTACAAAATCCACATCGTTGTCGAGTGACTGGTTCTGTCCAATCCATCTTGTTGTGATAACGTGATCTTTTTGGTCTACCAAGTTTTCTCAACAACGATGGATCAGGATGTAAGACGGGCATATTAGGGTGCGTGATCCAGTAATCTTCATGCGGTACAGATTGAAATTGGGGAAAGTAAAATTCAACATACGTTGACAATTTATAGTAGTCCTCAATAAAGTCTTCGTAGTTCATGTTAGAATGTGAGCAAACGGTCATAAAATGCGAGCATGGAATGTCGAATGCTTACCACTTGTTACATGAACAGTACCGCTCGGACCTGTTTAGCCTTAATATTTGAACATTTCTTCCTTTGGCATTGAGACTATGACGTCCAGTCTTCACATGAAACACACATTCATACCGATCGTATGATTGTATTTCATGTTTACTAGATCTTGCAGCCCATTTATTTATTTTCTCGTGTGCGTACTTGGATTTTTACTCCACTTAGTATTATAAAATATGCTTGAAATAAATTGTTAATAACATATATAATAATAATAATAATAATAATAATAATATTACGGGGTGTATTTATCTTGACACTCCAATGCATCCTTTATTTCTTCTATTCTTTTCTCGAAATGATTCACGCATTTGAAGAATGTTATTTGAGCAAGAGCATTTATAGGCAACATTCAAGCTCTTTTGAGGACTTCATTTATGCACTCTGATATATTTGTCGTCATCCACCCATATCTGAACTCTCCATCGTGTGCTTAAGTCTATTGCTCTAAACTAATCTAGTAAAAAAAACTCAAACAGCTCCGATTTATTCCTTTGATATCTTCAATTGCTTTATTGAACTTCCGAATTTGAAACTGACACCCGACACGATAAACATAATTTTTCAATGTATTAAATCTGTACTTTTTATTAAAGTTGTTAACAATATGTCGTAAGCAGAAATGATGATGACATTTTGGTGCTATCCAACCATTTGCTGGATTGTTCCCTGCTGCGATTATGCCAGCATGTTGATCTGAAATTAAACACACGTTTTTGTGTGTTACAATTTATCTCAAGTGTTTCAGGAACCATCCCCATGAGTCTGCGGACTCTTCATCAGCAATGGCAAATGCAAGTGGAAGAAGATGCTCGTTCGAGTCAACTGATGTAGCAATCAACAATTTTCCTTGATATTTTTGTACAAGTGTGTACCATCTATCTGAATTATCGGCCGACATTTATTAAAAGCTTTTATACAAGGACCAAATGCCAAAAATACAGAAGTTAGAATAACATGGCCTTCAGTAAGCGTCTCTTTCACTCTCCACTCTATACGTGTTCCGGGATTGGTCTGCTTAACCAAATACAACCATCTGGGTAACAATTTGTAAGATTCATCCCAATCATCGAATACTTTAGCCAACGCTTTTCTTTTGCTCTCTTATACCCTATGGTAAGGAAAATGATATCCAAACTTTGATTTGATATCGAACTGCAGTTGTGCCACACTGATAAATGGTTTTTCTCTTACGACATCACAGAATTCTAGTGCAATCATTGATGAATCCAGTTGCACATGACTTTGACTCAATTCTTAATAAAAACATGTATGCTACTCATCGTACTTAGTGATCTCGAACAAGCCATGCGATTACGAAGTCTCCACTTGCAACCTTCCTCCCACTTTTTATACCGAATTGTCAAAATTATCGGTGTCGATTCTACAACCTCATATGGTGCGTGACATTTAATTGCAAAACATTTGACCGCATGTTGTAGCATTTCTTTGTCTTGACAAATCATCTTTTATACAATTGAGTATTGTCAACGTCCACAGGGGCTACAATTGGGTCATGTTCTCGAATGCTATCCAGTACATTCATATCCAAATCGTTGAATGTATCTGAAAGTAACTCA
Organism: Benincasa hispida; assembly: GCF_027475165.1. Taxonomy (NCBI): domain Eukaryota; kingdom Viridiplantae; phylum Streptophyta; class Magnoliopsida; order Cucurbitales; family Cucurbitaceae; genus Benincasa; species Benincasa hispida. Next base: position 85,080,545 of record NC_143488.1, read on the forward strand.
TGTTCACGACCATCGAAATCTAACTCTTCAAATTCATCATCCTGTTTGCAAGTGAGATAATTGTCTCTTCAACATAGCGGCATCCCTTTTCGGAAGACGGTTGAGTCCCCCCCGAAAGGGACACGGGGACGAAAAAAATGGGATCCTATCAACTTGTTTTTAGTTATGAAATCTCTATATTGATTATTAGCCGCCACATCTTCATTATCACATGGCGATGCAACTGACTCCGGATCAGGATCAATACATTCAGTTGGATCTTCAAACTGACTAAATGATGTATTCAAGTTTATATCTACCCCTATCCTATTTACATTTACATACAAATGTACTAAATTCGGCAGTGGCATTGCAATTGAGAACATCAAGTTCATAGCTTGTGCATTTGAAATATGGAATGACATAAACCTTATTGATCCTAATGGTTCTATGTTAGGATGTCTATATATTATTTCTATCTGATTTGTTTCCATATCTACACTAAGTGACATCCTAACCATTTCAATGAATTGTTCAAATACAATTCCACTTTCACATTTATGCTAAAACTTCTACTTGGTAGTTGGTCATAGTCAACTCCATCAATATCATCAATCATATTACATTTGTAAACAACAAAAATCCCAAGCATTTCTCCGCCATTTTCTAAAAAAAAAAGACAAACAATACATTACTAATTGTTCTACTAATTATAAAACTTAACAAAAACAAACCACAACAAAAATCACAACAAGAAATATATATAGGAAATATAAGAAGTTTGTGGGTAAAAAAATATTAAACTTTGTATTAAACTAAAGATATTAAACTTTTTTTAAAAAATCACAATAATTTTGTATTATACTTTTTATAAGAAGTATATTAAAAAAATCCCAATAATTTTGTATTAAACTAAAAATATTAAACCTTTTAATTTATAAACATCAACTTTTTAAGTTTTATGAACATCAACGTTTTAAACATAACAATAAATTAAACTTTTTATAACTATTTTTAAACATAACAACAAATTAACTTTTCAAATATCATAAGAAATTTATACAAAAAAATCACAATAATTTTGTATTAAACTAAAAATATTAAAGTTTTTAAGCTATAAACATCAACTTTTTAAACATTACAATGAGGTAAATTTTTTTTAAACTATTTTTTTTTCAAATTTAATACAAAATAAAAAACTAAATTAAATTAAACTATATTTTCAAAATTAATACTAGAAAAATCAAATATCATAAGAAATATATTTCAAAAAATCATAATAATTTTGTATTAAACTAAAATATTAAAGATACAAATTTCACAATTTAATGGACGAATGTTATCATAAAAAACATAACAATAAACTATACTTAAATATAAACAAAAACAAACTAAATATAAATAAGTTTAACATATTGTTATAACATCCCAACCATAAGATTAACACTAATAACAACTACTAAGATTAACAATAATAGAGAAAGAACTACTAACATCAATATATAAATATTATTGAATTCAACATGATAGATCTATTAAATATAATAAAACTAGTAATAAATAAATAGTAAACTAAAAAATTTAACTTACCTTTTTTGTTCTTTGTTTCCCAAACAGCAACAAAAACTATAAAAAAAATATAATAGTATGAGAATAGGAACAAAATGTATAGTTCTTTAAAAAAAATGAAATTTTATATAGTAAAAGGTAAACCTCACAATTTAATGGACGAATGTGGGAGAAGAAGAAGATTTGCTGAAGGTAGTGAGAAAATGTGAGAAAATGAGAGGCTGAAGGCAGTGAGAATGAGAGAACGAAGGCAGTGAGGAAAAAATGAGAGGCTGATCTTAAAGGTCGAAAGGCAGTGAGGAGAAAAGATAATGAGGAGAATGAGGGAACGAAAGCAGTGTGAGAAAATGAGAAGAGAGGGTAGGGGTTATAAGTTAAAAGGTCGAGTTTTCAAAACTCGACCTACGAGTCCGGCGTTGGGAAAAAAATATGGATGGGATGGGACGAGACGCTGACACACTGCAGAGATTTGGATTCGTTTTAAAGGAAGTCGACGATTCAAATCACTCTGACGCGCGCTGCAGAGATTCGGATTCTTAGCTAAGCGATCGTGTAGGAGCTTGTGGGCGATCGTGTAGTAAGGAGAGAGAACTCTCGAGAGGCCATCGCAACGTGCCGCTCATCGTGTACTTTAACTATGCGATCGTGTAGTAAAGCTTAGCGATCGTGTAACATTTGGTATACGATCATATAGTAAAAGGTAGGCGATTATAGAGGTTTTGAGAAGGCGATCGTCTAATTGTAATAGCTAAGTGATCGTGTAAAAGTTTGTGGGCGATCGTGTATGAGGAAAGAGAGCTCTCGAGAGGCCATCGCAGCATGCCGCTCATCGTGTACTTCAATTATGCGATTGTGTAGTAAAGCTTAGCAATTGTGTAGAATTTGGTATACGATCGTATAGTAAAAGGTCGGCGATCGTATAGGTTTTGATAAGGCGATCGTCTAATTGTAATAGCTAAGCGATCGTGTAGAAGTATGTGGACGATCGTGTAGTGAGGAAAGAGAGCTCTCGAGAGGCCATCACAGCATGCCGCTCATTGTGTACTTCCACTAGGCGATCGTGTAGTATAGCTCAGCGATCGTGTAGTAAAGCTTAGCGATCGTGTAGCACTTGGTATACGATCGTATAGTAAAAGGTAGGCGATCGTATAGGTTTTAAAAAGGCAATCGTCTAATTGTAATAGCTAAGCGATCGTGTAGGAGTTTATGGGCGATCGTGTAATGAGGAAAGAGAGCTCTCGAGAGGCCATCGTAGTGTGCCGCTCATCGTGTACTTCAACAATGCGATCATGTAGTAATGCTTAACGATCGTGTAGCATTTGGTATACAATCGTATAGTAAAAGGTAGGCGATCATATAGATTTTAAGAAGGCGATCATCTAATTGTAATAGCTAAGCGATCGTGTAGTGAGGAAAGAGAGCTCTCGAGAGGCCATCGCAGCGTGCCGTTCATCATGTATTTCCACTAGGCGATCATGTAGTATAGCTCAGCGATCATGTAGTAAAGCTTAGCGATCGTGTAGCACTTGGTACACGATCATATAGTAAAAGGTAGGCGACCGTATAGGTTTTGAGAAGGTGATCGTCTAATTGTAATAGTTAAGAGATCGTGTAGGAGTTTGTGGGTGATTGTGTAGTAGGGAAAGAGAGCTCTCGAGAGGCCATCGTAGCGTGCCACTCATCGTGTATTTCCACTAGGCAATTGTGTAGTATAGCTCAACGATCGTGTAGTAAAGATTAGCGATCGTGTAACACTTGGTACACGATCGTATAGTAAAAGGTAGGCGATCGTATAGGTTTTGAGAAGGCGATCATCTAATTGTAATAGCTAAGCAATCCTGTAGAAGTTTGTGGGCAATCGTGTAGTAGGGAAAGAGAGCTCTCGAGAGGCCATCGCATTATGCCGTTCATCGTGTACTTCCACTATGTGATCGTGTAGTAAAGCTTAGCGATCGTGTAGCATTTGGTATACGATCGTATAGTAAAAGGTAGGCGATCATATAGGTTTTGAGAAGGCGATCGTCTAATTGTAATAGATAAGTGATCATGTAGGAGTTTGTGGGTGATCGTGTAGTGAGGAAAGAGAGCTCTCTAGACGCCATCGCAGCGTGCCACTCATCGTGTACTTCCACTAGGTGAGCGTGTAGTATAGCTCAGTGATTGTGTAGTAAAGCTTAGTGATCGTGTAGCACTTACTAGCATAGTAAAAGGTAGGCAGTTGTATAGATTTTGAGAAGGCGATTGTCTAATTGTAATAGCTAAGCGATCGTGTAGGAGTTTGTGGGTGATCTTGTAGTGAAGAAAGAGAGCTCTCGATAGTGGGAGTTTGGAAGACGCTGTCATGGAGAGGCCATCGCAGCATGCCGCTCATCGTCTACTTCCACTAGGTGATCGTGTAGTAAAGCTCAGCGATCATGTAACACTTGGTATACGATTGTATAGTAAAAGGTATGCGATCATATAGGTTCTGACAAGGCAATCGTATAATAGTAATAGTTAAACGGTCGTGTAGGAGTTTTTGACCGATCGTAGAGGATTTAGTAAGCTATCGTTTAGTCATACTGAGCGATCATGGAGGGGTTGTAAACGATCATCGTCCTTTAAGCTACCGATTAATCTTGTTTGATTCCAACGTCTAATAAAGAAGTTGTTCATCATTCACTTGTTCTTTCCGAAAGTTTGCACCTATTGTTACGTTAATAAAAAATTACTAAACGATCACATAGTAGTTTTACTAAACGATTGTGTGCAATCGTGTATAATTACTAAACGATTCTTTAATTTCCTGGTCGATGGTTTATTCTATAATTTTTTAGAGGTCGAGGGTTCAACCCTCGATCTCTTTCAAATTTTCTCCTCTCTCCCTTACAGATCTTTAATTTTTGACAGGTTGAGGGTTGAACCCTCATCCTCTTCTCAATTTCCTTTAGGTCGAGGGCCAAACCCTCAATCTCTTCTTTAATTTTTGACAGTTCGAGGGTTGAACCCTCGACAAAATATTTTAAACAAAATCCCTGCCTCAGAAACTCCAAAACAACCATAGATTTCTAAATAGTTTCAAAACCACTATATTTCCATAAATTGTTTTTCTAATCACAATATATATATATATAAACTTCCTTTTAAAATTCCTAATTTAATTTTTATACTATAAAAAAATGGATTATTTTGTTATTTTATTTTGTAATGGATAGAACAATAAAGAAAAAAAATCTAAAAATGTAGTACATGTTTAAAATATTTATAAATATGAATCAACTTTTGAGTTTTTTCTGATTTTCAATTTTGTCCTCCATTGTCTTATTGCATACCTTCTTCTCCATCTTTTATTTTTATTTTTTTAAATTTTCTTTTCTTTTCTCTTTTTGTTTTTCTTTCCTTTCTTGTCTTTCTTCCCTTTCTTTCTTTTTCCTATTTTCTTTTATTTTCTCCTTTTTTGGATTTTTTTTCTCTGGTTTTTTATTTTATTTTCTTTCTCTGATTTTTAAAATTTTTTCCTTTCTCCATTCTATTTTTATTTTTTTATTTTCTTATTTCCCTAATCTCCTTATCTCGACAAACATTATCGAAATTTCCCACTAGAATCATTAAAAAAAAGAATTACGAGACTGAGTTTCAAACTCAAGACTTAAAAGTGCCTAACTCATAAATGACTTAACACCAACAAGTCAATCAACAAGTTTGATTATTATAATGAAACGTTATATATAAATAACAAATGAAAACAGATTTGAAAGAAACTACTTTTTAGTCCTCAAGTTTGCATCATTTTTAGGAACATTTATTAAAAGTTTGAAATAAAAAATGATAATAGTTATTAAACAAGTTTAATTCTCAAAAAATGAGAAATGAAAACGTTATTAAATAGGCTAATAGTTTTTTTTTTTCTTTTTATGAGATTTTAAGAGTATGAAGTTTATAAGTAGTATCACTGATAACATGTTATCAAGATGTTATCAGTGATACTCTGATATCATGCTATCAATGAAAATTTTTATACTCAATCAAACAATTTTGAGGAGTCATTTCATCTCAAATACCACATTACATAATACATAAATACTATCAATGATATCCTTTATGACTATCAATATAAAAGGATATCATTCTATACCTATATACTTCAATAACGACATACAAACACACTACATGTATCAACAAATTAATCAAAAGACCCCGATTATTTACAAACAAGTATAACATGATATCAAATTCAAACAACAAAAAACATTAAAACATTACCATTGATAAAAATATATCAACAATAGCCACTATTTGACTATCATTGATAGAAAAATATCAGTGATAGCAAATGATAGCCCATTTCTCAAATTGAAAACTATAACTAATAGCAACATCACTAATAACAACTATCAATGATAGCAACTGATAACACATTTCTCGAATTGAAAGCTATCAGTGATAGAAGCTATCAATTGCTATCACTAATAACAACTATCAATGATATTCACCGATAACAACATCACTGATAGCAACTGATAACAACTATTAGTCATAGCAATTAATAGCACATTTTTTAAATTGGAAGTTATTTTTGACAGCAGTATCAGTGATTGCAGCTATTAGCAATAGCAACTATAGCACATTTTTAAATTGAAAACTATCACTGATAGCAGCTATTAGTGATAGCTTTCAATTTGAGAAAATTGGGAAACAACGCGCAAAATGGTGGTTGGGCATAGTTAGTTTGGTCTTTTACCATTTTGGTTCTATATAGGCAATTATTTTATCCATGTACTATATATTATTTTGGGCTTGAATTCCATTTATGCAACGAACCTTTCTTTAAAATGCAGCCATAAATATGTAATAAAGGGTTTCTTTGGTGTATAATCAGGTAAAATTGGTTACTTTTGAAATTATATGGACTAACATGAAAAAAATTGAAAATACAAAGATTGAAAATTAGAGACGTTCATTTTCTTTGTAGAAATAGAGGAGCGAGAGGGGGAAATTTTCCCAAAACTAAACAGGGTTGTTGTCATCTCACTCCACTTCATTTGTTTTTTTTTTCTTTTTTTTTTTTTAAATTCAGAATAAAATACACTTTTGGTAAATGAGGTTTAAGGTTGGTGTCTAAAATAACATTTTGATTCTTACGAGGCTTGAAGAAAAGAAATATTTATTACTTTGAGGTAACTTTACTGGTGGAGTAATGAAGTGATATGTTAAAATGGCAATATTTATGAATTATATTTTTTTTAATCTCATTCACTTAAGTCCATGGATGAAAAAATTCCCGCGGGATCAAGTTCCTAGAGTGGGGAATTCCCATTTTGATCGGGAATGAGGGTCAAATCAGGGACACAAAATGAGTCACGAGTCGAGGATGGTGTAGGGATAGGGCGGGCCAGACCCCGCTCCAAATAATTTTCTTTATTATTTGTAATATATATATATATATATATATATATAGATCAGGGACACAAAAGGAGTCATGAGTCGGGGACGATGCAGGAATGGGGCGGGCCAGACCCCATAATATATATATATATATATATATATATATATATATATAACTGTAGTTAACTACTGTTTATATATATTCTTTAACCTTTTTTTTTAAATTTTAATTTTATAATATATAAATATATTTTTTTAATTTAATTACATAGTAACTTTAAATTTTTATTAAATTTACAATACAAAATTTAAGATATTTTTTTGTTTTTAATTTAATAAATAAAACAATAATAATACTAATTTGTTACTTAAAATATTTATAATTTCAATATAAATACCACATTTTAATTGATTTTAAATAAAATAACAATTAAAAATGAAAATATAAACGAAAAGTTTTCTCCATGGAGACTCGAGCACCGAATGGGGATTCTCCGACCCTGACCTACTTCCAAAACGAGGAATGTGGTGGAAACGGGGATAACAAATCCCTACAGGGATGAAGATGAGGAATCCCCCATCTTAGCCCCGTTGCCAATCCTACTTAGGTCATAATAGGCTTTGTCTTTTAAATAACTAAAGTTAACGCAGGGACCATTTAGAACTGTTTTTAATACACTAGGGATCAAAGTGTTATTTTTGGAACTTCAGGGACCAAATAGACACCAATCTCAAATCTTAGGAATTAAAAATATAATGTCCTTTAATTTATTATTGTCATGTCGTTATTATTATAATTATTGGAATTATATACATGTAATATTCAAGCTTTATTATTGGGCAAAGATAATATATATAATGAATATGTTTGAACCATATGGTTTAACATTTATATTATATATATATATGGATAATTTTATGGAGATTTTCAAAAATAGAAAAATAAGGGAAACTATTTATATAAAATAGCTAAATTTAATTTTCTTTGATAGAGGTTGATAGAAGTCTATCAGTATCTATCGGTGCCTATCCGTGATAAAACTGGTAAAAAGTCAGAAGTATCTATCAGTATTTTTTTTTTGTTATTTCTATAAACAGTCTACATGTTTTGTATATGCGAAAATTCCATAATTTTATAACTAATTATTTTGTTATACTAGGAGATTTAAACAATTTTAAGTTCAAAATCTCTATGTAAAGTTAACCATTAAAATTAAAAAAATTAGTGAAAATGTAACTAAATTGTAGAAAAAAGTCATGCATTTTCATTACATAAAAAAGATATGTATTCTCAATATAAATACCACAATGAATAGAGAGAATATCATAATTCAAATGAGATGAAACTAAAGATCTAAAAATAACCCTAATGAACAATTGTTTTGTGATCCAATCACAAAACCGAGTCCCTCTCATGCCAAATGAGAGGGCGAGATCCCTTGTTCAAGCCTCAGAATCACCACTTAAGGGAACAACCTCTCTACTATCCCTAAAGCGGGTAGGAGTGAATTCCCTTTTGCACCCTATGTCCCCAACTATCTATTCGGTCTTTCCTCTGAAATGGCAGTCATATTGAGCTGGCGCTGTTGGGCTAACCCTCACCTATGCAAATCTAAGGGCCATCCCAGATAAACAAGAGTTCATAGTTAGCTCAGGATTAAGGTCAAGTTACCTAGGTCATCGCTTTGACATAGTCAGTCTTAAACAGTAAACAACGTTATCAAGTAAGAGTGACTCATTTTGTGGTCCGATCTTGTAAAAACTCTTTTGCACAAGAACACCCTCATTCCTCATGTCCAACATGAACGAATTAGGATCACTTCGTTTGTAGCACTTTACAACTTCTTATAATAACTACAGAGCAGGCCGCATCCAATAGTGTTACCAGAATAAGGTACTCAACCTTATCCATGTACTATAGATCATTTTGACTATTTACTCGAACCTGATCCACCTTTATGTCTCCACATAAAGTTTAAGTACTCATCCAATAGTCAAAGGACTTTTAGGTTTATTGGATTTCTATTCAAGTAATAGATCTATTCAATAACATCTTTATTGAATTTTCAGAATAAGCTCCATTGCTAGAACAAACATAATTTTTGAAAATGAACATTTCATTTATCACAAAAATATATACAATTTGTTCTATACAAGTTTTAACAATTAAAAACAAGTAGCAACTTCTCCCACTGGACGAGCTGAGCAAATGGTCCCAGGGTCAAGTTAGCCTGGTTACCTTTTCTCTGCTCTCTTCTCGACAAGATATTGAGGACAATGTCTCCTCCAGTGCCCTTCTTTGTTGCAGTGGAAACATTTCCCATTGCAGCGCTATCCTTGTCTTTCAATCTAGTAGGCTTCTTCTTCTCTTTCCCTTTCCCTTTCTTCACAAGAATACTCTTACTTTTTAAAGAGGAAGCAACTTCAGGCTTAGAGGACATTCCTTACTTCTCAGCAGTAGTAACATTTTCTTCTAACACCAGACCCTTTGTTCTCAACATTGTCTGGTAAGCCTGTAGCTCATTCAGCAGAGTAGTCAAATTTTATTCATAAATGCATTCAGAATTGCAGAAAACTCTTCAAAAGAGATTCTAGAATAAAACCAACTTGACTTCTCTTGTTCATGACAGCACCGTTTACTTCTGCCATATGAAAGTTAACCATCATGTCCAGGACATGTTCACAAACATTGGTCCCCACTTTGATGCGACTGTTGTAAACGTGCTTAATGACATCCCTCGCAGAGATTCCATAATCTCTTTGGTAGTACTCATATCCTCATGCTTCTTTTGTCAATACATCAGATAAGCTGGCGAGGATATAAGCATAGGTTATATCATTAGTCTTGACCCATCTGTCATATACATCCCAAACATTTCGGTTTGTGTTAGAGCTAGGAATGGGAGGACAGTCCTCAGTTAAGACAAACCGCAAATTGTCTATCACAAGTATCGTGTTCAAATTTGATTTCTAATTCACATAATTATCCCCAATAAATTTATCTGACGCCAACACTTGTATTATTGAACTTGTCATTCTGAAATTAAATATCCAATCAAATTTTAACAATTTTAATGATTTACACAAGATTATTCTTTTGCAACGATACTACATCAAGACATTTTTGACTAAATATTAATCTCCTGAATAACTCATATTCCGATAATCATTTAGGTACCGCTTTTGGTCAGATATTATTAGCAATTAATAATTTTGTAAGTGTAGACTTGCCATTTTTGGATCTTATAGAATGATATAAGTATCGCTTCGAAATGGAAAACAATACCCAAGACGGAACTATAAAACCCTATTCATTTTATTGAATCCTGGGTTGTTTCAAATCCTATGTTATAACCCTCCGCGGGGATAGCCGTCGTTAAACGACTAGCAAAGGGCTGCTTAAAGCTAACCAGCCAGCGCAATACAAGAATCTCACGGTTTAGACTAATGGAGAAGACCGCAGGATATGTTGACACATTTTTTTCACCCACTTACTATGAACTACTTCCTCTGTTCATCTTGGTATTGGCGCATACATCCACTCTCCGTAGAGAGGTCACTTCCAGGGTAACACGAAGTGTCATATGAATCTCACGGTGTGAACTATGTGGAGATGTGGCAGTTGAAATCATACACTTGATTTTTGTTCGGACAACTTCCCCTTATTCACCAAAGTCTAAATTTAAGCTAAAAAAATACTCTCCTATGGAGGTCACTTCTAGTGTGACACGAAGCACCGCTTAAATCCAGACTATAAACTCTTAGGGACGCGAGAGCTAAGAATAACGTACCGTGTATGTTATTAATCTCCCACTGAAGTTTTCTAATAACTCTATCATATAGAAGTTATTCACTACCACTAAAGAGTTCTAATGTTTGGGTAACTACATACTTAGGTTCTTTTCTGGCTAATTAAAAATAACCCCAATTCTATGTGGTTTATCCATGTATAATTCTTATAAATGGACTTAAACATACGATGTCTATGTGATAAACGCTTTTATTACCTTACATCGCTCACGGATACTCATAAAACTGGTTACCAACACTCAATTATTCGGCCATAATCCTCAGGTAGGAGGTGTTCCATAGACCATCAACTTAAATACCCCCAACCTTCGATAGGATTATATACCGGTTGAGTTTGTAACCCTAGTTTTCCAAGTTTAACGACCTATTTTAACTAATTAAAACAAGTAGTTAACCTATGTGAACATGCAGCTGTTCTTCGTTATGGATTTTAAATGTCTAACCCAATTTTATAACAACTTATAAAACTTTAGACATGCTAAACATCCACAACATACAGGCATTCAATATCTAATATAACACTTATATTAAATACAAGAAACCCCAACATGCGTACTATATATTATAACAAATTATAACATACTTTCAATGCATGTTGCATGCTTCCTATGGTGGGATTTTAAATCTAAATGACATACTATATGCACATACAAGATTTATTTAATTATAACATATATCCAATGCATAAATAATTAAACACGTACTGATATGGTTTTAGTTTTGGAAAAAACAAGCAAGCAAAAGTCTAACTATTAAAAAAAACACTTCAACACCGCTCGAACCGCTCCAAAACTGCTTGAACCGGACCCAAACCTTCTAAATCGGACCAGTAGAGACTAAACCGGACCAACCACAAACTATTTGAAGCTGAACCGGACCAAACCTTAAGAGAACCGATCGAACCGGCTGATCTTTCTTTCGCCCAAAATCTCGCTAAGTCAGATCGTTTAGCATTGACGACCATCATCATGCGATGGGCTTGATTGTTTAGCGCTTGCTTTATCGTTTAACAACCAATGCCTATCGTTTAACAAAGTTACACAATCGTATAGTGTTCGATTTTTATCGTATAGTGTTATTTTCTAGTGCCAGAGGATGCAACACGATTGCTTAGTGTCAAACACTATCGTATAGCTCCATCATTTAGCACCATGTCTTGATCGTTTAACGCACGCCCGAGATAAGTGTTGCGTTATTTTATGAGATGAATTTATGGGACGAAATGCGGTGATAGAAATGTGTTGTGCAACAAGCTTTCTCAGTAGAATCCAAGTATAAACCCCATTGAGTTTCCTGGTAAGTCCAGGGTCGAACTCAGGGACTAGGAAAAACGGTATGCAGTGGTAATTTTTAAAAAGTTTTTGTGGTAACCAATAACTAAAATAATTGTTTGGTGTTGTTGTTTGCGGTATAAAATAACCGTATGCGGTGGATTTGAGAAAAGATTGATTATGCAGAGATGCACTAAGTATGCGGAGGAAAGGGTTGAGAAGGTCTTTAGCTAGCGTTACCTAGGAATGCGTCAAACTATGCGATCATGCTACACTCATGCGACAGCAAATCATTTTCCAATGCAAATGTGGTGCTCCTAGTTCTAGGACGCATGTGTTGAATGTAACAATGTCCATAGAGATTATTCCTAAGCCTCTACTCTTTTCCTATGCGATGATGCAAGATGCACACAAAGACAAGGTGACTGCACACAATCATATCTTATCTCTAGGATGCATACGATGCGTTAATAGCAAACAATGCTTATTCCTAAGCTCCTATCTCTTGATTATGCGTTCTAATCTGACTCTCCCGAACTTACATTCTAACCTGACTTTTTCAAGCCTAAATCCTGTCCTTAGACTACCCTCCCGAGCATCTCTAATGGACGAATGATGCATACATAATACAAGATAATTGCATAGAGAGAAGATCCCTAGTTATACTAGTTAAGTACTTCTCAACCCATTCCACAGATTTAACTACTCATGCGTACTAAATAGAGAGTGAACAGATATAAAGAGGTAAATTCCATTTCTATAGATGAGTTTAAGTACAAAATGACAATGGAGGATAAGGATAGAGAGCCTGGTAGTAATCCCTTGCTTCCCAAGGCTTTTACACTGTCGACTCTACTCTGTTCAAAAGATATTCCTGCTTCTGCAGGAGCTGGCCTTCTCTCTGATCTTCGATGCTTCCGGCACTCTTCTAAGTTCACCAGAATGATCTCTTGGCACAATCTCGCTTCTCTCGTTTCCGCCTTAAATAAAAGAAAATCTAAGACAAGGCTAAACTATCTATGGAGAAAATTATCCAAGTATCCGAGCTATCCGAACTGTTCGAACTTCTTCTCTGAAAGTTGCCTTTAGTATTTATAGAGCTTCGTGGTGAAAGGTTGCTTCTCTCTTATGATTGCACTGATGGGATGACATTAATTCTTTGTTTGATGCGTTGAATATTTGTCACCAAAAACCTGAGTGTACTTGCTTTCGTTAGCGGCTTGTCAACTTAATTCAGACTTGACCGACATCAGCTTTCTGTCCCAACGTGATTAATTATGCTTTTCACCCAGATGTGCCCACCAAGTTGCGTCGACTCTATGCGGCAATCATTTTTTAGTAGATGTTGCAAGCATAAATCACCGCAAAGCCTTGCGGTAATGCTGCGCTTGACCGTTTCTTTCTTGTGATCATATTTTACGCTTTGTGTCAATGCATCTTCTGCACAAAAATACAAAAGTTGTTTCTATGCGATGAACGCATGCAACCGTAATGTTATAAACTTAATACTTTTTGGACGCAATCTTATATATTTTATTAACGCAAACCTGCATTGTTTAATAACTTAGCACTATAATAACGTGCATTTCTACCCGTTATCAGTAAGCGATCGCCTAGTGCTATCACATAGCAATCGGCGCATCGCTCAACTGCCGCTCATAGGTAAACAATCGTGTAAGCGATCGCTCAGCACCATCGCATAGCTCTTCACCACATCGTTTAGCTCCCGATAAAAGGTAAACGATCGTGTAAGCGATCGTTCAGTGTCATCGCATAGCTCTTCGCCTTATCGCTTAACTCCCACCCGAAGCTACATGATCGTGTAGTGCCATCGCATAGCAAAACAACGCATCGTTTAGCTCTCGAGGTAGACGATCGTCTAGCAGACAACACCTAAACGATTAATGCCCAAAGCTACACTATCATTTAGCTTTTCTTTCATATCGTCTAACGTATGAAGCTAAACGATCGTTTAGCTACTGAAGCTTAACGACGATATGAACAGAGACTGATCGTCTGGAATCTGCAACTCGGCCCCTTCGCTTATTTCTTCAAATTACAACATAATTTCAACTCTAATGACTCCAAATAAATTACATACTCTTGGGAAGACATTAAGGTTTATCAAGCAAGAGCCAATTACAAATTTAAACGGGAAATCAAAGAGAAATTAAAGGCCAAAACTCAGAAAATCATATCATTACAGTAGTTTCATATTTTCATACAAAACACCCACCAAACCAAAATTAATCCGAACTGAATGCTTATAAGATGCTCTGATACCAATTGTTGGATGGACACCATCACGCGGCAGAAAGGAACAGGATCCATAAGCATTCTAATTCATTAATTTTTGTTGAAAAGAAACATGCTAAAAACAGAGTATAATGGGTTTCATGAACATACCTTGGCCGAACCAACGAAATCTCCATTTCCAGCTGCAAAAACCTCCGAATCCTTGTGTAAACCACCATAAGATCTTCCCTACTATCCTCTTGGTGCTCTAGATTGAGTTGTGGGACTCAAAATAAGCTGAAATCAAAGGGAATATGGAGAAAGTTCATCGAACCAATCCATTGAAGAACACCTTCTTCATTCGAATTTTTCAGCAAAAATTCAGTCGGTTTTTCTCCCCTTTCTTCACTCCAATCTCTTCAATATATTGCATACTATCATGCAAAGAGATGTGCTGCATGGGATGCAGCTCATGCTTGGAGTAAACCAAAGGAGAAGGTGGGTTCCTTGTAAGCTAGCTGAAGATGAAAAACCCATTTTCAATTTTGTGTAATTTTTCAAATTCCAAAAATTTAAAATTGATTTCAAAATAATATTTTATTTCTAAAATCAAAATTTATTAATTTTACAAATTAATTTCATAAATTAATTTTCTAATAAAATTAATAAATAATTATTTAAACAATTTAAATAATTCTAATTAATTTAATATCTAATAATAAATTAATTTTTACACAAATTCATCTTCATATATTTAAATATATTTTCTTCAATTCCGTTTGATTCTAATTTGAACGTTTCAAATTAACTTATCACACTACTCTAGAGCTAATCCATTTTCAAGCTAGTAGGGGGATCTCATAGACCTACAGATCATGGGCTCCAAGGATTCGAGATTAATCAGCTAAACTCATTAGACCGATCTAACTCCCATTCGTTAACTAATGGGTCACTCCACTAAAGCCCATAGTTGAAATCCCCTCTAGATATATTATGTCTACTCGATATAACCATGATTAGTAAGTTAACCCTTCACAGGTTGTTCGTAATAAAGGCTGGGTCAAATCTCTGTTTTACCCCTGAAATTACCTCTTGTTCCTTAAGTCTCCACTGATCCCCTAATGAACAATTGTTTCGTGATCCAATCACAAAACCGAGTCCTTCTCATGCCAAATGAAAGGACGGGATCCCTTGTTCAAGCCCCAGAATCAACACTTAAGGGAACAACCTCTCTACTATCCCTAAAGCGGGTAGGAGTGAATTCTCTCTTGCATCGGATGTCCCCAGTTATCTATTCGATCTTACCCCTGAAATGATAGTCATATTGAGCAGGTGCTGTCGAGCCAACCTTCACCTATGCAAATCTAAAGGCAATCCCAGATAAACAGGAGTTCATAGTTAACTTACGATTAAGGTCAAGTTACCTAGGTCATCGTTTTGAAATAGTCAGTCTTAAACAGTAAACAACGTTATAAAGTAAGAGTGACTCATTTCGTGGTCCGATCTTGTACAAACACTTTTGCACAAGGACACCCTCACTCCTCATGTCCAACATGAACGAATTAGGATCACTTCGTTTGTAGCACTTTACAACTCCTTGTAACAACTACAGAGCAGGCTGCAACCAATAGTGTTACCAAAATAAGGTATCCAACCTTATCCATGTACTATAATTTACTCGAACCTAATCCACCTTTATGTCTCCACATAAAGTTCATGTATTCATTCAATAGTCAAGGAACTTTTAGGTTTATTGGATTTCTATTCAAGTAATAGATCTATTCAATAACACCTTTATTGAATTTTCAGAATAAGCTCAATTGTTTACATACCACGAGTTTTAGGACATAAAACTCAACAGGTCGGACCCTGCTCCAAATATTTTTTTTTTTATTATTATTTGTAATATATATAACAGTAGTTAACTATTGTTTATATATATTCTTTAACCTTTTTCAAAATTTTAATTTTATACTATATGAATATATTTTTAAATTTAATTACATAATATAATAACTTTAAATTTTTATTAAATTTACAATAAAAAATTTAAAATATTTTTTAGTTATTAATTTAATAAATAAAATAATAATGATACTAATTTTTACTTAAAATATTTATAATTTTAGTATAAATACCATATTTTAATTGATTTTAAAATGAAAATATAAACGAAAAGTTTTCTCCACGGAGACTCGAGCACCGAATGGGGATTCTCCGACCCTGACCTACTTCCAAAATGGGGAATGTGGTGGAAACGGGGATAACAAATCCCTACAGGGATGAAGATGAGGAATCCCCCATCCTAGCCCCGTTGCCAATCGTACTTAGGTCATAATAGGCTTTGTCTTTTAAATAACTAAAGTTAACGCAGGGACCATTTAGAACTGTTTTTAATACATCAGGGATCAAAGTGTTCTTTTTGGAACTTCAGGGACCAAATAGACACCAATCTCAAATCTTAGGAATTAAAAATATAATTTATCCTTTAATTTATTATTGTTATGTCATCATTATTATAATCATTGGAATTATATACATGTAATATTCAAGCTTTATCATTGGGCAAAGATAATATATATATAATGAATATGTTTGAACCATATGGTTTAACATTTATATTATATATATGGATAATTTTATGGAGATTTTCAAAAATAGAAAAATAAGTAAAACTATTTATACAAAATAATTAAATTTAATCTTCTTTGATGGAGATTGATAGAAGTTTATAAGTGTGTATCAGTGATAGAAACTGATAGAAGTTAAAAGTATCTATCAGTATTTTTTTTTTGTTATTTCTATAAATAGTTTGACATGTTTTATATTGCAAAAATTTCATAATTTTATAACTAATTATTTGTTATACCAGAAGATTTAAGCAATTTTAAGTTCAAATAACCATTAAAATGAAAAAAAATTAGTGAAAATTTAACTAAGTTGTAGAAAAAAGTCATGCAATCTTGTTATATAAAAAAGCTATGTATTCTCAATATAAATACCACAACGAATAGAGAGAATATCACAATTCAAACGAGATAAAACTAAAGATCCAAACATAACCTTTATAAAAAAAAAGGTCTTGAAAGTCTTATTTAATTGAAAAATTTTACGATCGATATTTAATTATGCTCAGATTGACATATATAGAGTCGTAAATTAAAGCATAAGTGTGATTTAATTCTTAAGTTATTGAAACACACACCAAATGTGTAGTTTAGTAGGTAATTTTGGGATGAAGCTCATGGGTTGTTTCCTTGTAGAAAAGCAGTAATGAGAGCCAAAGATCTTCCTGGGGCTGTATAGGGAGCTTGATGAGCACCTTCTCTAACTGTTGCAAATGATAGAATGTTCTTTTTTCCATATGTTTCTACCCATCCTCCAACCTATAACACACCATCACAAATCCTTTTTATTTTATTTTTTTAAGAATTTAGAAAAATATCCATTTATATGACGACCCTAAACTTTAAGAGTCATATCAATTAAAACTTTGAACTTAAATATATCAACTTATATATATCCCATCCGTTATGTTTCGTTCAGATTATAAACATCTATAAGCCTTATGCCTCGTTTGATTTGACTTGATTTTTTTTTTTTTTCTTTTTTTCTTTTTTCTTTTTGAAAAAATCCATTTATATTTAAACACTTTTAATACAAACGGATTAAAATACATTTAAAAAGTTATTTTAAATGGTTATCAAAACTCAAGTTTCTTCCAAATGACTTATTTTTTAAATTCAACACACCCTTATAATTGTATCAATAAATCTCCGTTCATATTAGCAATCAAATCGAACTTTTAGTTAGGATTTAATTTGAAAATCATCCATTATCAATTATTTATAGTTCATTTTGTTAATATGATATTTGAAAAAAGACTACACACGTGTAAAATTTGATCGATGCTTTGATATGATTTTCGGAAATAATCTTGTCTAAATTGGTTCACTAAAGATAATTTAAGAATTTAATTAAAACAATTATAAGTCTCGCATTATATTTTTAATCTCAAAGAAGGTATAAATTGATACACTTAAGGATGTTGAGAATGTTTAAATTGATCTGACTATTAATTCAAAATTTAGAGGGTGTAAATTGATAATTTGGCACTTACACTTTTATATAAACAACAATTTAGTTTGTAATGATTTTCTCCTTGTAATTAAGTTTTTTAACTTGGCATGTAAGAATTTAGTCCCAACTATGATATATTTTATCAAAGTTAGTGCCAATTTTTATTAATCGATTTATTCTTTATAGTCTATAAATAAATTTATTTTTTTAATTAATTTACGATCAATCTACATATAGTGTAAGATTTTTTTTAATCTTAATAATACTTTTCACAATAAAGATTAAATCGTTGTAAATTATGTAAAATATAAAGATTAGATTGTTATTGATTAAAGTATAGACTATAAATTGTAATTGATTTCAAACTATAGGAACACTTATTAAATTGATATAAACTAAAGTTCATGGATTAACCTATTTTTTAAATTAAAAAATTATTTACTTTTTAATAGTGAATTTATCATTTGACCATAAAATTCTATTAGTAGACAATAAAACTTGTTGCAAGTATGCAGCTTCAAAACAGTTATTCATGGAAATGATGAATAAAATATATCTGTTGTTGATTTTAAGAATTGGTTAAATGTGTCTTGTATTTTTCTTAGAAAAGTATTGGTTAAATAATTAAATAAGAAAAAGAGAAAAGTTTTTGGATCAGTTTTGGGTTTAGTTTATCCATTTGTCCTTAATTTTAAAATTTTATACTTTTAGTCAAAATCAATCCCTCTCCGTTAAAATGTTACATTTTTTAAATTTGGTTTCAATTTAGTTCTTACGTTTTGGATTTTACACATTTAGCCTCTTTTTTTTCCTAAAAACTTACTTGAGTGTCTTTGGCTTTAATGTCTATTAATTAATTTAAAATAAATATGAAATAAAATTTTAAAATTAATTTTAATAGTGATGAAAAATAATGAAACTTAATTAATTATAATTTTTTTAAAATAATTAATCGGCATTAACACTAAAGATTGAAAGTGAGTGATTAGTAAAAAAAATGGAAGTTATTAAAAGTATAAATCTTGAAACTTAAGGACTAAATTAAAATAAAACTCACATCTAAGAGTAAAATTACAATATTTTGTAACTTAGAAACTAAAGTGGAATAAAATTTAAAATTAGAGGACTAAAAGTGTAATATTTTGAAAGCTATGTAGATTCGAGATCTAGGGACAAAAAAGTAATTTTATTCGTAAATAAATGAAGAAAAACAGTTATATAAATTTACCTGATGGTTGTAAAACCAAGGTGAGTAAGGTAGGGTTGTGTTCAAGCTTAAAGTGGTTGCTAATTTATTGACCAGACTTCGACTCCCAAATAATGGGATAACTGCATCTTCATCTCCACTGCCAATTCATCACCATATAAGACTTATAGTATGCTTGGAATAATTTTATAAAAAAAATAATATTTTTCAAACAAGATGATCATTAAATTTATATATATGTACCTCTTTATTTATAACACATGATTATATTTTCATTTTCTCCTTCTAAAAATACTACGTCAACAAAACTCAAAAACTAAAAACGAATCGAAGAATTTTGAAGAAGGTTCGAGAGAATGACCATAAAAATGTTAATAGTCAAAGGACCAAAAAAACAAGATTATCTCAAAACTCAGGAGAAAAAATGTCGAATTTGAAACTCAGAAACTTAAAAATGCAATCCAAATTAAATAATTTCGGTGTAATTTTACCAAAAATTAAAATAAAGATATTCAAAATACCTATACACGAGAACCCTAATTCCTGACTGCACAAGAGAACCCAAGGTGTAAATGGTAGGTATCATTAAGTTCTTCTTATCATACTTTAAAACACTGCAACAAATAATAACACAAAATCATTTGTATCTTAAATGGCAATATTATTAAAACTTTACAAAACTCATTGCCATGTTAAATGAAATTACCATACAATCTAATAATTAATATATTATGAACAAAATTAATGAAATTATTACAACACAAATAGAAGTTTGAATATTGTATGGTTGAAATGTCTTCCTATCTACACTTCAAACGATTAAGTATGGGAGTTCGTTGGTTTATTTAGAAACTTAAGTTGAATTTTTATTTGACATATTTAACTATTTATGGTTTATTTACAATTATGACTCTAGAGTTTAGAGAAGTACACTATATAAACTCTCTAATCTTAGAGGTGTCATTCATTCTGTATTCTATAAAAACTGTTTTCTCTTTATTCCTTGGACGTAGTTAGCACGTGGTTAATGAACTTCGTAAATCTATATGTCGATTTTATTTTGTTTTACATTTTATATAGTCTTTATTTATCGATTTCGTAACCTATAATGTTAAAACAAGTGGGACTTAAGGAGGAAATTAATACTTACAAGCTGCAAAAGCTCCAATTGGAAGCCCCTCCAAGTAGTTGAGCATGAAGAGCCTTTTGGACATCCAATCTGTTTAAGTAACTATCCACTTCATCTGCTATACATACATCTATCTTCCCACTATCTCCCTATTTTAGTCAAGTATTAATCCAACTTCATGTACTTCCATAAAAAAAAATTAAAAGGTTAAAAACACTTTTCACCCCTAACATTTCATAAAATTATAATTTAGTCCTTCAAATACAAACAAATTTGTAACAATTTATTTTAATAACAATTTAATCTCTATATTTTGAAATTTATAAAATTTTAATCCCTATCATAAAAAATCTCGTCAAATTAAATGTCGAACTTTTATTACGAAAATGACTAATTCTTTATAGTTTATAAAAGACTTAGGTTCCCGAATAGTTTATCAACAAGCACGTGTAATACATTTCATTAAATCTTAATAATAATTTTTACAATAAAGATGAAATCGTTACGTATAGAGAAAAATTGATAAAATTTGAAATTTTGGCCGAATGATTTTGAAAATTCAAGTAATTATTTAAGAAATATGAACATCATAGTTAAATAATTAGAAGGAAAAACAAGCATAAATATCATAGACTAAAAACTTAAAAAAAAATTTATTATCAAATAGAATCGTTGTAAAATATTATACTATATATATATATATATATATATTTTTTTTTTTTTTCATAATTTATAAATTTATTTTGAATTTTAGATTTAAAATTTCAACAATACCCTTGACGTTATTGAGTATAGTTTTTCAAACTAAAATGTAAATAGACATATCGAGAGGTTTAAATCCTCATATCCCACATCTATTACTTACGTTAAACTCGAAAAGAAAAGAAAAAGAAAATCATACCGAGTATTGCGGAAGGGTTATTTTGTGAGGAGTTGGTTTCGAGGAAAGAGAAGAGGAAGAAGAATGGAGTATTCCATAGTTATTTGGAGCTGCTTGTGAAAGGGTTGAGGATGTACAAACGTGTAGGTTGACAGAATATAAGTTGATGAACTCTGAAAGTTCTTTGGATACCAAATTATTGACCATTGAACAAGAAGTAGAAACGTTATGGAGAATGGATTGTCTTGTGATTTCAGAAATATTACAAACTTTGTTCAGAAGTTGATATGTAGAGTCTGAAATCAATCCATGAGACCACAAATATTCTCCTCTTGCATTGAAATCTGTGTCGAATTCCAACAATGGATTCCCTACCTACAATGATACATTTCTCCATAAATGATAGGGTCAACGTTGAACTCATGTAAATGTAAAAGTATCAATAGAAATCTTGGAATGCGTCCTGAATTTGTTATTTTAGTTTTTACTGTTTATAGAAGTATACTATATAAATTCTCTAATCTTCAAAGGCGTCTCTTGATTTGTAATATGATGTTTTCTCTGTAATAATAAACTACTCTCTTCCTGTACTTGTAGACTTAGTTAATAGAGTTTAGTGAACCACGTAAATCTCTATGCCGATCCTCTGTTGTTTAGATTTTCTATTTATTGTTTATTATTGATTTCTTAATAAGAAATATCGACACGTTGATGAAAATTTGATACATGTTTTAGTTAATAATATTTGAGTTCTTTTTTCAATTTGTTTTTAAGTTTTCAATGTAATCCTTCACTATGAGTTAATGTTTCGCTTGCTATAAATTTACATGACATGATACTTAGTGAATTTGCAAAAATTTAGAAAAGGTTAAAAGAGTCATTTAAGGGAGTAAAGTTGCTATGTTACCTAATTTCTCCCTATTTCTTGAAATTTTGATAAAATCACTTTTATCAAATTCAAAGTCACTTCGAAACACGTCTTTAATCACTCAAAATTAATTTAAGATCTGTTTTTACACTTTTAAATGTAGTTTTCATAAATCAAAAAATTGATTTTGAATGATTAAAACTATATTTCGAAGAGATTTTGAAAATGTCTAAAGTGATTTTACTCTTTTTAGAATTACTTTCAAACATGTCTTAAAAATATGTTTTAGTATGTTTTTTAAAATGAGAAAAATATTATTTTAACCACTTAAAAATTAGAAACTTACAGCTATAGCCTTGAGGTTAAAAATGTTGAGTTCGGATTGGAGAATGAGTGTTGCAAGCTGTGGAACATAATGACCAGCGTAGCTCTCACCGCTGATGAAGAAATCTCGATTTTTGTATTTAGGAAACTTCTCGAACCATCGTTCGAGGAAAACCAAGTTGTCTTGTGCTGAAATTTATAACCATAAAAATACCAAAAACCTTAGCTTGTTATATTTCTTAGGAAGTACAGATATTTTTTATTGTGCAAAATATTAGATATGGATACGATATGAATACATCTAGATATGTGTTTGATATGTTATTTTGAATTATCTTATTAAATTTTTTTTTTCAAATATGCAAAGTAGATATATGAAGGGAACACGTGGGTCAATTTTTTTTTTTTTTTCAAATTTAAATCCAACCACTTAAAATACCCAACCCATAACCCATTTTATTTTAGTGCATGTTTAAGAGTGATTTTAAAATCATCAAAAATCATTTTTTTTTTCATTTTTAAAATAACTCAAAAACACACTTTTAATTACTCAAAATTAATTTAGTTTTCAATTTTACACTTTTAAATACAATTTTCATATTATCAAAATTAGTTTTGAAGAAGTAAACATATTTCATGGTGATTTTGAAAATGAAAAAAGTGATTTTAACCATTTTAAAATCATTTCCAAACATAAAAGTCCACTTAAATTGAGCAATCCAAAACAAAAGAAATTAAAAATGATAAAAATATAATTTTTTTAAAAAAAAACTCGAAACGTAATTAAATCTTTATTCTTACATTCTCTCTCACTATTTGAATCGTGATTCACACCTCCTTCATCCTTAACTTCATTCTTCAATCTTCATCTTCTACTTCTTTCCTACCGTCTACTCTAGTCGTTCAACAATCACTCGACGTTACTAGATTTTTTTTCAAGTTTTCACTTTCTTCTTGAATCTATTTTAATCTAACTTAAAATAAGTGTTATAGCAATTAATTGGACATTATATATATAATGTATCTTCGACGTATCCATATCTTAGTTTTTAAAAATTAACGTATCGTTGTATCATATCGTATCCATAACTATGTCTTTGCTTCTTAATCTATCACTATATGCTTTCAAGGAAGTTCAAATTTTATTTTGTTTTTATAGTGTGGTTTTTAGTATGTCATTTAAATTATGTTTTACGTTTCGTTTTCAGATTTGTCTAGTCAATGATCCATTTGAGTAAAAACTATTAAAAACATTTTTTTTTAGTGTATCTAGATTTTGAAATAGAAAATTTAAAAGGTAGAACTACGTTAAACCAGATAAATACTATGTTCATTATTTTTTTTTTCAGGTAATAAATTCATTTAATTTTTGTTAAATTAAATTAAGTATAATGTAATACAAAATAAATTGTATAATACTATAATTAAATTTAAAATTTTTATTATACAAAATTTATAAAAGAAATCATGTTCATAATTAGTTGACAATAAATGAAATTTACTTGGAATTAGTAGCTAGCCACCACTACTTTTTATGGTTAATATATTATCAAATCTTTTTTGATCCACTTTATAGATTCTTCTTCTTAATTCTAGGTTGTCACTATATTTTATTGTGTTTATTTAGTGTTTTTGTAGGTTTCGAGCACCTAAGAGATAGAATCAACCGTTACGGACTGTTCAGGATTAATTTGGAGCAATTAGAAGCCAAAAAGAGCATCGGGGCTTCACAGGAGGCAAAATGACGAAAATGTCCCTAGAGGCGCAACCCTCAGTGCTAGGGCACCAATGTGCAGTGCTTTATCCGAAAGCACCAGATTTTGGTGCAATGCTGCGATGCTACGTACTTTGACGGACACACGCACACTTTAGCGCCACGACACTAGCCATCGCGACTTCTATATAAACAGTTCTTCGTTTTTAGGGCAGAGGATTAACCCCCCAATCGATCTCCAGCACATTTCTTCATCTTCTCACCTACGTCGCTTGCAATTTTCACTAATTTCTTCCTTCCTCTCATGTAATTAGTGGAGATGGAGCCTAGATTTGTCTTTTTCATCCCATAGGAAGGTAAGTTCTAGGGTTTTCTCTAGTTTAGAGGATTTTGGATTGATCTCTATATAATCTTTGAAGTTTTATTTAAATGTAATCTTTATATCTTGATTATTAGTTTCCTTTCTGATTGAGTCGCTTTGTAATCATATTTTTTCTTGATTGTCTAAAAAAACCATTTGGGATTTTATGATTCAGTACTTAAGAGATTGGCTTGTAATATGTGACATAAAACTATAAATTGGTTTCTAAGAAGCAAAAGGTTAGATAGGCTTGCAATTTGTTGTCTATAACAAATAGTATTGTTCCTATTGACTTAAGAGAAACTATATTAAATGTTTGGTCAGACGATGGAAACTAAATATTCACCCTAGCGTAAGCCGTAGAGCGTAATGTGGTTATGTAAATGTGTTTAGTATGATTCATCTAGCATGTTTAACTAATTAGGTAATTAGGACGAATTGGGCTTGGCATAATCAAGAACCACAAGATTGCATTCAAATAATTCAATGAATAAGATTACATTGAGTCATTCCAATATTCGTCCTCTAAGTTAGAACGTCTCTCCTTAATTGCATTTCTATTCTTTACTTTACTTGCACTTTATTTTCTATGCATTTCGACTTATCCAATCCACACTAAACCCCTCGTTTAACACTATAACCAAAAATGAGCTTCAAGGAACTAATCTTTTGCGCTTCCCTATGGTTCGACCCCGGACTTGTCACTTGTACTACTAGTTAGTATAAGTAGTTTGTTAAGTGATTTATAAATCTTATTTGATTTGCGAAGAGAGATTTGCGACACCCACTCTTCAGACATGATCAAATTGGTGTTATTGTTGAGGAAGCCAATTAGTTCTTCTTAGTTAGTTTTTAGTTAAAGTTTCGTTTGCTTTGATTTTTTTTTCTTTCTTGTATCAGTTAAGCATGACAGGATTTTCAAATCAATCTTGATGTCCAAAAGCCGAGTTGCAGATCTTGATGTTGAGGTAGGTAGCCTTGACTGCCACATTGTCGAGTTGATCGCCCTGTTTGGCCACGTGATGGAGTGGAACTAGCAGCAAGCTCAGGCAGCAGGCCCAAGGTTACAGTGGAGTCTAGTACCACATGGTCATTTAGAGGAGGGGTATTATGGTCATTTGGACAATGAGCCTCATCATTCTTAGTGGGAGGAGTCTTTTGACAATGGATACTTAGAATGGGGAGCTTGGATAGCTGAGATTTCACAATACCCCACAAGTTGACTCATGCTCAGTCTTCAGGGTAAGGTAAGTCTTTAGAAGTTTTGGTTTTGGAGTTCGAGTGCTTTCAACAAGAGAGTCTTTGCCCCAAGGCAGAGGCTGAAACTAATTTGCAAAGCCTGAGTGACCTTGTTGCTCAACTTGCAACATTAGTTGTGTTGGGATTGATGTCTTAATTCTCCCGGAGTCTCGTTGTTTTATAAAGATACATATTGTTCAATGAATAAAATAAGTGTTATTTAATTCTGGCATTTACTCATATCCAATAAACAAAGCTCCTTGGTTATCTTATGTGAACTTAAACATATATATGTGATATACAAGTGGATCATGCCTTAAGTGATAACCTAAATCGGTCTGTAGTATAAGGATTAAGGTGGGATACCTAATCCTGGTGACACTACGGATATGGCCCGCTTTGTAGAGATTTGCAAGTGTTGTAAACTACTATAGATGGTATATCCTGACCATTCATGTGGAGACGTATAATGGGGATGTCCTATATAAAGAGTTTGTATAAGACCTGGACCACGAGATGACTAGACTCTGTATAACGCTAGAGGGAAGATTTCGGGAGATTCTGCTTGGAAAACGGGTCGATTATTCAGGACATTCTGTGATTGTTGTAGGTCCCTCACTTTCATTACATCGATTCTACGAGCCTACAAGCTTAGCTTTGGTTTAGCTTCCAATTAAGGCTCAGGGAGTTCTTTGCCCGGGATTGAGTGAACGAAGCCCTCCACCCGTAGCCCCACACTTCCTTTTTTTTTAGTAATTTTAAAATATTATGATGGTTCCGTTGCTTTATTATTTCGTTTGTAACAAAGCCCTCGGATTTCTGCAACGGATTACAACAAGGGCAGCTCTTACCCTACCAATAGTTCTTTAGTTTTTCGATCGGGAACAAAGCCCCTGGATTTCAAAGTGAAGCCTAGTTAGAAGGAAATCCGTTGACTTCGTTTATGCCCTTATACAGTAAAGAAAGAAAATGAGGCGGGCTAAGCTTCCATTCGAAGTAAGAGAAAGGTTTCCCATTCCTTAGCCAGAAAAATATGTGGCCATGAAATAGGGATTAAGTGGAACTGAATTTACTGGGTGATAGAGTCGTGAAAACACCAGTTTCTTCCAACACATGCAAGTCGAGCTGTGATTCACTAATAGACACGCGTCAAAACCAAATGACTCAGGGCATCCAATCGGCCAGGAACCGAAATGGAAGGGGGTGTAAAAAAACTTGCAGGGCTTACTAAAATAGAGGGCAAAGCAACTCAAACTGAAACTTCAGTTCTTCGTGACTTGGTATTGAGGATATCAGCGATATTAGAAAAGAGAAAGAGATTCTCACAATTTACTTCCACAACTTCTCGCGATTCGATGGAATTTTATTGCTTAAGCACCTAGCATGTCATCACAAATGAAAATCGAGTGAAAACATGAGTTGGCTTTTTTACACAGTATCTATAGAATGAGCACTGTGAACTATCTGGCCGGATCCAGGCAGAATTAGGATGTAAACTTCAGGGTGCTTCTCTCTTCTACTAATATTAGCGGATGAATAGAAGAAAGGTGGACTATATCATCAACTTATTCCATTTGTCTAGGAAAGCTAGCCATGCTTTATGGTGAAGACTGTCAGGTGTCAACCTCTTTCAGATATGAATCTATCTGATTCAGAGGGGAAGAACTTGCATCAGTATCTCAATTTCAATTCAAACATGGGATAATGAAATTCCGGGAGAAGTCGGTAGTTAGGCACTGGATGCCTTCGGACCTGAAGAACGTGGGACGCTGGGTCGGGGTTTGGTGAACCAACTGGTCGCTCTTTTAAAAGCAAGCATCTCTTATCAATCGGATAGGAGCCTCCCTAAATTCAAAAAAGAGATCTGCCTCGACCAGGGAAAATGGGATAGAAAATCTCATAAGTAAGGTAATAGAGTAAGTCGGGTTCTATTTTTGAAAGTCCCACGGAGGATTCCACTGAATCCTGGTAATCTGACCTGGTATGCCTAGATTGACTAAACGAATAGGAGTAGGAGCTAGTTGTTGACCAATCATTCCCGAATAAGCTCTCGGCTAGGCATTCGGGAAGCGACTAGTCGCTTCTGGCCAAGCTTCTATCAGGCCGACCACTACATAAATAAAGAGATCTGAAAGTGAGAGTTCCAGTATAAGAACTAGCACGAATGGAAGTGATTTAACTAGAACAGAAAGTTCTAATGATCGCTGTCAAATCTGACTTTTCTGTTTTCCTTCCGAATTGAATGAGATTTTTTCATACTTCTATAGACGTAAAAGCTTACTTTGCTCCACTGGCACCGAAGCAAGAGAATGGACCTGAATTGTCCCTCATTGAACTAATAAAAGGAATGAATAAAACAACCATAGAGAGTTTGCTTAGCTTGTAATAAAGAAAACCTAGTTCCGTTGATGAAAACAAGAGGAAAAGTTCTGGGTAATTTTTCTAAGCCAGGCTACAATCCATATTCCATTATTTAATTAGCGAGTTCTTTTTGTAGGAAAATCCTTCTATCTGCTATTCCGTTAGGAACCGCAGATTTTTTGGTACATCATATTCATGCATTTACAATTCATGTAACGGTATTGATACTCCTGAAAGGTGTTCTAGACTCATTATTAGAGATCAATCCTGAACCTGACGGATCATTCCTTTTTCTGATATACGAACCAACAGTTATCCTTAAACTTTCGTGCTTGGTGGAGAAGAAGCGAACAAAGGTACGCTCGCTTCCTGTCTTGTTCTCTGCTGCGAACTAGGATCGCTCGCCAGCTAGGTCAGATTGGAGCTCATATTTAGGATTCCTGGCTTCTCGGACTCGTAACAGACGGCTAGGAACAAGAAGAGAGTCAGTAGTCTCTGCTGTTGCAGGTCCTTCTCCTTCCGCTGAGATGGCCATTTTTTTTTTTACCGCGGCACGAAATCATGAAGAAGCTGGAATAACTCAGAAAGAGAGTGGTGCCTAACCGTTGAAAGCGTCTGTTGTCTTTGTAGAGCAACAGTACGTGTTCCTTTTCCATTTGCTTCCAATAGTTCAACCTATCCAAAAAAATTGTCGGCCTATGAATGTGGTTTCGATCCTTCCGGTGATGCCAGTTTAGGAATTTTCAATTTGGGTGACAGTATTCTGCCTAAAGAGTGGTATAGCCCGTTGCAGAAGCCCCCCCTTTTTTGATCCATTTCTTTAGTCTTTAGTTTTTCGATCCTTAAAGACTAGTTAAAAGACTAAAGGGTCTCTGGCAACAGTACGTGTCACCTAACGATCTCAGATGCGGGATTACCTGTAAAAAGATCCCAACTAAACAGATATGGAAGCTATAATTGTAAACCGAAATCAAATCTATGGAAGCATTGGTTTATACATTCCTCTTAGTCTCGACTCTAGGAATAATTTTTTTCACTATCTTTTTTCGCGAACCGCCTAAAGTTCCAACTAAAAAGGCGAAATGATTCGTCACTATCATCAATAAGAAAACCCGTAGGCTTGTTATCCAGGAACTTGTTCAGAAATACTATAATGAAAGAAAGATAGGAGTTTGTCGCTAGGTATTTGACTAAATAGGATCGTCCAGTTCCTATAGAACCTATCACTAAAATACCCCTAGAGGAGGATAGGGCTAAGCGGAGCGAAAAGGGTTTTCCATGGACCCACCATACATATTCCTATAGGCCGATGGATCTGATAGCAGCTCACCATCGCCCACTTTTCTGTAGGTTATATATTTACTTATACGGCTTTCTTAATTGCCTCTACATCAGGCAAATTTGGTTAATATTGTATGTGTTGTATCCGTGAAAATAGGAATGGCTCAGCCCACATGCATCATTTGATGAAAGCACTTCAGTCCAGTCGCCTCCTCGAAGTGGCTTGTCAACCCCATCTTCCTTGTCGCCGTCCTTTGGCTTGGCTTATAAACTTTCAACGTTGGATGCTTCGGTGGGTTCAGATGAAACTGAAAAATTGACGAGCTTGCTCTTCCGTGGAATTCCTATAGTAGGAAAAGCACCTCCAACAGGCTAGGGCTTCCCATTCACTGATTTGTGGTTGACGACGCCCTCTCTTCGAGTGGAACGCTTCCGCCGCCTGAATCTTGATCTCTTCTTTCTTTTGAGAGGGAGAAAAAGTCCAACATTTACCTTCCTGCCGAGTTGCTGCTTTGCTCCTTTTCAGTAGGGGAGCGAAAGGTTAGACCTTAGAAAGTCAACGAACAGCGAAAAACTAAAGTGCACACTTGAAAGTGCTTCGAAAGGTGTCAGCAGATGCGCGGAGCCGGAGCCCACCATGTTCGCCCGCTGGGCCGAGTGTTCGCCCACTCTATATTGTTTCTGCAGATCAAATCCCGAATCTATTTATAGTACCCAATCGGATTGGAATATCAGCTGTGGCGGGGCGACTTTTTTGTTTCACAATAAGAGACCTGGACGATTATCCCTACCCTCCGTAGCTTACGAGTTTACGTCCATCCCTAGTCGGGTACAGGCAAAGGCAAATAGAGCTTTTGCACATTTTCGTTAATCCATGAACAGGATATAGACACATAGGCCTATGGATCCATACATCTCGATCCATCTTTTTCGCGATCGTATCGGTCGATACTTTCAAACAAAGCGAAAAAAAAAAAGAAAGAGAGAATCACTTGATTCCCTCTTTCTAGATGGCATTCAATGTGTATTCCTGAATAATCTCATTTTTCAATTATTCAACCATTTCATTTTACCAAGTTCAATGTTAGTCAGATTAGTCAACATTTCTATGTTTCGATGCAACAACATTGGAAATTGGTAAAGCATGACTGACGTCCTCAATCCGTCAATCCAATCAATACCGCTTCCCCTCTTTTATTCCTTTATCTGCCTGAAGTCATGTAAACCAGAAATGAATTAACAAATATGAAGCAAGACCTACTCCCTCCCATCCCAGGAATAAGTGAAGAAAGTTATCTCCAGTCACCAACATTGGCATAAAAAAAGATTAGTAATGAGGATTCGGAATATCACACATTGATCAATCAAAGAGAGATTCAACAACTAAAAGAAAGATCATACCTATGGGCCGAAGCATTTCATAAAGCAGTGCATATTAATTACTGATTGCCATTGTCGACTATTGCTGGTGACTCCCCTCATCAAAAGCTTTTTCAAAAGAATCCAGACTATTCCTATTTCAAAGTCGAGCCTGAGCCCACGCTCATGCAAGATCCTGTGGGCTCAGCGTACCATGGTCGCCTCCTCATTCTCGCAGAATTGAACTGCCAAATCGGAAAAATGGAGTGCTATCGGCTGGATTCGTTTAGTTGTTGACTAAGACAGATATTCCCTAAACAAGGAAAGCTATGAATGCTGGAAAGCTTGTCCCGGGTCACTTCTGGTGATAGCCATTGGGCTAAGTCTCCAAAAAGAGCCACTCACATATATAGATAGGCATTATGAAGGAGCTTCGCTTTTTGCTTTAGTTGGCGCGTTGCAGTAATGACGAAAAGTCAAAATGGAAGCGGATCAGTTTCGAGTTAATGGATACTCTAAGATAGAACGAGAAAAATTGAATTTGATTAATTCAACTTCTAAAAGTTTGGAACACGACTTGGAGGGAGATATTTCATATCTTTCGAGATCCACCCTACAATATGGGCTTCCAGGTGGTATGAAAGAAAGATTCACACAAGAAAAGTGATCACAACAATCTCCCTTGCAGTTGGTATCAGACATGGTTGAAGCTTGGCCACTAGGATTATGAGAATCTACTGTGTGTAAAAGGACCAACGATGATTTATAGGGTATCTTTCCCTATTCGGATGAGAAGCAGAAGAAGTTCTTTGGGAAGTTTGATCAATAGGCCCGCGCGAAAGATGCCTCTTTCTTCTTTTAAGCGGAATAAGATGAGAAGCTATGCTATATTAAGCGGAATTGTTTAAGATTCCGGATTTGGAACTACAGCCTTAGCCCGGGAGGAGACTTAAGACTTTGGATTTGAACAAAAAAACTACGTCCCCATTGGCTTTAGGAAGGGCCTTAGCCTTAGCTTCAAGATCTGAGCTTGAACACGCCTTCTTACTAGCCCATAGAGAGTGATTCCAGGAAAGGGCGGAGCTGCTCTAACCTTAGCATCAGCAGAAGATAGAGAAGTGCCTCATTGGTAAGTGCTACAAGATCTCGTACATTGGAACCCATGGTTATGGAACCGAATCCATTAGTATGGAACATTTTCTTTTCCAAGTGAAATCCCCTAATCCGGTTACCTTTTTCCTGACTCCCTCGCAGCACTATTTCACTTATTCGATTTTTGAATAAAAGAGATGCTGGTTTTCCGGTGTTAGCCCCTGCCAATATCGGAAGTGATAATAAAAGTGGGAATGCTGTCACTAGAACGAACCACACAAAGAGGGGTGATCTATGCATAGTCATTCTAGGTGCTGGGACAGTCTTGAGACTGACTTCTCACATAATCACATAGTAGAGAAGAATGCTGCGATTTGGAGAATCTTGCAAGCGTACTTCAATCTCTCGCTGGTGGCGGTGAATTCGTTCCCGGGCCTTGTACACACTGCCCATCACACTATGGGAGCTGGCCAGGCCCGAAGTCGTTACCTTAACCACAAGGAGAGGGATGCCGAAGGCAGGGCTAGTGACTGGAGTGGAATGCTGGATCTTTGCACAAATAAGCTATGGGGAGAGTTCTTTGAACTCGATTCGCCCTCTGAAAGAAATAGAACTTAAAACAAATTATTTTGATTCGACTGTCTTTTTTTCGACTTGTCTTGAGTTGTCTAGTTTTTGAAAAAGTCTTAACAATACTTCAATTTATTTAAACCCATATTTTATTGTAAAACGCAAGAAGCCGAGCGACAAGAAAAATTCCCGCTGCTACCATCGTAGCAGCATGTATAAGAGCCAAAATGGTCAACTCCATTCTTTTTGAAAGCATAACTTGGGCTGTTGTCGAGCTATCCCTCACCCATAAATTTTTCATTGTAAATGGGAAATACTTATACAAATAAAAATAAAAAAATGGGGGGGGGGGGGGGGGGGGGGAGGGGAGATAAAAAAGATGCAGGGTCATTTGTCTTCCAACAGTTCTGAGCCCGAGGTAAATGCTTTGTTTGTGAGCCGGCAATTCGAAGATTAGTGAGCAGGAGTCTTTGACTGTGAGTGCGGGTGTGGACCAGGAAATAAGGATGATTTTTCAATCCAGCAGAACGAAAAGCGCCAGCCTAGAACGGAGCACATGCTACTTCTTCGAAATGGCGAACAACTTACCTTTCTTCTTAGTCTGATCCGTTTTAGGTTCTTGGCTTTGATCCAATTCCGAAGCTCGTTTGCTCACTAGGCCCAGTTGGAGTCTGCATCGTGTTCGTCTGTGTTTATTGAGCTTTCTTCACTGAAGCACCATGCGGCTTTGCTTCGCGCAGCAGGAAGAGGGCTGTTGTCATTTGAAAGGAAAAGCCCCTTGTATAGGGTTCCAAACCAGCGCACCCCTAAACAAAAAGCTTTGAAGCCCCAAATTTATCACTGCTTATATACCTGGTATTGGCCATAATTTACAAGAACATTCTGTAGTCTTAGGAAGAAGAGGAAGGGTTAAGGATTTACCCGGTGTGAGATATCACATTGTTCGAGGAACCCTATCTTCCTTCTTATATTTCTACATCTAGGATCCGACTTGTATCATTGATACTACTAGGAATTGAATCATTATGGCAAGGAAAATTTTAATTTAGATCCTGGTTCTCCTGTAGCTGGATTCTCCAGAACCACAAGAATCCTTAGTTAGAATGGAATTCCAACCCCATGATACAATCTTCTTATATGTCGATTTAGCAAACCAATGCCTTTAGCCACTCAGCCATACCTTTAACTTGTTGATAGGAATTTGAGCCGGCTCACTTTTTTTTGCTAATGTGCAGCGGCGAGGAGCCCACATGTTGTTGGACTAACCTATGGTGTGTTCCGGCGAAGCGCCGGGTTGTTGGTAAGGAGCGTGAGCGGGCGGGGGGCGCGGGACATTCGCAGAGTCCGTGCCTTACGTACCACCACGGGACTGGTCGTTCTTGGGCAGATCCCACTCCTAAACATAAGAGACTTTCAACATTTTGATAATAGACGAGATTGAGAAATCCTAATCGTAGACGAGTAAGCGCTTTCATCGATTTAGGGAACTACTCCCGGGTGGTAAGAAGATGCCTTGGGTCCTATAGTTTTTTTCTGCCCCCTAGGATCGAGAACCCTTTTGGATCTTATTAACCAAAGAAATAAGGCTTTGCACTATAGTTAGTTCAGCACCAATAA
This sequence comes from Benincasa hispida, assembly GCF_027475165.1. Classification (NCBI taxonomy): domain Eukaryota; kingdom Viridiplantae; phylum Streptophyta; class Magnoliopsida; order Cucurbitales; family Cucurbitaceae; genus Benincasa; species Benincasa hispida. The sequence continues at coordinate 85,114,855 of NC_143488.1, forward strand.
AAAATCCATCCATGAAGTTTTGAAAAATCCAAACATTTCAGAGATAGATAGAGAGGTAGGAATTTATCGAACGAACTGCACTCCTTCGTATACGTCATGAGTCCATTGATGAGAAAGGGCTAGGGAAAGCTTGAACCCAATTCCTACAGTGATAAATATAAGCGCACATCAACATCCTCCTCCCACTCTCCTTATAGGGCGTCTTCAAACCTTTTATAAAAGAAATTATCTGCCTTACTATTGGTGGTAAATCAGTGTGGTTTGCCTGTGAATCTAGCTTCTGAGAAATATTTACCATCTGAAAAAAGGAAAAAACGGAGTCTTTGTCTAAAGAAATGCCTTGAGAAAGGGCAGATGTATAAAACCTTTCAACGAGATAGTACCCGGTTCTACATGACTAAGCCCCGTGCTCGTCCAAGGAGGGAGTTTGCTTTACCAGGTACTAGAGACTTACATCTCACCTAAACGACCATAAGTGACACGACCTCAATCCTGAGTGTTTTGGGAACTTCTGCCTTTGAGGGCAGTCATTTGATTAGTCTGGGTGAAAGTGGCCAGATTGCCAACTCAACATGCCTACCTTTTTGGGGACTTGTCTGATTTGAGAGCTGGGAACTCAATCCACAAGATGGAATTCACTTCTTTTCCGAAACAGGGATAAGTAGAGAGATTGCTCCCTTAAGGGATGATTCCGGGACTAGAACATAGTGGCCACAACTTCTCTTTGGAAGAAAAGACTTAGTCATAGTAGGACTATGACTTATGTTCATTAGAGGGATCGGTGGTACTTAGGGAGACAAATGTAACTTCAGGGGCATAACGGTTATTGGCCCAGCTGTACTTACGAACGATCTGTGAAGGGTTGTCGCACTGCCGATTGGTTAAGATGGACACATAATATATCTGTTGTAAAGCGAGTTCAACTGTCAGTCTTTAGTGGAGTGCCTAGTAGTTAACGAATGGTGGATCCCGTGACTAAAGAGTTTAGTCAATTATTCACGTATCGTTGGAGCTTCAAGCTACAGGTCCATGAGGTCCCCTTGGTAGCTTAATGGATTCAGTTGATTTGAAATGTTCAAATTGACAATAGGCATTTTGATTATATATGATATAATCGATTTGATGTATGAGATACATCTAGTGGAGGATTGATGTAAATGAGATTTACATTAAGTACCATAGAATAGAAAAAGAAATATGGTTTATATGTTTCATGAGATGAAATATTAAAACAATAGGTTATAAATATAGTATAATAAGTTGGTTATCATTTATATTTATAATTATATTAAATATTGGATGATTAATTCTTTTTCTTTTAAATAACCAAAGTAGTGGGTGGTTATTGAATCATGGTAACCGTGAGTTTAAAAGAAAAATGGTTTTCCTATTTTTTAAAAAGAAGTTTTACAAAAGATTGAAAAAGTTTTGAGTTTTCTCTCCGCACAAAAGAAACTCACGAAGTCGTCAAATAAATTCGGATTTACTAAACGACGGTTGGGCGAGCTAAACGATCGTGCAGGTGCGAGCTAAACGATCGTGCAGGTGTATTTATTAAATGATCGCATAGTTTTACTAGACGATCGCTGGCCCAAAGTAAACGATCGTGTAGTGTCTGTAGGTGATAGACTGAGCTAAACGATAGACTAAACGACCATATAGCTTTTGCTATACGATCGCATAGCTTTATCAAGACGATTGGGCATCGACCTTTACGATAGGTCTCCGCCATCTCCCACTTGCCCAGTCGTGTAGGTGATCGTTATTTCCTCCGTTCGTCTGCCTCATACCAAGTCCGAACAGAGCTCACCCTCTGAATTCTCACACCGAGAATACCAAGGTCGCCTTGTTGGTGGTGTCAGTCTCAACTCGACATCGTCGAGGTTTTTTGGAGGCCATTTGTGGTGCTGTGGAGGTCGTTCGTGTGACTGAGGAGTTTGTGGCCGAGGCGATCATTAAGGACGAGTGCGAAGAGTTCGTGCCGAGGAGATTGTTGAGGACGAGAGTGAAGTGTTCATGCTGTGTTCGTGCAGTGTTGCAGTCGTGTAGATTAAGCGTTCGAGATTGCTGTTGTTCAAGCGTTCGTGTGCAACGGAGCGTGGAGACATTTCTACCATTGTGCGTAGAGTTTGATCTTTTTATGCATTTGTATTGTTCATTCTGTAATTTCTGCATTTCAATTGTATAACTGTTTGTATTGAAGTTGACTATAAATATATGTTCATTCATGATTGTAATTTGGAATAGTCTTGTTCCGCTGCTCATGGAAACCTTAGTTTTGATTTCCTTCAAGTTGGGAAGCTGGATGGTTCGTTGTCAGACCATTTCCTTGACTTCCTAGATGCTCACAGGCATGAGGTAGTCCACGTCGACGTGGTGGAGGAGGAGGAACCACTTCCTCGAGATTCGCCCCAAGATATGACTTTGGAGTTCTTAATTTCTGAACTTGCTAACATCTCCATTCAGTTTTAGCAGAACACTCAAGCTCATTTGTAAAACATGGCTGACCATGTTGCCCAGCTGACTGATGCCCTGCAGAGATTGGATAGCCAACCAGAGCAACCCATCGCCTGTACCTCGGAGGCAAAGTTTCTTAGGGAATGCTACTTCTCCAGTGATAATGAGGACATCATTCTATGCTCGCCAATTTATGAGGCTAAGGAGGATCCAGAGCCTAAACTCGATGACATCCAGGTGATAGAGTTAGAGGTCGAAAGACCTCGCCTTATTCTAACTCCTAGTATTTTGTATATTTTTTTAAAATTTTTCTCCCCTAGTCTTCAAGAGTCTGTTGAGTCTTTTCTTTATATCGACTCTTTTGAGTCATTTGATTCTTTCGATTCTTTTTTGTCATATTCCAAAAATCATAAATTCGATTTGTCTGGTTCTCTTCAAAAGATGAAGAGCCTTATAGCCTTATCGGGCTATATTGACTCATTTAAGAAGGGATTAGAGAAATATGAAAATTTCTTTATACTATGAGAGGTGACAAGTTATGTCGACCAACCAACGTTAAAAATTTGTCCATCCTAGAGGGAGTCAGGTGGAAAATTTTACTACTTTCCTTTACTGTTTTCCTAGCTTAGCTTCTTCTTTTTCTTTTGTAGGTTCTCTTTCTTTGCCCTAAAAAAAGAAGAAGATCAATTTAAGCGCAAGTCCTCATACCACCATCCCGTGCATGTAAACGTCATCAGATGAGGTTTTCTGATCCCTTAACTCTTTTTATTTTTTAGTTTAGATTAGAGATACATTGGGGACAATGTATCATTTTAAGTTGGGGGTGGGGTATGTTTATTGGGGTTGATGCCCTAAATCTCGTGGGTCCTATAGTTTGTAATTGTAAAGTACAAAAAATTTATTTATTTAATAAAATATGAGGTAGTTTATTCGACATTTAGTAGCATTGACCCACAAAACCAGTAAACTAATATCCAAGGTTATCATATGGATCATGTTTAAGTGATAACCTAAATGATCTATAGTAGATGGATAAGGTTGGGTACCTTATCCTGGTAACACTACGAATACGACCCACTTTGTAGAAGTTACAATTGTTGTAAAGTTCTACAAATGATCTGATCCTGATCATTCATATACGGACATGTGAGTGAGGGTGTTCTATACAAAAGAGTTTGTATAAGACTGGACCACAAAATATATAGTATCATTATATAATGTCATTAATATTAGAGACTTACATTTCACCCGGATGACCATAGGTGACATGACCTGAATCTTGAGTGAGTTATGAACTCCTGCCTATGAAGGCGGTCCTTTGATTTGCATAGGTGAGAGTGGCCAGATCGCTGACTCAATATGTCTACCATTTTGGGGATTCGTCTGATTGGGGAGCTGGAACACAACTATACAAGACGACATTCACTCATTCCTTGATGTCGGGGTAAGTAGATAAATTGCTCCTTTAAGGGCTGATTTCAGGGCTTGAACAATGTGGCGTCACACTCTTTCTTGGTTGAATAGGGGTTTGGTCATAGTTGGACTATGATTTATTGTTCATTAGAGGGATTAGTGGTACTTAAAAGTTAGATGTACTTATAGGGTTTTTAGAGGGCTCTGTGTGATTCGGTTATTGTCCATCTTCTTCACAGAAGTTTTCACAGACGGTCTCTGTGTGAGATTCTCCCAATGTAATTCTCCCAGAAAATTCTCATCTCAGAAAATTTTTTCCTCTCTCATCCAAAATTCACAGAACCCATAACTCTTGTAATTATCAACCCCTACTCACTGGTGGTGGTATCCAACCAAATAGTGATTTGATTTTGCCGTGGTTTTTTATTTTGTTCGTTTTTTAAGAGTTCATGATCAGATCAAGGAGAATTATCGTGAAAAATTGGTTTTTCAAAGGTAAGAAGTAAATCTAAACCCTAATCTCGCTTCTATTTAATTCAAAAGCATACTATAAAATTTCTGTGATATACAATAATTAGTTATCTATAATTTTAATTCTCTGTAAAATTGAAATTGGGACACGATCCATGCTTCTGCATCGGACCTCATAGTCCTTCAATGTTGTGATAGCTTGAGGTCCTTGAGCGTTGTGCTCAGACAATGTTAATGTGCTTGAATTGCTTGTTTGCTCTTTTACGTTGTTTATTATGATGAGTAGTTAATGACGCACCCTCTTTGTGATTAGGTCGACATGAAATTATGTTGGAAGAGCATGATTATGATCTTTATCCAATTTTAAAATTTTTTCTTATCTCTCATGCACACCTAAGTCCTTTGTCTAACGAAATTAGGTCTTGCATGATTAGAGTTATATTATTGGACTTATATTTTTGTTGTCACCCCGAAAAACCTAGGTGATAGGTGTTAAGTGACTGAAAGCTCAATTTAATAATGCATGTTTAAGTTTTTGCCAAACACTTATTTTGTATTGTAGAAGCCAAGCATGTTGTAAAGTAAAAGAAAATTTGTAAAAGGCAAAACATGTTGTAAAGTAAAAGCAAGTTTGTATGTTATTTTTTAAAGGGATTAATCCTGTTTCTTAGGGTTATAATTAACCTAGGGCGGTTATGACACTCGTAGTTTCCCTCTGAGTTAAAGTATCCCCGAGGAATGAGTAAGCTTTGGCACCTGGTTAGGAGAAGTTGCTCATAGTTGGATGTCTTTCACATAACCCATGTGGGCAGGGCAAAATGAAGTTGATGTGTCTAGATAAGGTTTCCTCTTCTATGTAAAATTAAGAAAATGAAAAAAAGACAAAAATAGAATAAAAGTTTGGTTCCCTTAAATGTGTCATTGCATCGTTGAGCCTAAGAAACTTAACTCTTAAGCCTTCGAGCCAAAGTAGGGGAAAAATGAACTGAGAGCCTTATAAAATCATTCTGGATTGTATAGACTTAACTAGTAGGGCTTTGGAGACATCCATGCATGAACAAGTTTAGAATTATTTTTAAACGTGCTTTATTGATTAATCGTAATCAAATTTCATCTTTGATTGCAAATATTATTTTAAGAGACTGTTGAGACTAGAATAACGACCCTTGTGATTGAGCAAGCATATTTTTGTGTGAATATGTGATTCTACCATGCTTGAGGACGATCAAGAATTAAGTTGGGGGGTGTTTGATAACATCGAAAATGTATTATCTTCCTCTTCTTAATTCTAGATTGTTACTATGTTTTAATGTGTTTATTTAGTGTTTTTGTAGGTTTCGGGCACCTAGAGGTAGAATGAACAATTACAGATTGTTCGGGATTAATTCAGAGTAATTAGGAGCTAAAAAGAGTATCTAGGCTTCAAAGGAGGCAAAATGACGAAAACACCCTTAGAAGCACAACCCTCAACGTCACGGTAACAATGCACAACGCTTTTTCCAGAACACCAGATTTTGGTGCAAAGCTGCGGTGCTACATACTTTGACGGACACATGCGCGCCTTAGCACTGCGACACCACCATGACTGCTATATGAGCAGTTCTTTGTTTTTAGGGTAGAGGATTGACCCCCAATCAGCCTCCAGTTGATTTCTTCATCTTCTCATCTTTCTCACTTGCAATTTTATCTAATTTCTTCCTTCCTCTCACGTAATTAGTGGAGATAGAGCCCGAATTTGTCTTCTTCATCCCATGGGAGGTAAGTTCTAGTGTTTTCTTTAGTTTAGAGACTTTTGGATTGAACTCTATGTAACCTTTGGAGTTTTATTTAAATATAATCTTTATGTCTTGATTATGAGTTTCCTTTCTAATTGAATCACTTTGTAATCATATTTTCTCTTGATTGTCTGACAAACTACTTGGGATTTTATGATTCAATGCTTAAGAGATTGGCTTGTAACATGTGACATAAAATTATAAGTTGATTTCTAAAAAACAAAAGGTTAGATAGGCTTGCGATTTGTTGTTTATAACGAATAGTATTGTTCCTATTGACCTAGGGAAAACTATATTAAGTGTTTGGTTAGACGATGGAAACTAAATATTCATCATAGCGTAAGCCCTAGAGCGTAATGTGGTTATGTAAATGTGTTTAGTATTGATTCATCTAGCATGTTTAATTAATTAGGTAATTAGGACCATTGATTGGATGTCCAATCAATTGGGCTAGGCATAATGAAGAACCACAATATTGCAATTCGAATAATTTGATGAACAACATACACGGAGTCATTCTAATATTCGTCCCTCTAAGCTAGAACGTCTCCTTTAATTGCATTTCTATTCTTTACTTTACTTGCACTTTATTTTCAATGCATTTCGACTTATCCAATCCACACCAACCTCCCATTTTACCACTTTAACTAAAAATGAGTTTTGAGGAACTAATCTTCCTCACTTCCCTGTGGTTTGATCCCGAACTTGCCGCTTGTACTACTAGTTAGTATAAGTAGTTTGTTTGGTGATTTATAAATATTATTTGATTGGTGGAAAGAGATTTGTGACACCCACTCTTCGGGCATGATCACACATATTTAAGACCATATAATAATTTTTTTTTGAATTTCTTGTTTTAAAATTTTTATTTTCATTTCATTAATCAAGTAGCGTACCCTTAATTTTTGTACTCACTCATCTCTCTCAATACACAAAAGGAGTAGGTCCCCTATTAGTTATGTGTTAAACACTTTATTAAAACATTACTTTAGAAAAAAACTAGAATAGTCTAAATTAATTACAAGTTGTTAGAAAAACAATACTCAATTGCTCATACTTCTATAAATTTTTAAATTTTGAAAACTACTTTTTAAGACAATTATGAAAAGTAGGAAAAAGCATGAAAATCAAATGTTTTTTTTTTCTTGTCAAGATACTTTAACTTATTATTTAGAATAATTATTTTAAATGATAAAATCGTTGAAAATACTTTCAAATATAATAAAATGTTATCATCTATTAATAATAGAAAATGATAGACACTAATAGACATCTATTAGTGTCTATCCGTATTAAATGTCAGATGTCTACCTATGTCTATCATTGATAGACCGTAACATTTTGTCATATTTGAAAATAAGTGGGCTGATTTTCTTATATTCAACCCTATTATTGATCTAATATGCTAATATCATTATTGAAAGATTCCAGACATATTGTAAGAGTAATTAAGTTTGTGTTTATTGTATGAATATTCTAATTATTATAATAATGAAAAAGTGATTACATAGGAGAAAGACAATATAAATTCTACACATATAGTTTGTATTAATAGTAAAATGGATGAACATATTATGTATGAATATGAGAGTAATTAATTAATTAATTAAGAAGATGAACCTGTAATAGTATCATTAACTGTGGTATAGAATGTGGTGTTTTCAGAAAATGAGAAGCCAACTCCAGCTGGAGATTCAAGATATAGTATGTTTGCCACTGTCAAAATTAATTAACCAATTATTAATTTAGGATTAATTAAGAAATAAAATTAAGAGAAAAACAAATAAAGAAATGAAATTAGATTTATATGAAGAAGAAATTAAACCATTGTTCCAGCTGAAGTGATTATGAATCAAAACATCTCCTTTTGGTCTGAAAGGGCCATGCTCAACAAAAGCTCCAACACCAAGGGATGAACACCCTGGACCTAATTTATACAAAAACACGTACTTTTAATAGCCACTCACCTGGTATTAGGTTTTAAAAACATATGTTATTATTTTTTAAATTTGATTTGCAATTCTATGTATTTTAATTTTAATATAAATATAAAAGTCAGTAAAACTTAAAACTTCTTTTGGAAATAATCTTATTAAAGAAGCTACCGAGTAATGTGTTCCTTTGTTTTGTTATCTTCTAGTGGAAATCGATTTTAACAAAAATACTAGTTTTTGAAATAGGAGTACTTCGTTTTTTAGACATTAAAAAGAGTAACTTAGGTGCAACTTAGTTGCACACCCATCTCCATGCATTCACATTCACAGATTCAATAACAAAGAAAATTAGGAAAACAAGATTATATTTTAAAAACAAGAAAATGTTTACCACATAGTAACTATTTGTGATTAGGTACTTGAGTGTGGATTGCACAAATGTGTGTAGCTTGAGATTCACCCCATTATTTTTCTTTTTAAAATAACATGTTGCTCTTATTGAAATTTAATTTAAAATTCAATTTCTTTATTAGTGAATTTATATCGACATAGAAATTCAAATTTAATAATAATATAGAGAAAACAATAAAACTCAAAACTAAAGATAAGAAGACAAAAAAGAAAAGTGTTGGGAGAGGAAGTTGAGAATAAATGTATAAACTAACATCATAGCAACCGTCATCATATACTTACGATGACACTAGATTTAATGTTAGTTATAAACCAACATCATAGCTAACTGTCATCAAACATGTATAAAGATAGGTATTTTTATGACAGTTTTAAACTCTCATTACAACACAACCATCATCGTACACTACCCTAACATCGAGAAAGATGATTGTTTCAAAACTATCGTGATACATATACGATGTGAATTCAAAGCTAATTAAGATTATCGTAGCAAAAGTAAAAATCGAAAAAAGGAAGATTACCTCCATCAAGCCAAAGAAGAAGAGGCTTGGAACTAGGATCCGTGTGAGCCTCTACAAAATAGTAGAAAAGAGCTCTATTTTGATAATCATCAATGATAATATAACCTGAAAATTGTTGAAAGCTAACACTTGGTTGCCCCGGCAGCCTCACGATCCTATCCTTTTCTTTTGAACACTCTCCTCTTAGACACAAAATTGCCCACAAAAGACCTCCCACCATTGACATTATCCATGGCTTACACTTAGTACAACGCATTTTTTTGTCCTCAATAACATCAAATTCTTTCTTTTTGATTTGCTTGCCTTATCTATTTGTATTTACCAAACCCTACTTTTATATAATGATAATGGTTTTTATTTTTGTTTTTCGCTTTTGACTTGAGCTTATAAGGAATAATCCACGTCTCCTTACAATTTGAATGTTACGTAATCGTTGAAGTCCCACTTGATGGTCGTTTGATTTTTCACGTTTTTTATTTGTATAAATGGAGTTTGATTATAATAAAACTATCTTGTTAAGCAAATGGAAGCAAAAGAGAGAAAATAAAAAAAAAATAGTATGAGAGTGATTAAGCATTAGGCTATATGTGTTTGTGTTTGTTTGTTTTCTTCATTTCTCTTCTTTCTTGTTGTATACTTTGGACGGTTAGACTGATATATAATTATAATTGAAGGCCTGCACTACTAATTTCCCTTTATTTATAATATAAGAGTTCGATTTGTTTTAATACAATTAGAGTCGGGAGAATTGAACCATAGACATCTTAGTTGCTAATACATATGTATGTCAATTGAGCAGTACTCACATTGGCATAAGAGTTTGTGTCACCTGAATTATTTAAGATTCTAGAATTAAAAATTTTTTGAGCATCAATTTCTACTCTGAACTTTGAGAGTTGTATCAATTTAAACCCAAACTAATAATTTTATTAATTTAAACCCTGAACTATCATAAATATATCAATTTAAACCATAAACTTTACGAATTTTCACAAGTGTATCCAAATAAAACATAATGGAGGGTTTAAATCGAGACATTTATGAAAGTTTAGGGTGTTAATTGATACAATTATTAGTTTGAGATTAAAATTTATACAACTCCCATAGTTCAGGATTTAAACTCATAAAATTATTAGTTTATGGTTTAAATTAATACAATTCATAATATTCTGGAGTATAAATTAATATTTACCCTAATTTTAATTACATCATAAAAATTTTCTTTTCTAGTTTAACTTTATGTTATATCAATAAAACAAACCTTATGTTATATCAATAACACATAACCTATAGTTTATATTATATCACGTATAATACATAACCTATAGTTTATATTATATCACGTATAATATAACTTATAGTTTATTAATCTCTTATATAATCTATAGTTTATATATGAATCATATTCATATAATTAATATTTGAATCTTATTTAAATACTTATTTCCTCTCAAATAAAACTTTATATTATAATGTCTCATATACATTATCTTAATTATATTTCATATAATTGATTTTCTTAATTATATTTCAAATAATTAATTCCTTTTGTTAATTTAAACAATTCAAATTAATCCAAAATTAATTCGATTCTCATTAATCCCAATTTAGCTAACGAGGGGACCTTATGGACCTATAGATTGAAGATCCAATGGTACTTGATTAATTAATTAAACTATGTAATTAAATTAACTGATTTTCATTAACTACCAGTCACTCCACTAAATACCAATAGTTGTACTCTTTGCACTACAGATATATTTCTGTGTCAATTGAATATAACCAATCAACGATGCGTTGACCCTTCACAAATTGCTTGTAAGTACAAGTGGGCCAAAATTACCATTTTGCAACAAATAGTTACATCTAACTTCTTAAGTACCACCGATCCTTCCAATGAATAATAACTTAAAGTCCAACTATGATTGAACCCCTTTCGGGCCAAGAGAGGGTGTGATGCCACATTGTTCAAGCCCCCGAATTAGCCCTTAAGGAAGCAATTTCTCTACTTACTCTAACTATAGAGAATGAGTGAATTCCTTCTTGTATAGTTGCATTCCCAGCTCCCCAATCAGACAAATCTCCAAAATGGTAAGCATATTGAGCCGACGAAACTTGCCACTCTCACCCATGCAGGTCAAAAGACTGCCATCATAGGCAGAAGTTCACAACTCACTTAAAATTCAGGTCAAGTCACCTATGGTCATCCTGGTGAAATGCAAGTCTCTTCTATCGACGGTGTTATATAAAGATACTATTCATTTCATAGTTTGATCTTATACAAATTCTTTGTATCATCTCGCTCACATTCTCTACATGAATAATCAGGATCAGATCATTTGTAACACTTTACAACAATTGTAATAACTACAAAGCAGGCCGTATTCGTAGTATCACCAGGATAAGGTACCCAACCTTATCCATCTACTACAGATCGTTTAGGTTATCACTTAACCATGATCCATTTGTATGTCTCCACATACAAGTTTAAGTTACAGAGAGAACCTTGGATCTTAGTTTATTAGTTTTATGGGTTAATGCTATTAAATGTCAAATTAAATACCTCTTATTTTATTAGATAAATAAATTGTTTGTATATTACAATTGCAAACTACATGACCAACAAGATTTAAGAGATCAACCCCAACAATCTTCCACTTGTTCTAAAGCTAGTGGGGTGTACATCACAAAAGTCAAAATTATTACAACAGTACACAAAAGCAAGAAATTAAGGTATACAATATGTGCCTAGTACAAAATCTCTCACTTGCCCTAGACTACATGCGGCTTGTGTCATAGACCCAGACTCTTCAGGTGACCCTCAAATACCATAGCAGTGAAGGCCTTTGTAAACGAATTAGCAAAGTTGTGCATCGAAGCTATCTGCGTGATCTGGTCCACTTTTGCTCCATTTATGTGAATCGCTCACGTCCCCTTGATGCACAATGTCTCATATTAGGTGATACTTGCGTTCAATATACTTCCCACGTTTATGGCTTCTAGGCTCCTTGATATTAGCCACAACACCATTATTATCAAAATAAAGGGTGATGGGCCTTGACATGTCTAAAATTAATTCCATATTAGTCAAAAATTTCTTGAGCCAGACAACCTTCTTGGCAGCTTCACAAGCCGCTACAAATTCTGCCTTTATGGTGTTGTCAACAATGCACCCTTATTTGATACTTATCCAGACTACAACTCCTCCATTAAAAGTAAACACTAATCCTAAAGTGGATTTCATAGACTCCCTATCAGTCTGAAAATCAGAGTCAATGTATCTTGTAAGGATCAAATCCTTAGACTCATACACAAGCATGTAGTCCCTTGTTCTCTAAAAATACTTGAGGACATGATGACGAAAATTTAGTTTACCAAATCGTCAAGGACTTGATAACTAAAATTAAGTGAACGCAATATGCGATGCATGTTCTTAGTGTATGCGTTGATTATCATGCGTCGGTGGTCATGCATTGGAATGAACTATGCGTTACGAATGTATGCGATGACCATGCGTTTCCATCACAAATTTTCTTGCGCTCACGCAAAGTATAACGTGAATGCAAGTTTCTCGGGTGATCCGAGGTCGAACTCAAGGACTTGTAGCTAGACATATGCGGTAATGTGTATGCGGCGGTTGAATAAAAGAATGATGGAGGGGTTTCTATGCTAACACTACTCCTGCTCCTAACTAACAGACAATGCAATGAGAAGTATGAATGAGAGGTAGAGACACGACAACTGTCGACGTGAAATAAATGGATGGGAAAATAGATAAAATGTGAAGATGTCTTCATCGCAATCCTTAAGAGTGACTACAAGGGCAACCTCAGCCAACACAAGCTATGCAATCATGCTACACACACTGAAAGCCTAAATCTAGGATGTATGCGATGTGTATGCAAAAGTTTCAAGATAACCGCATACAGCCACCATATCCTACTTCCTGGACGCATACAATATCCTCTCCGTAGGGTGCATAGCTGTGTGATAGAAAACGGAGCTTATTCCTAAGTTCCCCATTCTTGCTTATGGGTTCCAATCCACTATCTCGAGTCTTAGATGGATTTTAGACTACTCTTCCAAGTATGCCTAAATGATGAATGATGCGCTTATAAGACAAGGTAACCGCATGAACTTAGCTGACACAAGATTATTCCTATCTCTAGTGAACAATAGCTTACATTGCTTGATGCGTCCAACCACTTACCCTCCCGAGCAGTTAGTTGTTGCTGTCTTTACTCATAGATAAGCGTTGTGTTCGCCTATATACAGGCGTTGCTATGGCTTCACACTAAGCAAATAAGGTTTTCTCACATACTCACGCAACGCACACCTCTCGGTGGTTTGCTACATGCTTCATATCTCTAATCCAAATGACTAAGTATGTGATACTCTAGCAATCTCACTAATTGATGCAATGAAAGTTAAGGATGCTAGGTAAAGAAAGATGGAGATGGAATCAAAGGAAACACAAAAATGCATTGAACATATAATGTATTAATTCCTTAATCCCAAAATGTAATACAATACAATATAAGAAAATAAGAGAAAATGAAAGGACCAGTTGGAAACAATGTCTTACTTCCAGCGGATGTGTGTCAAGGTAGGGTGGTGCCATGGATGGGTGGTCGAACTGACTCTCTCGAAATCTAGCTCTGGTGAAGGCTTCGGTCGTCATTCGAAATGAATGAAGGAGATGAAGAACTCTCAAGCTTCTTTCTCACGCGTTAGTCTGGATCACAGGGGTCCGCCCTAAGGCGAGCCTCAGGCGAAAAACCCTGGATGATCTGAAATTCTGCTCATCGACTTCTATATATAGAGCTTGGATTGCTGACAACATTTATGAACTGCTCTAATTCTGACATTCACGGCGTGTTAGTCCTTTTCTAAATCTCTACTGCTAACGGCGTGGTAGGTGAAATGTCAACATCATCTTTTGATTTTTTCGAGAGATGCGTTGATGCGTCCATTCCACCAACCTTGTGTTGATCCCTCTATTATGTGTTATCGTGCAGCCACAATCCTATAGTGATCGCATTCGCTTAATACCGCAACTCTACACGATGACCGCAATTGCTTGACGATCGTAACTTCTATGTGATGGACACATGCGGCTGATCACTGCAACACCCATGCATTGATTGTATGCGTTCGCCTTTGCGATGGAGAGTTTCTCTGCATGCGGTCATCTATGCAGTAGCCCGACTTCCACGTTTGCATCCACTTCCTGCGTTAGCTACAAAAATAGACAATTGAACACATAATAACGCATAATAATGGGTTAGCCGAGATTCTCAATGTTGAACGCCGTAAACTCTTTTTCTCATGAATTCCTAACATAATTTCCACATATTCTGCTTAACAGCCTTCATAATTCTAAATAAAAGGCCTAAGATGGCATGCATTTCTGCATGTCATCAGGACATTTTTAACAGCAGTCTAGTGATCTAATCCTGGATCAGATTGATATCTACTGACTATCTCCACTGCTTAGTAGATGTCAAGTGTAGTACATAACATCGCATACATGAGGCTACCAACAGTCGATACATAAGTTATCCATCTCATCTCTTTAACTTTTTTAGGTGTCTTAGGATACTATTCCTTAGACATACCTAAAAAGAAGCAAACCTCTCTTGGAGTTTTACATTGAATACTTGACAAGCATCTTGTTAATGTATAATGCCTAAGACAAGGTTAGTGATTTATTCTTGCGTCTCTCCTAAATCTTTCATTTGGAATTGGGCCGCCAGCCACTGTTTTATGTCAGTCAGTAAACCTACATCATTTCCAATGAGTAGGATATCGCCTATGTACAACACTGAGAAAACTACTAAATTGTTGATGATTTTCTTGTAAACACATGACTCATCAACATTATAATCAAGGCCATAAGATTTGATCGTAGTATCAAACCTTATATTCCGAAATGGATAAGCTTATTTCAGTCCATAAATGGACCGATTAAGCTTGCAAACCTTTTACTTTTGACCTTGGGTTATGAATCCCTTTGGTTGCTACATATAGATGGTCTCCTCAAGATTTCCATTCAGAAAAGTAGTCTTGATGTTTATTTTTCAAATCTCATAGTCATAATATGTAGCAATAAACAGGAGTATCCATATAGACTTTAACATGACAACAGGTAAGAAGGTCTCCTCATAGTCAACTCATTCAACTTGAGTATAACCCTTTGCCACCAGTCTAGCCTTAAAGGTTTACACCTTACCATCTGCACCCCTTTTTCTCTTGCAGATCCATTTACAACCTATAGGTTTTACCCCATCAAGTTGATCTACAAGATCCCATACCAAATTGAAGTACATAGTGTAGGGATCGAATCCTGCAGTGGAGGCATTCTCGTACGAGATCACTTTGCATCCTGCGATTCGATTTTTATAATAAAAAAATGGTTATACTAGACGAAATAGATAAACACGTAAATTAGCATACTATTGGCGAAAAGATTAGAATGATTATTACCTTTGTAGATTCCTCAAGTGCCACGAACAATCCTCTCCAAGATTTCAATAAACGGATCTCCAAACGGTCTTGATCACAAACTCCTTGAACAATCTCGAACACTATCATGAGAGTTATCTTGTTATTCTCTGGGATTCCAACAGAGGAATAGGTGGTATCCAACTATTGGGAGAGGAAGATGAGAATAAGGTTTTGGAGAGTAGAGAGGATTTAGGGCTTAGAGAAATTTTTGCACAGTAACACTAAGGAGTTATGTATTGTCAGAGTTCTTTTACAATGAGACTTGTGTATTCAGTGTCTTCCCAACGGGCTGTTGGGTTGTACATCCTAAAACTTGCATTTTGTAATTTTAAACATATTATATATTGTAGATGATATTGTCAGTTATTCAATAAAATTATTGTTGAATATGTAAATTGCACTTGTATAGACTAAATCTAATAAACTAAGATCCATGGCTATAAGGGTGGATCAAGTTCGAGTAGATAGCCAAAATTTATTTTAAATTAAAATTTGATTTTAATTTTAATTTAAAATTGATTTTATGTAGTGGGTTTATCCCACATTTCACATGCAATCCATTTGAAATTCCACTTACATGTTTAAGTAGGTGGTGTCACCTTGTAATGCAATGAGATTGCATGAAAACTTGAACAAAAGAGGGAGATTTCAGCCCTCAATTTCGACCATGCAACTAGTTTTTTGAAGTTGTATTGTGGAAGAAGAGTTTTTCATTCACTTGCCGCAAAATCACAAAATTTCTCCTAAAATTTCCTCTATTCAGCTCATTTTGATTCCCACAAATCAATCTAAGATTCAAGACAATAGTAGGGAAGATCAAGTGGTGGTCTACAACTCATTTAGATTGAAGATTGAAGTTGAATTTGTGGCTCGAAGAAAATCTTTAAAGGTATGTTGTTGAAACCCTCTTGATATTCTATGAACATGCTTTATTTCATGTTAAAATTGATGAACTAGAGTGCTTAATAATCCTTAATTCTTCCGTTGATTGCTTGTTACTTCCAACAAGGGTCATGTGGAGGTCTTTATATAAGAAGGGCCAAACCCTTTCCCAATATATTTTCCTTTTCTATAATTAATTAAATAACATTTCTTTAATTAAGTAGCCCAATTAAATAATACTTATTTAATTTTAATTTGAACAATAACTAAATAATACTAAACCTAATTTAATGTATATATCTAGTTATCATATACATCCCATGTATATGTGCAAAAACTCTCTATTATTTAATTCTTTGTGAATCTAATTCACTTGGATTAATTTGAATCTTATTCAAACATTACTCTCCAATTTAATTATACATCATATCTATAAATAATTATATATTAATCACATTAATATATAGTTTTCTCAAATTTAAAAAATTCAAATTATTTCTTTTAAGTATCCTCTAGTGAACTAACAAAGAAACCTAGTGGACCTATAGATCAAGCTTCAACAATATGAGATTAATTGGTTAAACTCATTAACCAAGTTAATCAATATTCGTTAACCGTGGGTACACTCCACTAAAGACCCACAATTGCACTCTTCTCACTACAGATATATTTCTATGTCTATGAATATGGACCAATACTAGCAAGTCAGTCCTTCACAAGTGTTCGTAACTCCAATTGGGTCAAATTACTGTTTTACCCTTGGGTTACCTTTGGCTTCTTAAGTACCAGTGCTCATGAGCAACATGTCTATGGTCCAACCAATAAACAGAAACCCCTCTTGGGCCAATGAGAGAGTAAGACCCTTTGTTCAAGTCCTGGAGATGCCACTTAAAGGAACACTCATCTACTTACCCTTAAGGAGGGAAATAGTGAATTCCATCTTGTATTATTATGTTCCCAACTCCCCCTTCATTCTTGTCCCCAAAATGGTAGGCATATTGGGTCGACGAACTGGTCATCTTCACCTATGCAAATCAAAGGAAAATCCCTTTTGAACATGAGTTCATAATATACTCATGATTAAGACTAAGTCGCCTAGGTCATCTTATTCAAATAGAAACCTGATTAGTCAACGGTGTTACATCTACTGGTTATTATTTCGCGGTCCAATCTTATGCAAACTCATTGTATAAGATACCTCCACTCGCGTGTCACCTACATGAATGCGTTGGATCATTACGTTTGTATCAAATATAAAGTGAGCCATATCCATAGTGTTACCAAGATAAGGTACCAACCTTATCCCTATAATATAGACCTTTTAGGTTGTATCTTGAACATTGATCCCTATAAGTCTCCACATACAATTCAAGACTCATAAAACAACCTTGGATGTTAGTTATTGATTTAGGGTTATTTATACAAAATAGACAACAATAAAAAATATAGCATTTATTGACTTAACATATATAACTCTTTATTGATGACGGTTAATCAATAACATTTACTATCTATGAGTTTTAGGGCATAAATCCCAACAAACTCCCACTTGAACTAAAACTCTAGTTAATGGGTCATACACAATCCGAAAGACGGGATTATTGTAAATAAATACAATAAATTAGGGCATCCATATACCCATTACACATCTTCTACTTACCCTAGATTATACAATGTACATGTCTTGTAGACGTATACTTTCTAGATGACCCTTAAACACTTTAGCTGAGAGAGAGCCTTCATAAATTGATCACCAATGGCTACTGCCCCACTGTTGTCACTATTGGATTGTATGTCCTAAAACTTGTAGTTTGTAAAATTAAACATATTCTATTTGCAATAAAGAAGTTATTGAGGTTTATTCAACAAAATTTTTTATTGAATATGTAAATTGCACCTATAAAAACTAAATCCAATAAACTAAGATCCATAGCTATTACATGAGTACTTGGACTTTATGTGGAGACATAAAAGTGGATCAAGTTTGAATAGATAGCCAAAATGGTTTATAGTATACGGATAAGGTTGGGTACCTTATTATGGAAATACTAGCGGATGCGGCCCACTTTGTATTTAGTATAAACAATGTGATACTGAATCATTTATGTGGAGACATGCAAGTGGAAGCGTTCTATACAAAGAGTTTGTATAAGATCGGGTCAAGAAATAAATCATTCTTACTTCATAACACTGTTTACTGTTTAAGACTGACTATTTCAAAGTGATAACCTAGGTAACTTGACCTTAATCCTGAGCTAACTATGAACTCCTGTTTATTAGAAATTATCAATAGATTTGCATAGGAGAGGGTTGGCTCAACAGCGTTGGCTCAGTAAGCCTCCCATTTCAGGGTTAAGACCAGGTAGATAACTATGGACATAGGGTGCAAGATGAAATTTACTCCTACCCGCTTTTAAAAATAGTAGAGAGGTTGTTCCCTTAAGTACTGACCCTGAGTTTTGAACAAGGGACCCTACCCTCTCATTGACCCGAGAGGGAGGGACTCGGTTTGGTGATTGGATCAAAAATCAATTGTACATTAGATGAGCAGTGGGACTTCAAGAGCAAGATATAATCTTGGGGGTTGATGACATGTAGAAATGCATGTCATCTTAGGCCTTTTACTTATAATTATGAAGGTTTGTAGGCAGAATATGCGGCAATCATGATAGGAATTCATGAGAAAATGAGCTTGCGTCGATCAGCATGTTGAATCTCAACTAACCTGTTATTTTACGTTAATTATGCGTTTAATGTTCTATTTTTGTAGCTAATGCAGGAAATGAATGCAAACGCGAAAACCGGACCACTACATAGACAACCGCATATAGAGAAACTCTCCATCACAAAGGCAAACGCATCGATCAACGCATGGATGTTACGATAATCAGCCGTATGCGTCCATCACATGGGAGTTGCGCTCGTCAAGCGATTGTGGTCATCATGTAGAGTTGCGGTATTAAGCGAATGCGGTCATTGAATGATTGCGGCTGTGTTACAGCGCATACTAATGGGATCAATGCAAGGTAGTTGGAATGGACGCATCAACACATCTACCTCGAGAAAATCCAAAGTTGATGCTGACATTTTATCTACCACGCCGTTAGTGGCAGAGGTTCAGAAAAGGACTAACGCGCCGAACGTCAGACTCAGAGTAGTCCAATTAATGTTGTCGACAATCCAAGCTCTATAAATAGAAGCCGACGAACTGAAATTCAAGTTATCTGGGGATGATCCTTGTGATCCGGGGATTTTCCCCATGATCTAGGAAAAATGCGTGAGAAGATGCCTGAGAGTTCTTCACCTCCTTCATCCATCCTGAGTGACGACCAGAGCCTTCGACCGGAGCTAGATCTCGAGAGAGTCAGGTCCTCCGCCCACACCAGTAGCCTTGACGCACATCCGCTGGAAGCAAGTCTTTTCTTCCAACCGGTCATTCCATTTCCCTTTCTTTTCTTATATTGTATTGTATGACATTTTGTGATTAAGGAATTAATACAATTTGTTTTCAATGAATTTCTCTGTCTCCTTCGACTCCATCTCCATCTTCTTTGCTTAGCATCTTTACTTTCATTGCAACATTTAATGGGATTTCTTGGGTATTGCATACTTAGTCATGTGAATTAGGGATATGAAGCATGTAGCAACCCATCGAGAGGTGTGCATTGTGTGAGTGTGTGAGTAACATTATTTGCTTAGTGTGATGGCCACAAGACCTATCTATGGGCTAACGCATTGCTTGTCTATGAGTAAAGTCAGCAACAACCAACTGCCCGGGAGGGTAAGTGGTTGGTCGTATTAAGCAATGTATGCATTGTTCACTAGGGATAGTAACAATTTTAGTTCAGCAAAGTTCATGTGGTTACCTTGTCCTATGAGCGCTTCATTCATCATTTAGGCATACTTGAGAGAGTAGTCTAAAACACAAATCTAAGACTCGGAAGTGCGGATTGGAACGCATAAGCAAGAATGGGGATCTTAGAGATAAACTTTGTTTGTCAACACTGCATCGCATACACCCTAGAAATAGGTATGATATTATGTGGTCTCCTTATTTCTGTGTATGTCACTTTGTCATCACATAAATGAGAATAGAGGCTTACGTGTAGGTCCTATAGACTTATCGTATATATCGCATGCGTTCTAGCATTAGAAGCCGTAGCATTCGCACCGAGAGGTGGTGTTGCATGATCGCATGGCTTGCATTGACTAAGGTTGCTCTTGCTGTCACTCTTGAGGGTTGTAATGAAATCATCTCCGCATTTTATCTATTTTTCGATACATTTATTTCATGTCAAGTATTGTCGTGTCTCTAACTCTCATGCATATTCTCATTGCGTTGTTTGTTAGATAGGAGTAGGAGTAGGATTAACTTAGAAACATCCCTTCTATTCTTTTATTTAAACCGCCGCATGCACATCACCGCATACATATAACTACAAGTTCCTGTGTTCGACCTCGAATTACCCGAGAAACTTGCGTTCGCGTTATACTTGGCGTGAATGCAAGAAAACTTGTGATAGGACGCATGGTCATCGCATACATTCGTTACGCATTATCATTCCAACACATGACCATCGACGCATGACTATCAACGCATATCTTAGGAACATACATCGCATACCGTGTCCAAGGGATTTTAGTTGTCGAGTGAAATTGAACTTCTAATTTCCTGCCACCAGAGATAAAACAACTTTTGACCCAACTGTTATTGCGAACAACCTGTGAAGGGTCGACTTACTGATTATGGTTAAAACAAGTGGACAGAAATATATCTACAGTGAGGGAGTGTAACTACTGGGCTTTAGTGGAGTGACCCGATAGTTAACGAATGTTGATTAATTCAGTTTAAAAAGTTCAGCAAATTGATCTCAGATCGTTAGAGCTCATGATCTGTAGGTCCATTAGGTCCTCCTACTAGCTCACAAATGGATTAAACCTTAGAATAACGTGATGAGTAAATTTGAAACGTTCAAATTTAAATTAACGGAAACAGTAATTATATGCGATATAATTACACATTTAATTACCGAATTAAATAAAATTGGAGAATTAAATAATATTTAAATTTTATTTAAATATTAATTGCATAAATATGAATTCATGATGGGAAAATTCGAGTTTTGATTATTTAATATTTGATATTAAATTATTTTTTAATTAATTATTAAAAATTTATTTTACTTAAAATTAATTATAGAATTAATTTTTTGTAAAATTAAAGAATATTAATTACTGAATGAAAATTATATAAAATTATTTTCCATTTAATTTTGAAATTTGATTTCAAAATTTTCATATACAAATGGAAAAAAAATACCCATAATGGGTTTATCCAACCTTTGACACCAATTTTTCCACTTTCTTTAAAAGGGATTTGGTGCCAAATTCTCATAAAAAGGGAAAGGCATGCTGATGTTAAAAAAGAATATATAGAATTGTTTTTTTTTTTTTGCTAGAGATGCCTTTTTGCATTTTTGGAAATTGGAAGAGAAAATGAGTTCTCTCTAGCTATAGACACCAAATCAGAAAATACTCTCCAATCCCTTTAATTCAACTTCATTTTGGATCCCATAATCCAATCTAAGGTCCTAGAGAATAGTAAAGAAGATCAAGTGGTGGTCTACTGGTTGCAGGAGAAGATATTCAAGCTGGATTTGAAGATTTGAGGAATCCTTCAAAGGTATATCTTCAAAACCCTATTTCTAGTTTATGAACTTACATGTTTCTTTGCTAAAATTGATAGAATTAGAGTGTTTAAGATCCTAATTGCTTTTGCTAATTGAATGTTAACTCCAACAGTCACAGTATATGGTGATAGACAAGTCCATATTTGGAATCACTTCCAAATAACTTAGGAACTTCCTTAGTCAAACTTCTTCCTTTTCTGTTACACAAGCAGCTACATACTCAGATTCCATGATGGAATTTACAATGCATTCTTGCTTGGTGCTACACCACACTAATCCTGACGTGGATTTCCCTAGATCCTTGTCAGTTTGAAATCAGAGTTGGTGTATCTTGTAAGGATCATATCCTTAGCTCTATACAGTAGCTTGTAGTCCTTAGTTCTCCAAAGATATTTGGGGACGTTCTTAGTCAATGTCTAGTGGTCTAACCCTAAATTGGACTAGTACCTACCGACAATTACCAATGCAGAACAAATGTCTGGCCTAGTGCTGATAGGTCTTGAAAAGAGCTATATTCTCTATATTAAATCCATCAATTCTATGTTAGTTGTTTGCTTAAAACGTCCATTTTGTAGGTAAAATCCAATTCCAATACTTTTGGAGTCATCAAGAGCTAAATGGAATCAAATTAGACAAAAGAATCAACTAAAAAGAAGAGGCAATGACAAATTACCATTCTACCTCTCAAATGAACCAAATCTGCACGCCTCAAGAAACACTTGGAGCGTCGCAACGCTCCCAACAAAACTAAGTCCAACGCTACCTCAATGCTGGAAGACAGTAGCTGCAAAAATAGGGCAGCATCGCAATGCTATACACAGCGTTGCCATACTCCGAAAGTTGACGAAAAAAAATAAAACGTGTGTGCGCCTTTGCGCAACCGAGCATCGGAACCAGCATCGAGCTAGGGTCACAGCATCAGATATATGCTTTAGATTTCCCAGATTTCAGGAGGGAGATTGTATTTTTTTGATAGACAGACAAATTTCATATCGAAATTAGAGAAAGAAAAACCACAAATTTACTTTTGTCTCGAGAGATTTCTCGTAAATTCACAAGCCTTTTGTGAATTTCTTCATGTATTTCATCAATTCTTCAATGAATTCCTTCAAGACATCTCCAATTTATGGTTAGGTAAGTAAATTTCTTGGGGAATTTTTAGTCTAGGTTTAATTTCTTGAGATCTTTTGTATATTTTCTTGAATTTTTTGCATTCTTGAATGTTCTTGTGTTGAATTTGAATAGAAATTAATGGAAAATAGTTGATGCCTTGCTTCTACTAATTTCTTGTATGCAAATCTTGCTTGGCACGGTTGCATAATAGTAAGATAGGTTGCAAAAAGTAAGATTTCTTGCTTTAATTAGGACTTTCTTTCCAAAATTAATTCTTGAAGTTCTTAATGTGGAGCATTCAAATAACCGTTCTTGAAATTTACTCTAATGTATTTCTTGAATGTCATAATCATGAGAACCCTAGTTTCTAAAGAAATCTAAGAAAAGAACATGAATTTGTTGAATTGAAGTGTTTGTGACTTAAATTAGGGCTAATTGGTATGGTACTTGTTAATTAGCTAATTGGGTCATTAGGGTTTTTACCCTATTGGATTATGGGATGTTTAATTTTCATGTATTTGCTCAAGATTAATGATAGAATTAACCTAGTTAATAAATTTTTCAAGAATCTCTCTCTATCAATTCTTTACTAAAAAAAAAAAAAAAAAAAAAAAGGAGAAAGTTTTTGTTACAATTGCTTTTAATTTGATTGTATTTAGTTTCTCTAAAACAAACAAACCCCTCATTTATTACATTCATTCAATAACCAAAATCTTGCGAATTAATAGAAGTTCCTTGTGGATTGACCTCTTACTCCACTATAACTACGTGTTAGTTTTAGTTGTTGTTTGAGCATCATAAATTTCATTTGTTTTGGGTTAAATTGAATTAACGACACTAATTTTATCCCGAACAAAGCGCAGAGCCTAGCATATATTAAGCTACCCACAATTGAGGCATAGAAAATTTGTCTCATATCCTCAACTTCTTGAGGTGTCTTAGGATACTGTTTCTTTGGACTCAGTAAAGTATCCTATAACATTCCCAATAAGTAGGATATCATCCACATAAAGTATTATAAAGTCTACTTTATCTTTGATTATTTTCTTGTAGATACAAGGTTCATCAACGTTTTGATCAAAACCAAAAAATTTGATCGCTATATGAAATCTAATGTTCCAAGATCTAGATACTTGTTTCAATCTATAAATGGTTCGATTCAGCTTGCAAAATTTTTGCTCCTGACCTTGGGCTATGAACCCCTCGGGCTGAGATATAAAGATATTCTCCTCAAGATTGCCATTTAGAAAAGTAGTCTTAACATCGATTTGCCATATCTCATAGTCATAATATGTGGTTATGGACAAGAGAATTCTTATAGACTTAAGCATAACAATAGGAAAAAAAGTTTCCTCATAGTCAACCCGTTCCCTTTGGGTATAACCCTTTGCTACAAATTTAGCTTTGAAGGTCTGTACTTTCCAGCTACATCTCATTCGATTCTCATTAATCCCAATTGAGTTAATAAGGATACCTTATGAACCTATAGATTCATGCTCCAATGGTACTTGATTAATTAATTAAACTCTTTAATTACATTAATTAACTTTCATCAATTTTCGATCACTCCACTAAATACCGATAATTGCACTTTTCACACTACAGATACATTTTTGTGTCCATTAGATATAACCAGTCAACAAAACCAATCAATAGTGTGTCGACCCTTCAAAAATTTCTTGTAAGTACAGCTGGACCAAAATTACCGGTTTGCCTATGTAGTTACATCTAACTTCTGAAGTAATACTGATCCCTCCAATAATAGACTATAACCTAAACCCTCTCGAGTTAAGAGAGGGTATGGTGTCACATTGTTCAAGCCCTGAAATCAGCCCTAAAGGGAGCAATTTCTTTACTTACCCTAAAGGAATGGAAGAAGTGAATTCCTTCTTATGTAGCTACGTTCCCAACTTCCCAATCAGACGAATCTCTAAAATGGTAGGCATATTGAGTTGGCGAAACTTGTCATTCCCACTCATACAAATCAAAGGACCACCTTCATAGGCAGAAGTTCACAACTCACTCGGGATTTAAGTCAAGTCACCTATGATCATCTTGAATAAATGTAAGACTCTTCTAGCAACAGTGTTATATAGAGAGACTATTCATTTCGTTGTCCGATCTTATACAAACTCTTTGTATAAAATACCCCCGCTCACATGTCTTCACATGAATGATCAGGATCATATCGTTTATAGCATTTTACAACAATTACAACAACTACAAAGTGGCCTCCATTCGTAGTGTCTCAAGGATAAGGTACCCAGCCTTATCCATCTACTACAAACCGTTTAGGTTATCACTTAAACATGATCTATTTTTATGTCTCCACATACATGTTTAATTTATAGAAGATAACCTTGGATCTTTGTTGATTGGTTTTTGTGGGTTAATGCAACTAAATGTCAAATAAAATACCTCTTATTTTATTAGATAAATAAATTATTTGTACAATACAATTACAAACTATAAGATCATGAGATTTAGAGCATCAACCCCAACACCTTGAAGAATGAGCAAAGAGTTTTGTTGAAATTCGAAGGCGATTGAATCCAAATAAGAAGAAGGTCATGTGTAAAGAGATCATCAAATGGTTAGATGTTAGAGTAATCTGTCCTATTGTCGACAGCTCATGAGTGTGTCGAGTCTAGAGCATGCCCAAGAAAGGGGCAAGATTGTGGTAACTAATGAGAAAAACGAACTGATCCCGACAATAACAGTGATTGGGTGGCACGTTTGAATGGATTATCGAAAGCTCAATAAAGTTATGAAGAAGGATCATTTCCCCTTATTGTTTATTGATAAGATGTTGGACAGGTTAGCAAAAAGGGAGTATTACTGCTTCTTAGATGGATACTCGAGTTATAACTAGATCACTATTATACTAGAAGATCAAAACAAAACAACATTCACATGCCCCTATGGTACCTTCAATTTTAGGTGAATACCATTTGGGTTATGCAATGCTCCAGCCACATTTCAAAGGTGTATGATGGCAATATTCTCTGTGGAGCAAAGCGTTGAAGTTTTCATGGACGACTTCTCTGTGTATAGAGAAAATTTTCAAATTTTTCTGAAAAATTTAAAGCAAGTATTGGAACGTTGTGAAAAACGAATCTGGTAATTAATTGGGAAAGATGCCACTTCATGGTGATAGAAAGCGTCGTCTTAGGGCACAAGATATTGGAATGAGGATTGAAAGTGGATAAAGCTAAGGTTGAGCTTATCTCAAAGCTTCATGCTCCCACTTTAATTAAAGATGGAAGAAGCTTTTTAAGCCATGCAGGTTTTTACAAAAGATTCACCAATAACTTTTCTTACATCTCAAGACCCTTGGAAGTTGATAGTCATTTGTGTTTGACCAAGAATGTGAAGAAGCATTTGAAAAGCTTAAAGAAGCACTGGCAACCACACCCATCATGGCAGAGCCCCATTGGTCATTAGCATTTGAGCTAATGTGTGATGTCAGTGACTTTGCAATCGAAGCAGTGCTAGCCCAGAAGAAGGACATAGTCATTCACCCGATTTATTATGAAAGCAAAATGATGAATGAAACCCAGGAAAACTATACAATGACAGAGGAGGAACTACTCGCAGTAATGTTTGGTTTTAAGAAGTTTAAGACCTATCTATTAGGGACCAAAGTCATTGTTCACACTGATCACTCGACATTAAAGTATTTGCTCACAAAGAAGGATGCAAAGCCAAAACTAATCAAATGGATTCTACTCTTACAAAAATTCAACTTGGAAATTATGGACAAAAAAGGAACAGAAAATCAAGTAGTCGAACACTTATCGTGCTTAAAAGGAAAAATGGAAGAATCGAATGAAGTAAGAGACACATTTATTGATGAGTAGTTGTTGGCTATTGACCACATTCTGTGGTATGTTGATTTCACCAACTACCTAGCAGCTGAAGTTATGCCACCAGAAGCCACTACTAAAAAATTGAAAGAGTTTTTCCACGATCTATAGCATTATTACTGGGATGACCTTTACTTGTTCAAATTTGACCGGACTAGATCTGGAGATGTTGTGTTGTATAAGAAGTAGCTGCTATTCTTGAAGCATATCACAAGGCTCCATACGAAGGCCACTTCATAGGAACGAAAACAGTGGCAAAGGTGTTACAAAGTGGATATTTTTTTACCGACATTGTTTAAAGATACCCGAAAATTCGCTCAAGAATGAGACAAGTGCCAGAGAATAGAAAATCTAATAGCTCACAACGAGATGTAGATGAATTATATCCTCGAGGTTAAGATCTTTGACATATAGGGACTTAAATTATGAGGCCATTTCCACCCTTGTTCAGTATTCCTATATCCTACTAGTAGTAGATTATGTATTGAAGTGGATGGAGGCGATGAAAACTATTTCTAATGATGTTAAAGTCGTGAAGAAGTTCCTCCTAAAGAACATCTTTTGCTGATATGAAGCATCAAGAGCTCTAATCAGTGATGAAGGAACCCACTTCATCAACAGAATTATGGCAAGGTTTCTATAAAAGTACAACGTGAAGCATTGAGTTGTCACCGTATATCACCCGCAAACTAACGATCTAATTGAGCTCTCAAACTGGGAGATCAAGAGTATTCCTGAGAAGACAGTAGATCCATCAAGTAAAGACTAGTCATTGAAGCTAGATGAGGTGCTTTGGGCTCACAGAACCGCTTTTAAGGCTCCGTTAGGAATGTCACCATATCGAATAATATTCAATAAAGCATGTCACCTGCCATAGATTTAGAGCATATGGCATACTAGGGGATTAAGAAGTTAAATCTAAATTTGAGGCAAGCTAAGGACAAAAGAATGTTATAGTTCAATGAGTTAAAAGAACTTTTCTATCACGCCTATGAGAATGCGAAACTGAGTAAAGAGAAAATGAAGGTACCATGCTCAGAGGATTAGATCATCTAAGTTCAAGGAAGGGCGGTAGATGTTGTTATTTAACTTCAGAATCAAGATGGTTAAGACCATTTGTAATTCACAAGATCTACCCACATGGTGCCATGGAACGAAAAGACAAAAAATAACAACGTCTTCAAAGTCAATGGACATAGAGTGAAAGTTTACTGTGGCGAGTCTGTGGACAAGGGAAAAACCTTCAATTTTCCTTATTGAGTTGGAGTAAGTATAGGCCCCGATGTATAAATACCTTACGTATATATATATATATATATATATATATATATATATATATATATATATATATATATATATATATTGATAATTTAGGATTGGATTTGTTTTATTTTATTTATTAAGGATGGATGGGGCTGTTCATGAATTAATGCGTTAGACATGGCTCATGCGTTTGCACCCATGTGTCTGAGGTCATGCGTCGGAATGAAGATGCGTTAGATTAATATGCAATGACCGTGAGTTCCTATCACAAGTTTTCTTACGCTCGCGCCAAGTATAATGCAAACACAAGTTTCTCGGATAATCCGAGGTCGAACACAGGGACTTGTCACTCAATAATTCTTGTGAAGCAATGTGTTTGAGGCGATGAACAGATTGAGCAATAGAAGACTTGCAATGAGAATAAGTAAAGACACAACAGCCATTAACGCATAGTAATGTTTATTATCTTAAATCGCCTGAGTAATCCCAGCTCATTGCACTAACACGTCGCAAATCTCTCGATGGTCAGCCGCATGACTATATCTCTATATTGCATGTTGCGTCGAGCATAAGATTATGCCTATCTCTAGGGAAAATGCAAACTTTGGCATAGAATAACACATAATATTGGGTCAGTGAAAATTTAGGTGCTAATCGGTGCAAAACTCAATTTTTCACAAATTCTAAGTATTGTCACTACGTTTTCTACCTGTTAGCCCTCATAATTCTAAATAAAAGGCTTATAATAACTGGCATTTCTACCAGTTATCACCCTTCCCAAACTTAGAATCATGTTTGTCCTCAAGCATGCGTTACACTCAAGAAATTCTTAACTCACATTCCGGCGTTCCTTTGCGATGACTAGATTTTCATAATATAATTAACTCATACCTCTAACCATGGCTGCAATGCTCTCCTCTACTTTGGCTACTTCTTCAAAGAAATCTTTTCTAAATTGAAATTTGGCAAGCCCTTGCTAAAAATTTTTTTATTCATTCTCTGCAATTTTGGGTTCAGCTCATGAGAATGCGTTCGTTCAAAACAATTCAAGCTTATTCGTTTACTTATTCGAATGTGGCGTTGAACTTGGTTCCGCTCTTCGTTTTGGTTTACCCCCATTTGTGTCATGCGGGCATCCAACTTCGGTTGCGTTCCATATTCAACTCAACTCATGTCTTGCTTAATTTGGCTTACGCCACAGAGGAGTTGCGCTGATGTGTCGATCCTGGCGATTTATCTTCGTTTAGGCTTGCCCCCACCGATGTCATGAGGGCATCCAACTACAGGTAAATGCCTTTCACAACTTAACTCTTATCAACATGGATTTCCTCATTGCGTTGATAGTGGAGTTGTTATTTTCAAATTTTTTTTTGAAGGAATGACCGCAATGTGATTAACGCAATTCTCCAAGACCGCTGCCACCTCTCCCCTCCCCCAGCGTTCTCACTGCAAGCTGAAAACAAACTTAATAGGAATGTGAAAACAAATGTTTGAGCAAGGGTTTGCACACAATACAACTATAGACTTTCACAATTTAAAGAAACTATTAAAAGTATGGGGTGCCTTGCAATACTAGTTAGAGGACTCGGTGAATTATTTGTACCATTATAGATACATCGCAAGGAACCCAATCAGACAAGGAGAATTCCAAAAGGATAATGCATAAAAGATAACAAGAAAATAACCTTAAGTAGAATAATGCATGCGACAATGCGCTGGAATTCATGCAATTGAAGCCATGCATTTGAAGGATGTGGAGGATTCTTCCGTTGTAACTGCGCACCGAGGAGAGTTATTATAGCCTACAAGGAGAAAACACACCACAACCAAGGAAGCAGCCGTATATCCAAAATAAAAATAAATAAAAAAAATAAACTAAACTAAGAAAGCAATGTAAAAGATAAAGTAAAAGACGTCCCTGGAGAAATTGGAGTGTTGTCATCGCAAAGAGTCTCCCATGCAGGAGATGGTTCTCAACTGCTTGGGTCAAGGAGGCTCGCCCTGACCATTGGATCTTACAGCAATTGTTGGACGCATGATGGTTGACATGCATCTAAGACTGCTTCCAGCTCATGTGACAGATAGCCTTTCTATCTCGGGGTCAATATTTGACTTTTGACGCATCGCCTATACTTCAAATATTGTTTGCAGATTAGTCGCACAATCTATAATACACCTAAGATTGAAAGGGTGCCTGCGAAAACACAAAAACTTCACAAAACATTAGCTGCCAAGTCCCCGGCAATGGCGTAAAAAACTTGTTGATAATTTAGGAATAACTTTGTTTTGTTTTATTTATTAAGGACGAATGGGGCTGTTCATGAATTAATGCGTTAGACATGGCTCATGCGTTTGCACCCACGTGTCTGAGGTCATGCGTCGGAATGAAGATGCGTTAGATTAATATGCAATGACCACGCGTTCCTATCACAAGTTTTCTTATGCTCGCGCCAAGTATAACGCAAACGCAAGTTTCTCGGGTAATTCGAGGTCGAACACAGGAACTTGTCACTCAATAATTCTTGTGAAGCAATGCGTTTGAGGTGATGAAAAGAAAAATAAAAAGAAGTTAAATGGATGTATACACTATTCTTACTCCTAACTAAACAGATTGAGCAATAGAAGACTTGCAATGAGAATAAGTAGAGACACAACAACCATTAACGCATAGTAATGTTTATTATCTTAAATTTCCTAAGTAATCCCAACTTATTGCACTAACGCGCTGCACACCTCTCTATATCTCTATAGTGCATGGTTGCGTCGAGCATAAGATTGTGCCTAAGAACAATGCGAACTTTGCTTTAGTGCGTTCCATCTCTTACCTTCTCAGGCAGTTAGACGCTGCTATTTAACTTATAAACAAGCAATGCAACATCCCATAGATAGGCGTTGCTACAGCCTTTCACCAAGCAAAGAGGATTAACTCACTATACTTGCACAACGCACACCTTTCGGTGGGTTGCTTCATGCATCCTATCTCTAGGCTACACAATTAAGCATGCGATTGTCTTTGATAAATAAACGCTGAAGATAAACTATGATAGAGATGAAGATGATGAAGAAGACGACAATGAAGAAGTTAAGATTTTCATTGATCACAAAATATCTTAATAACTTAAGCTAAAATGTGATACAACACAAAGATTAGAAGAGAAAGGAAGGACTCTGCGTCAAGGCTGCCGGTGGTGCCATGGTTGAGTGGTGGAGATGTCTCTCTCGAATTCTATCTCCGGCGAATGCTCCGATCGTCACTCGGTTTGGGTTGTGGAGATGAAGAATTCTCACTGAAAATCTCTTTCAAGCTCTCATCTGTGATCACAAACCTCTGCCTTGAGGCAGAAGCTTGGATGTCTTAAAATGAAGGTCTCAAGGGCTATTTATAGAGTTGGACGCCGACAGCTGTAATGATGAAGGTATGGCTCACTGCTGCTTTTGTCGCGGTATGGGTATTGTCACATCGCCTTATCTTGTTGATACTCCCAAGGTATGCATCCGAGCTGAATTCAGCTGAAGTTATCAATGCGTTCTACCCATCTTAAGATCTTCTATTATGGCTGTCAATTCGTGGCCGCATTCTCTATTTGTTCACCGCTTTCTCCATGCGTTAGACACATGTGTTTACCGCAACTTCCATGCGTTAGACGCATGTGTTTGTTGTCTGCGTCGTCTTTGTGGTAGACTAGCTTCAGCACCTACGTTTATCTGTGATTGTTAGCTTCAAACGCATGCGTTTGATTCCTGCAATAGCTACAAATATAGACACTTTGGCACAGGATAACGCATAATATTGGGTCAGTGAAAATTTAGGTGCTAATCGGTGTAAAACTCAATTTTTCACAAATTCTAAGTATTATCATGCGTTTTCTACCTGTTAGCCCTCATAATTCTAAATAAAAGGCTTATAATAACTGACATTTCTGCCAGTTATCTATATATATTATATATATAATAGTTTTGAGTTTTTTTTTTTATTTTATTTGCTCGATTAATAAACTCTGTCTAGGCTAGTTTTGTCTAAGGAAAAGGTATTAAAGATAATTGTAGAGAACATCTCAACCTAAAAACCTACTTGAGAGTTTGTTCACTTGGATGAACGTTTTAATTTTTTCACTTAAGTGTGCAGATAAAAACCAGAGAAAGAGAAGGGCAATGCACCCACATCATAGGAGATTTTTGGAAGGGGCTGACGTCATTTAAAATGGGTGGGCCAGACCTCCCTATAAATAGGTTGACCTACCTCTCACTGAATTCATGCCTCCCTTTTGACCTACCCAAGTGAATTCCATTCTCACTCTCCTCATTGCTGGCGATTTTCTCTCAACTTAACCCAAGTTCTTTTTCGATTCTTCATCTTCTCTGATTCATTTCTTTCATTCCTTGGGGTTATGAAGACTCCATCGAGCTCATCAAATAAGGGTCATTCGACATTGGTTGAACAAACCTACATCTGCAAGAGACCCACCGGGTTTCAAGAATCGGGTCTGATGTCTGAAGTTTCACGGCGAGCAGCTCAACAAATGTCACCTCCTCCAACCTCTTCAACTATCTTTGAACGATCCACACAACCTTCTAAGGCAAGGGAACCTAATCGGTGCCGAGAACAAGAGTTTAATGGGAAGACTCAACTTACCATTCAGCCATGCACGAGCCCAACAAACCACGGGTCCGTTCTAGGGCTTGGTGGAAAGATATCAAGTGAATAGGGTCGAGAGAAGATGAGCCCTTGATTAGGAGGATGTTGATAGAGCGCAACCGGAGGCCACTATTTCGGTTGAGAAAGGTAACACTTCAAATATCTCCCATCCTTCATCTTCTTCTGCCCACTAACATGCAGGAGCAAAAAGAAGACCCTCCTAGAACACCTTTATCAGAATATGTATGAAAGGAGGTGATGATGCAAGCGGTTGACATAGCAAGAGAGTGAAGGAAACAATACAATATTGGGAAAATCGTTGTTATAAGGAGGCGGAGAAAGCCTTGAAGCAGGCTCTAGCTGAAAACAAATAAGAGGAAAGAAGAAGAAAAGCGGAGGCCAAAAAGAAAGAACAAGAAGATGTAGAAAAAAAGATACAAAAAGATATGAAACAGGCTGCTATTGAGTGGGAAGAAAATCAAAACACGGAGTCGAAGGATTTCGAAGCAAGAAAAGAGTTGAAGAAGAAAAGAGAAAGAAGCAACAGTAGGATGATGTAGCCGCATCACCCTTGCTGCAACAGACACTCGAGGCTGCGACCTATAAGTAGCCTAACAAAGATGATGCAGCCGCTAAGGCCTTCCAGCAGAGGGAGGGCAAGGCCCATGTTTTTTAAGAAAATAGGAGTTTGATGACCTCTTCACGTATGAGGAAGAAGTCCAAAAAGAGAAAGCTAGACAACTTGTGCCTGAGCAAGTGCCTGCCGAGAGAGTCACAAGATCGGTTAGTAAGAGAAAAGCTGAAGAGAGAAAGGAGAAATTTGAGGCAAGGAGGCTAAGAATGAAGAATGGTTCTAGGATTGTGATCTTGTTATCCAATGACGAGGAAGAGGAAGAATTGGCTTGGAGAATGAAAATTTTGAGGATAAGGGAGATCTTTGAAGAGCATGGCTTTTCGGATCGGGCTCGTGAGCTACCACCATTCAATCACATATGTAGTGGCTTACTATGAATGGGAGAATCTGACCAAACAACCCTTACCCACCAGCATTGCCCTTGTGTGAGAGTTTTTTTTTGGTATGCAACTAGAGAGAAGCATTTCCACTGTGAGAGGAGTGGAAGTGGATTTCTTTCCAAACGCCATCAATTCGGAAGATCCTCCCTATCAACTTGTGAGGGATTATTAATCAAGGGATGATCAAGTGTGACCTAAGACAAGAGGGCGTCTGTTTTCCCCTCCTTATTAGCAAGTTGTGTGCCTAGGTTGGGATAGTAGTTGATCCGGCCGAGAAATGTTGTAAGCTGAAACCAGTTATTGATCTCGGCTTGATCAGAAGATTGTAAGACAACATGGCCACAAGAAAGAGCAAGGCCACCAAATCTCCATCTGTGACTTCTTCTTCCTCCAAGATAACTCCATCAAGAACTCGATGCATATTCCTCTTGATGATGCCATGCTTGAAAAAGACCATGGGACTTCAATATCAAATCATCAGTAGGAGCCACTTTTTACCTTTGCCCCTACTAGTCAAGTGCCTCCTCCCCCCATTGCCACTCTTGACTTTATGGCTGGCGATATGCCCGCAACATCTCTTCAGCAGCCATATGGTGCCAATGCCCCCTTTGTTCATGTCACCCTTGGCGAACATGACACCCGTGCTTTCTTTTGTAGTAAAACAGTTAGTGAAAGAAGTGAATGGCGCCTAAAGTGTGAGCTTTGCTCGTAGTCAGATGCTTTGCATGAAATCCATGTTGGCAATCTAGAACGAAGGTAGGAATGACACAACGAGTTTTTCTTAGACAAGAAAAGGAAAATAATCAACAGTGAGTAAAGGCCTAGCAAAACTCTAAGTTGGAGGGGGGGTGAAAAATTTGTACATTCATGCGAGACTTGGTGATTGGCAAAGTTGTAGTATGTTGAGGATCTCACTAGGTTCATTGATTAGTAACTATGTTGGTTGGACATGTTTAGATAGATAGTTAAGGGATGTCAAGCCTCTGGTCAAGTGAAACTCTTGTGCAGATCCTTTAGGAGTGTGTAAATATGCAAAGTACTTTGATTGGAGACCCCTTCTGAAAGTTGTTATCTTTGCATTTATCAAACTAAGCATGCATGTTTTAGACTATGGGAACTATTTTTTATGATGCTTTCTCGAGGACAAAAAAAAGATTTAAGTTTGGGGTTGTAATACATGTCATGAAATGCATGTTTTTGGGCCTTTATTTGTGCATTTTTACTTGGAAAATTGGACTTTTGCATGTGTTTTCCTCTGCATTTTGTCTTAATTAGTTAAAATTGGCTTATGAGGATTTGATTGGATTTAAAAGATGTTATTTACTAATTTGGAGTTGATTTTGTTGATTTTTTTCAGGTAACTTAGGCCATATTGTAAACTTTTGGCTAATGTAGACATATCACCAAATTCATTACGGTCGCATTAGTGAGCCCTAACTTTTTAGAACTCGACCCAGTTAAAGATGGTTGTGATTTTCATGCATCAAACTTTTTGGTAGCCCCGATTTCGACTGGTAAACCCTTAGAGCATGGATTTTGACCCTTCTCAAATGATTGGGGTCTATATAAAGAGGAGAAGCTCTTCATTTGGAGACACAACTCTTCACCATTGAATGCATCACTCAGTTTCCATAGTTTCTGCCATTTTTATCAGTCCCCTTGGACATCTTCTCAACTTCTCAAGTCAATTGCCTCAAGAACAAAAGTTCCTCTAAGACGTAGCAGCTCTAGGTCATCTCATCTTGTGAAAGCGTGTGGTGAGGAACAATTCTTCCTTGAAAAAAGGGGGAATCGACCTAGGGAAAGACTAAGGAATTGAGGACTTGTCCCAAGACCCTTTGAGTTGTATTTCCCAACATTTCTGTTAATTTATTCTTGTATTTTTTTTCTTCAAACATTGAACTCCATATTGTAGGTATTATTTATTATCTAATAAAGTTTATTATTCTATCATTTTTTCATGAGCTAAATCTTCCTATGGGTCCAGCAATGTGGATACGGGTTGTTATGGCTTAAGTTATGTTGCACTTCTTACCACTTTGTTTTAACATTCTCTTTGTTGAGTTTAAAGATAAAATTGGTGAGTTAAATTGACCATTTAATTTAACAATCTAGAGGAGCTCTAATGCTGTGAAGGTTATGGTGTAAACAAATGTCAAAAAGAGATATGGAACTTAGAACCTAGAAATAGAACTGACACGACACCTTAGAAATAAGGGGCACCATAGAATAAAGAAACTAAACTTGAGATCCAGCTAACAATGGAAACATTAGGCATTAGCTGCTTAGACCACCTAAAGGAACATGATACAAGACCGAATAGATGTAGTTTTCTGTTCATGTATAATTCACTGTTAAGGTATGATGCGGCTTTATCACTTAAGGCACAACACCCGAAAGGTTGAAACATTGTTTGCCTCTGTTTGATTAACATTGTTTATTGTTCTTAAAGTTTTCTCTCATTCATTACAATACAGACTCTTCCTTGGCTACCTCGGTTTCATTGGTTCATAGTCATAGTTGAATCACAACCTAGACTTGTGGGATTCACACTTGGAATACTCCAATTTTATTACTTCATCGATAGTGTATGCTTGTCCTGAGACCTCACTTATCCATAATATTTTGTTGCTCATACATCCGATCGATCACCCCCTCTCGGTTACCTTGGGTTGTAAATCGTTTAATTTGAAAAATTCTTCAGTTCCCTAAATTCGACCCGTGTTACCACTACTATAATCTTTGGTAGGAACGAAAAATTATTTGGTCCGAAATTAGGCGACAAATTTCACCGACGAGTGACTTTTCTTTAACTTTAGTTATTAAAAAAATGTAATCAAATTTCTTTCTTAAATTATAGTATAAAAATTATAATTACAAATAAATTTAAAAAGTCTCAACTTTGACCCTTTTTTGTTTCAGTATAGTTATAAAAAAAATGACCCTAAAAATTGTAAAATTCCATTTTTAAATTAAAGTAATAAAAAATTTAATTACAAAAATAATTTTAAAAAAATAGGAAAGAAATCTAAACGCACTAACTAAAATAACTTGAATCTAAAATATAGACTAAAATAGTTTGCACCCCAAATAAAAACTATTATAACCCATGTCACTAAAATATAGTGTACACCCTAAACATAGACTAGACTATTATATGACTATAATAACCAACTCAATGCCTCAAACAACCTTCAGGATTTAAAATCCGGATTCGACATTCCCCTACATCCCCTGACCTAGTAACATCATCCTCAATCATTAGATAACATGGGATTCCATGGTTTTTTCAATGTGAGATTCTTAACAATTCTTATTTATCTTGAATGTTTCCAAGAGTGAAAACTATCCTCACAAATCAACACAGGTCCTTTTAGCATGCTTTATACTCACTCACATGCTCCTAGGAAAATTCTCAAAAAGTCATCCAACATAGAATTACTCCAAGTTAAACACACCTAACAATGAAGTTCCTATAATTGAGTCACTAAAAATGAAGGTGCACCTTGTTGATATAGATAGTAAATATCAATTCTTTTAAACGTTTCTTAAACATACTTGCATACCGTTAGGATCTCTCTCATTTAGATATGATCTCGGTTGATTCATGTCCCCCTCCTAAACTCAAGGCATTATATATTTAATAATACAAAATCCAAAATACAAACCTACAATACTCTAATATAGTTAAGACTTCAAGTCTAATTCTTTGAACAAGTTCAAAAGGGATCTTAAATTAAACCAAACCCTAGGAACAAGGAAATTAGCTACACATGTTCATAAAATAACAAAAGGAAAAGGAAGAGCATAGAATATAATACAAGAATATTTCTAAATTTAACTTTTGTATGTGATTTAGAAAGACAAGAACAGGGGAAGCCAGTGCATGAAGAAAGCTATTTTGTGAGAGGTGGTCGTGGTTGGTTGATAAACGTTTTCATGCATAGGCTGTATATATATATATATATATATATATATATATATATATATATATATGTGGAAATTTAAAAAGGAAAAGAAAATAAAAAGAAAAAAGAAATCACAATCCTTATTGTCAATCTTGATCGCCATTTTCGTCGCAGTAATTTTCTCTGAGAGCCTTTATTTATTTGGCTTCCATTCTCTTACAAAGGGAAGTTGCAGCTTTCGATCGGGCATTGCATGCAATTTGGATCCGACTGTTTTTAATTATTAATTTTCTGGTCGGCTTCAACTTGCCCTTTCGTATGTGACGTCTTCTGTTTCTTGTCGCACAACAACAAGGCCACTTTTCTCCCCATATTCCTTGTTGGGTATCTTCTCTTCTTCTTCTTCATCCCTTCTCTTTTTCGTCTTTTTTTTTTCCTATAGCATTTCAATCTGTTTTTATGTGATTTCTCATCGTTGAAACAAAAGTTATATTACTCAACATGTGTTAGATGATATAATCTTAAATTTACCTACATCTATTAGCTTAAATTTTTTGTTTAATCGATGATTTAATATGATATTAAGGCATGTTGTTTGATTTTTAAAAATATTATTTCCTCTCCAATTAATATTGGTTTTCATTTGTTTTTCTTTTTCCAATTTCTCAAAGATCCATGGAGGATATGAAACATAAATGTAGCCTAGCTGCCTCTCAATGAATACATAGTTTTTAACCTAAAAAACAAAATCTTCATAGATGTCTCGTGCTTCACACGGTTTATGGATATTATTTCTAATAAAATATATATATATAAATACAAATTTTTTAAAAATATTTTAACTGAACAAAAATAACCATTTCACCATTTTTAAATGATATTTAATTTATTAATATAAGGTGTACATTTTTGTTTATATCTTTGCTATATTTTACGTATTTCTATATAATGTGATGGGTATTTCTTTGATTTTTATGTATTACATCAATATCAAATCTATGAACATGAAAAATATAGGAATAGAAATATGAACATGAAAATATATGACAAAAGAATTTAAATGCAAATTGTAATGGAAAATAATGGATCGTTTTGAAATTTTGGTGGTTGCAGGCCTATAAAATAAAAATTTGGCGTTGACTTTGACAAGTTTGAAAGTGGGCTTGTTGTTGTAAAATCAAAATTTAAAAAAAAAAAAAAATTAAAAAAATGGGGAGTTGTGTGTCAACTCATGCAAAAATAGTACCAACAAAAAAGAAATTACATCATCATCGTAGACAATCGAGAAAGTCAAAAGGGATGAGAAAGTCAAAGGGAAATTCAATGGTTGAAGGCGTAAAGAAACGACATAGCAATGCAGGAGGTGGTAGTGTCGTCACAGATTATGCTGTCAGTGAATTTGTTCATATGGATTTTGAACATGGAGCCACAACGAAATGTCGTAGATCTGAGGTTTCTAATTCTACTTTCCATCTCACCCAATTGCAATGGCAACACAGCCAATATGATGCCAATGGTATGCACCCCCACCCCCATGCATTATTCTTAATTAACCATTTCCATCGTCGATGGTTCAATCTTATTAAATCAACATTGAGTTTCATCTTGAAACCAATTGACAATGAGATGAGTAACTCATATATGATACGTCAATCTCTCACCAAATCCTTTAGCCTCCTAATTGTTGAACTAAAAATGTTATTAATATGTTTTATAGGGATTTGCCAAGAGGAGTTGTGGTATGATTCTGTGAGTTTAGTGGATCAGTCTGATTCTGATGAAGAGTTCAGTAGTGTATATGGAGGTAATTAACCTTAATTTATTCATTTTCTAGTATCAAAACAAAGATTTAACTAAAATAAATATATTAAAACAAATTACTAACATAGTATATGAAAATCATTAAAAAAAATCGATTACGTGTTAAACACGTACAACGTACGTAGTGATGTAGTAGTATGTTATGTTAAAAAAAAGGTAGTGTGAGATTTGCAGATGGGTTTCCAATAGTGGGAAATGCAATAGGAAACATTCCAACAAGTGGGCAAGTAGTTCAATATGAAAGATCAGCAATGTTTGTGGACAACAATTGCAAATATGAAGAGTTTTGTGAGAGTTACTTGAAAATAGATGGAGGAAAGGCCAAAAAGTTGATAGGAAAGGAAAACTATGAAGAATCAAGCACTTATGCAATTGTGAGTGCTCCTGGTTATGGCCTTTCTTGTTTGGCTAAGGCTGAAGCTTGTGGCAAGAAGAAGAAATTGTTGGAACATTCTTATGGAAGTTTCAAAGGCCTCAAGGTTGATAGGCATAGCCATGAAGATAACAACACTAGCTTCAGAAAATTGGTGTCAGCTGCCAGCTTTAATGAGAAGATTTTGAATTCTCAACCTCCTCAGAAAATGCAATCTGCTGTTTTTCGCCTCTCGTTTAGGCATCGATCCTGCGATGTTGGTGAAACCAACGAACATTGTACGTATAACAACACACCCTAGTTATATTTTGTTTTGGACATGTTTGGATTGACTTTCTATATTGATTGAATAAGTGTTTTTAGCCCTTCAAAAGTCAATCCATGCAAATTTGCTATTTATATATAGGATTTAGATTTGCTTGGTAACCATTTGATTTTTTTTGTTTTTGAAAATTGTATATGTTTTCTCACAAATTTTTATTCATGATTTTCGTTTTTCTTATGTAGAGACATTAGAGTTCTTAGCCAATTTCCAAAACAAAAAGAAAATTTTTAAAACTACTTTTTGTAAGCTTAAATTTGAAAAACAAAAATTCCAAAAACCTAGGTCTCTTTAATAACCATTTGGTTTTTAGTTTGTGTTTTTTGAAAATTAAGCTTACAAACACCACTTCCTCCTCTAAGTTTCTTGTTTTGTTGACTACTTTTTACCTATTTTTTCAAAAATCAAACCAAAATTTGAAGACTAAAAAAAGTAATTTTTAAAAATTTGTTTTTATTTGTTAAATTTGGCTAAAAATTCAACTCATATACTTAAGAAAGATGCAAAACCAAAGAAAATAAAAAAAAATAAACTTAATTTTTTAAAAAAAATAATAAATGGTTATTAAATTATTACCAAGGCCTTAATTTTTTATTTTTTATTTTTAAAAATCTTTCTTATTTCGCCTAATTTCTTAGTCATGGTTCTAAAATTTAATGTAAACATTTCAATTCTAGAAAAACAAATTTTAGAAAAAATTGTGAACAATGATTTAAGAAACCTTTTCAATGTGATTTTGGATAACTATCATTAGAAATTAATATACAAAATTCATAGTAATAAATAAAAATACTTTTGTGGTTAAAAACTTTAGGTGAGTTCAAGAAGTACTTATATCGTCCACGAGCTGGGCATATAATTCCACGGTTCAAAGGAGAGAAACCAATTCCTGGTTGTTGGTGTGAGATTCCACCTTCAACTTTTAAACTTCGTGGTCCTAATTATTTCAAGTATGTTTCCCTATATTACTCGGGTCGATTTGCATTGACTTTTTAAGTATTTAAAAAATCAATCTACGATACATATGTTTCCTTTTTTGAAAATTTCTAATACAGAGATAGAGTAAAATCCCCCGCTTCAAACTTTAGTCCATACGTCCCAATTGGTGTCGATTTATTCATATGCCCTAGAAAGATAAACCACATTGCACAACATCTCGAGCTTCCAAACATTGAAGCTAACACTACCGACGTTCCTCCGTTGCTTATTGTAAATATTCAGGTACACTCATTTTTACCTTACTAATTTCACGAGAGTTGAAAGATTAAAAATGTTTTTTAATCAATAGATTCACAAAAGTTTTTTTTTTTTTTTTTTTTTTTTTTTTTTTTTTGTAGTTACCTACTTATCCAGCTGCAATGTTCCTTGGTGATAGTGATGGGGAAGGGATGAGTCTAGTTTTGTACTTCAAAGTTTCTGATAATTTCAACAAGGACATCTCAAGTCATTATAAGGAAAACATCAAGGTACCTTCTCCCTTTTTTAATTCCGATGTGCGTCATTGAAAATGTGTTTGATAACTGTTTCTTATTTCCGATTATTTTATTACTATATTCTACTCAATTCTACCTCATTGTGTCATCATATCCCATTTCTTTTGAGTTATATTCTTGTCCAAATGTTATGTACTCATTCTTTCCAACCCCAAAAGGACAACCTATAAAAAATTAGTACCTTAATATGCTCTTTCTAGGTTTAAGAAATGTTTAATGTCATTTTTCTATCTTCTCTGGTACCTATTTTATTCCATTCTTTTGATAACTATTTCACTTTTAATTTTTTTAAAAATCATGTTTATTTTCTTCCTATTTCTTTTCCTGATTTTCACATCTTTCCCGGTGCTTTAAATTTTTAAACAAATTTTCAAAACGAAGACAAGCTTTTAAAAACTTTTTTTTTCCCGAAAACATTCCTTAGAAATAAATTCATAGTTAGGTACAACAACTCTTTAAATATCTCTACAAA
Source organism: Benincasa hispida (assembly GCF_027475165.1). Taxonomy (NCBI): domain Eukaryota; kingdom Viridiplantae; phylum Streptophyta; class Magnoliopsida; order Cucurbitales; family Cucurbitaceae; genus Benincasa; species Benincasa hispida. The sequence continues at coordinate 85,157,200 of NC_143488.1, forward strand.
AATATGAGATTATTCACTTTAAATATAAATCCTCACAGTTATGCTCAGTCACTTATATACTCCTGGTGTTCTCCTTATGTTGGAATACTTTGAATTATGGTTATTCATGATTATGACCATAGGATTTAGACGAATGTACTATATATATAAACTCTCTAACCTTCTGGCATCTACTATTCTGTATTGTGTATGGTTATTATCAAACCGAGCGTCTTGATATTTACAAAAATTGATATTGGTAGAAATTTATCGACGACGAGATGGAAAGGAGCAAGGGATTTGCAAAAGAGTCAGTTTTTCCGTTTAGAGAAAGACTAAAGATCATGGCAGGAGTTGTTAACCCAGAGGACCTCCAACTAAGTTCAACAGAAAAGAAGCTTGTAAATGCCTACAACGAAAAACCCGTCCTCTCACGCCCTCAACACAATTTTTTCACGGTAAAATATCTACCACTCTTTCCTTTGAATTTTCAAGTCTAATAACTCTCTTAAACTTTTATTTCGTGTTTAATAATACTGAAGATCTCGCATCCAAAAGATGAAGAGACTTCTTAGTCGTTATAAGACACATAAATTCATGGTATATTTAATATATTTTAAAATTAATGGATGTTTATATATATTAGCCATAAAGGTTGAATTTTGTGGCTTATTAGACTTTCACCTTATAATTTGGGTATTTAATGAATGTGTGATTATTATGAAATACGGAATAAGTGATGTACTTATTAAACACTTAAAAGTTAAAAGTTTAAATATGTATTAGACACGTTTTAAAAAATTTAACAACCTGTTAGACACAAACATAAAAGTTTAGGAATCGAGTAGACCCAAATATGTCGGACTATGCTTGTAATTTAACGAAAAGTATCTTAAGTAGCAAAATAGAGATTTTTAGTTCCTAACAAGTAGTTTTCTATTGGGCTTTGTTTGTATTTTTCCATTCATTATTCACAAGGACAAATTGGCTAATGTCATTTTTTTCTTCATATTGTTTCCTTGATGGCAGGGTTCAAATTACTTCGAGATCGATTTAGATATTCATCGCTTTAGCTACATATCAAGAAAGGGGCTCGATTCATTTCGAGACCGTCTAAGGAACGGAATAATCGATCTTGGTTTAACGATCCAGGTAAAATAATCTAATGTTGTAACAAAGTAAAACAACCATGCATACAAATATTGAATATGCTTATTTTTTTTAATTTGTTTGTGTTGTGAACAATAATTAATAATGATGAACAGGCACAAAAGCCAGAGGAATTGCCTGAGCAAGTGTTGTGCTGTTTAAGGTTGAACAAAGTTGATTTTGTTGATCAAGGGCAGCTCCCAACTTTAGTTACTCTTGAGGAGGAGGAGGATTGATTGAGATTGATGAACCAAATTGCCAAAGTTTATCATTTTGTAAATTTATGGGGAAATATATAATCAAATCTCTTCTTTGTTTCAATTTCATTCCCCAAATAATAATGGGATGTTCTTCCTTTTGTAATTCCTTTTCCTCTTGCTTTCTCTTCATTCTCATTCTATTCATTCTCATTCGTTCTTGTGTGGTTTCCTAAATACGTCAATTATATAACTCATTTATTTTTATAAATATTTAAAACTAAATTCGAACACGTGATGTATGTGTGCATATGTATATTGATTTTTTTTAAATAAAAGTTGACGATATTCTATTAAATGTATGATTCAAGAATTTTGTAAGTGTAAAGTGTAATTTATAATTATCCATCTTTCAATCACTTAACTAAACCTAACAACTAACTATGGAGAATTAATCCTTGCCCAAAATTACCGTAGTACCTATCAATGGTTGAGCCAATTGGATGTAGCACAATACATTCTTTCATTCAAAAAATAAATAAATAAAGGATCGATCCGAGAATAGCGAACTCAAAGAAACACATATCGACTTTATTTTCTAAACGCCTAGATTATTTAGTTTATTTAATTTTGAAAACGGACAAATGTACCCCTCCTAAAAATCTACTATCTTACAAGTATTTAAATCTAATTTTTAAAAATCAAAAAAAAAAAAAAAAAGACACTCAAATCTTGTAATCTAACAAAATAAAAAAAAAACAATCATACAAACATTAAAAGAGAAACTAAAAGCTAATTATTTTGTTGGAAAAAAAATAAAGATAGAGAGATTGGACTTTATTTTCAAAAATACATCAATATCAAAAACTAAAATTTAAACCATAAGCACAAATACATAGTATGCATGTACTAAAACAAAACCATGTTTTCACGACTCTAAAAAATTGTCATAAACATATTTCTTGACTATTTTATTCCGTCCTTAAATCCACTACAAGAAAAGTGAAACATTGACACATCTAAAATCTGTAAACTATTATCATGTCACATTTATAGTATCGATAATGCTTCAATCACGACACTTTTTGGATGTAATTGAATTATATGCATTACGCTTGTTTATGATCATTGAATTTCAATTGATGATAGTTTTCCAATGTCAAATACATGCATCTCATGACATTTATGAAACCTCAAAAAAGCTTAAAATTATGGATAGTTATTTGTCTATAACTATTGTCAACTTACACTTATGTTTCCTCCAATTTTGACTCAAAATATACACAAACATAAATATGAACTTTCATATATAACAGTGAGGTTGGTAACGTTTATACATAGAAACTATATACAAGAAAATTAGTAACCAAACTTTAATTAAGTTATTTACAAAGAAACTAAATACAACACATGTTGCAAAAAAAATGTTGACACTATCCCCAAAAAAACACATAAATTACTTGCTTGACGCAGTTGACTCACTCCAATCGATTTGTGCAAGACCTAATAAAAAAATAACATATTAAAATTCAACCCAATACATCAATGTCAAAGTAAGAAAACAATAACAATATTCATAGGGTATGCATACATTCTTAATGTTCATAATCTCTCTTAACATACACTCATTATCTCTACACTCCAAACAATCAAAACTACACTTTAATCATATAAATTCAAATGCAACTTCGAATACAAGACTCATAATATCATAATAGAATCACATAAATAGACTTCAAATAATATTATAAGCTTCAAATCAAACTTTAATCATATAAAATAACCTCCAAATTTAAACCCACACTATAAGAATTCTGGGCTTTAATGTCGGAATCGACATTAAAGTCCATAATTATTGTCCATTTTTTTCAATTATTGTTCGTTTTTTGTAAATACCATGTCTGTTTTTTTCGATTATTGTCCGTGTATTCGATATAATTATTGTCCAATCCAATTTTAATGTCGGTCACGATATGTCCCTAAAACCAAGGTAATCAACCTTTGCACAAAATAAATTCTTAATTGCATTCACAAATCCATAATAATAAGTTACAAAAGAGGAATTGGAGATGATAATTGAACTCTAAAACCAAGGTAATCAACAAATTACCAAAACCCATAAGCGTTACATAGCAACATTAAAATTTTGATCCAAATAAGAGCGAGAACTAGCAACATTAAAATTTTGATCCAAATAAGAGCGAGAACTTACTTTAAACTATAAAATACAAACTAAAACTTGTAAATCCCCCCCCCCCCCCAAAAAAAAAAAAAAAACAAAACAAAAAACAAAAAATAAAAGTGCACATGCACTTGTTGTCATTATATAGTGTTTTCCAATTAGTTTTTTAATTGCTCCTTCGTTATGTTCTCTCCATCATCCACCAAAAATTTGATCCAAATAAAAAACATGACTTCCTGCAAGCAGAGAAAAATGGACAAACAACATATAATAAGAACTTATAAAAACATTAAAGAATGTTGCACATCACGAAAATATGTCATCTATTCTTTAATATTGCACATCTTCACAAACTTAATATACAATTCACTAGGCTGCAGAGATTAGCTATTGCTTGGGGAAGCTTGAACATCTTCACAAACATATTAAATGCTTGGGGAAGCCTGCAATCCAACTATTCATTAGCTTTTGCTCCATATTTGTGTGGGATTTCTTAAAAACAAGAAATGAAGAAGGCTGGCAAACTTGTAAGAATAGACTACCTCAAAAATCTTTTTTTGCAACTTATGGACGACATCTTGTTCTGTAGACTGGGTCTCCACATTTACAAAGGACACCATCACCTTCTAAGGGGTTGTTGGACCATTCCGAAGTCTGAACATCATTTTTCTCTGTAAACTAGTTCTCCACATTAATCAAGAGGTTAACAAACTTGTCAAGAACGATGATAAAGGTCAAACAACAGTAATTAGATTCAAACAAATTGCAAAATAAGGAGCATTAAACAACGAGCATAATTGAACCCTCACAATTAGGTAAATGACCGAACTCCTGCTGGAAAAAAAAGACTTAAGTACATTCTCATATGAAAATATAGAAACAAATATTAGATATGAAAAGTGAAACAAGTTTAGGGCATACCACATCGCTACTCATAAACTTGAACACAGCCAAAAGCACGTCTAGCAAAACTAAATTCAAATCTAAGTGTCTTAACTCAAAGAATTAGAAAATTGAACTTAGAGATATTGTCTTCAGTAACCCATTCCATGATAATAAGATTTGATCTCCGAATCCTGATGATAGTTGTCTTACCTTCTTGTGCAAGTTACCAATCTTAATAATATCATGTTGCATTTCATCAATTTTTTCCTACCAAATATGCAAAATACACACACAATCAATACAAAGTCATAATGGTCAAAATCCAACACACAACAACAAAGAATTCCAAAGTTTATATCATAATTAAATAAGATTGACCAATGGATCAAACAAGCAGAAACGAGCAAACAAGTTTTCAGAATCACAAAGTCACCACAAAACTATAAACATGTCGCACCCATAAACTATACATCCAAGTGTCTTTGAAAGAAGCCAAAACAAATAATATAGCCTCAAAACTTACAAATAAGTAACATATCATATTTATCTTAACTACCTCATCATTGAAAGTAGCACAACTATAAATGTTACATTGTATAAATATGGGGAGGAACTCATACCTTGTCTTTTATCCAACATTTCATATTAAATAATGCTCTTTGACTTGTTTACATTACCAAAGTGACTGGGAATTAAAACATGTCATGTTTAATTCTTAAGTTGATAAAAAAAACGAACTTTCATAATCACAATGTTACGACAAAACTATAAACTTGTCACACCGACAAATCATATATTCAACTGTCTATGTGACACTTTAACATATGGGTTGTAGGGTAAAACTTCCATTCCAAACACTAACCTTCATAGGTCAAGTGCTACTTGCGAGTAATGGGAAAAAAAAAAAACCTCTAGGAAGAAAGATTGAAATGAAAATAAAAAGTTGTCTATCTAATTGAAAAGGAAACTAAAACTTCTAAGCAGTTTTTCCTTTTGTTTTTTCTCTCAACAACAAAAATAAACTCTAAAGAAAAAATTAGAATGCCATCAAGAAATATTAAGCGATCTTAGAAAATAGAGACATCTAACCTTAGTCTCTTCCTTTAGCGTAGATATTGTCGCTGGTAGACCATTCTTCTCGTCCAAACATCCAACCACCACCATAGAACACAAACAATGTTAAAAACCCATTTGACGAACTTCAAATTATTTTCGCTAAAGAATATGAAATTTTGATTATTTTTTCCTTTAAAAACTTCAACAACGCTACCACAATTTGTAAGCAAGAACTAGCAAAGCAAACAACAATGTTTCTAAACAATTAAAAGACACCTCATTGACTTAGTAACGAGAGACAATTTCATGTTCATGACCTGATAGAGAATCAATTTAGAGCTGACGATGTAAATAAAGATACTAGAAGACATGTCATTCACTAAGCACAAGCAGCCCTAAAAATTATCTAGGACAAACTTGGCCACGACATGATCATATACAAATACTTAGAAGCCAAAAGAACGTGGATACAATGCTTTCATACACAAAAACAAGCAGTTTCACATTTAATCATACAAGATTTTCATATGAAAGATGTAAAGCAATTATACTGAAAAGGGGAAAAGAGCAAATTTATAAATAATGAAAGAAATGAACTCAACCCATAAACAACTATCATAGCTGCACAATAGTCATTGTAATGATCCCAAGTTTCAATGCTAAACTAAGGAACATTACCATATTTTAACCTACAAATAACTTTATAACTCTTATGTTTTAGAAAAATTTTGGCAACATGACAGCACTACCACAACAATACAAATAATTTTTACTTTAACACCTGTTCAAAAAAATGCACTTCCAACAATATTCAAACAACAATCTTCTCTCGACAGAACAAACAACATAAACAACAATAATTTACAAAAACCCAAATCTGATTATTCACTTGACTTCAAATCTCAAAAGTTGTCACATGGGCATTCGATCTTATACCTCCAAATTCATGGACTCAGTTCCTATCAATGAAATGAAAAGCCAAAAAACAAAAACTCAGCAAAAGTTCAAAATTCCATCAATCTAAACAAATATCACAATAAACCACAAAAACTATAAAAAGAAATGATTTCAAAAGCCAACAAACACAAGTAGTTAGCATAAGAAAGGAGAAGCAAGCAAGCATTGGAACAATAAATACCAAACAGTAAGCTAAATGAATGATAAAAGGAGATAAGAAAAGAAAAGTAAAAACGAGAGAAAGAGAGAGAGAGATAGACCTTGCCGAATGTTACAATTAAGAAGTTTGGAAAATGAATGAGAGAAAGTGTGGTATTGACACAAAAATTCCATTACCATATATCTTCTCCATTGACAAAAAAAAATCCATTACCATAAAGAGAACAAGACTTGAATAGCTTAAGTTCCACAAATCTATTTCTCAAAAATTACGAAATGACTCAACAAATTCCTACACTACCCTACGTGAAGAATGTCTGAAGAAACCTATAAGGAGAGTTTTGGAACAAAAAAATCCAAAAACAAACCCAAATACCCATTGTGTTTCTTTCTTCTTCCACTTGTTCAAACATCCAAAAACATGTCATATCACAAGCACACACTCTTAACGAAGGGACATTCAAGCAAAAAAGCAAATGGTCCTATCAACACTAAATATCCAATATAATGAATATAAACTATTTTGCTGATGGCATAATGGATAACCAAATTATCTTCTTTTGAATTCAATAGATCATGAAGATGACATAATGGATAACCAAACTACCTTCTTTTGAATTCCAAAATCAACCTACAAGGAGAGTTTCAATAATCATGTTATGGTAGAGGCAAGACAGCCTAATTATAAATAAAACTCATTGGCACAACACCAGTAAATAAATAGCCTCAGAATTAGAAGCAACCATTGGATTGATGTGAGTAAGAACAATATTCTTGTCCAGCAATCTAATTATAGGATGGTTTCCATTTTCATTTTAGTAAGATTTTGAACAAGTAACCCAGTCGATAGAAGATTTTAAAGCTTACTTGGATCAATAAGCAAACCCATTTTTGGGCCCTAACGACAAAAGAACAGACATTTTCAAGGACATCATCTGCAAGTGAAGCATAGACACGAGAAAATAACTTTGTCATGACATACTTCTCCAATCCATGTATTTAATAGACGGGGGCGCATTAGAAAATAGAATAAATGTTAAAAATAATAAATATCTCTAAAGCAACAAATGCTTTGGACGTAAAGCCTGTCACCTGTGTATTGCCAAATTTACACAATAATTATTGCAAGTTTTCTCAAAAATATGCACCAAGATAAAAGATCTTGGTTTTTCCTTACTCATTTTCAGGTTCGTTTGTTTTACTTCTATATTTAACAATATCAAATGTACTATACATTATATTTTAAAACTAAAGTCTCCTCGTCCAGATATTCTACCCACTGAAAATTACTTATTTGCCTCATCTTCAATATTGAGGTGATAAACAGATCATTATCAATTAGAAAGATGTAAACATGCTCAAAAGTAGTGAACTTACTTCACCAGCACTTTCCAGCTCCTCTTCCATTTTGGCAAAGAATTTTTGGACAGAAACACTATCCCTTTCAGGGTCGGGGGCATTATTCGAAAATGACACAATAAAGTTGCCAATGTTCAGTCAAAACTTTATGCATATGTTTATTACTATTCAAACTCAACAATCGATGTCCTTTAACATGCTAAAGACTTGTCTCTAAAGAGAGAATAATAAAACTTTTTCAATACATAGTAAACAAGACAATATCAATCTAAAACTCGAAAAATTGAAGCACACTCATAGATATATACGCACATCCATGCATGTATTGAAAATGTCCAAACTCTATCACCAACTATATGTCAAGATTTGGTTGCCATTGCCATCGTCAGAGCTGCCGCTATAACTGGCCAAATGTATCTAAGTTTGTCTTGTGGCTCCCCCACTACTTAATTATATTCTGCCCCATCCGAAAGTACATCCTTACTCAGATATCATGTTGCTCAACACCTATATCCACAAGAGCCTAGAATAAAATAACTTGACATTCTTATTTTAATCAATTAAAAGGAGATCTTTAGTTTTCAAATCTGTTAAAAATATATATATACATATATACCTAACGGAATATTGGAGTAGATATTTGTTTCAAATTCCAAAAAAAAAAAAAAAGTTGATTTGCAGATTGCTTACAAGGTATGTGAATGGTAAAAGTGGCAAATACATTAAATTTTTTGCCTCACTTCACCATTAGTCATTTTTCAGTAAAATATAAAATTAGACATTTTTCAAATCATACCACCATTTGTAGCTATTTGTTGCAAATTTCTCTCTCTCTCTTGATTGGTTTTTAAGACGGAATCCATGTTTTATCCAATATAGTGTCATAGTCCCATGAAAACCATGGATATTCAATTTAGAAAAAAGAATTGGGGATATTTATAATGCATAGTAGAGTAAGAGAAAAAATCTAAAAATATATTACATTTTTAAAATATTTACAAATATGGATAAATTGACTAGTCAATCTTTAAATTTTTTTTTTTTAATTTTCAATTTTGCCCTCTCTTGTCTTATTTTGTTGTACAACTTTTTTTAGTCTTTTTATTTTATTTTTCTTCTTTGATTTTTGCTTCTTCCCTCCCTATTTTTATTTTTTCATTTTATTTTCTTTCTTAGTTTTTGCTTCTTCTCTTTTTTTTATTTTATTTTATTTTATTCTTTTCTTTATCCGATTTTTGCTTCTTTCCTTTATTTTTTTATTTTCTGTCGTTTCCTTCTTTTTTCCTTTCTTTTTAATTTTCTTTTCTTTCTTCAGTTTTTTATTATTCCTTTTTTTTTATTTCTTTCTTCAGCTCTTACTTATTCCTTTTTTTAATTTTTATTTTCTTCCATTTCTCCAATTTTTGCTTCTTCCATTTTTTTTATTATTTTATTTTCTTATCTTTCTCTTTCTTTTTTAGTTTTTCTTTCATTTTTCCAGTTTTTGCTTCCCTTTTTCTATTTAATTTTCTTTCTTTTTCTTCCGTTTTTACTTCTTCTCTCTCTCTTATTTTAAAAATTTTTCTTTCCTTTATTTTAATTTTTTCTTCTTTCCTTTTTTTCACAAGAATTATGAGGCTGAGTTCCATACGCATGACTTGAAAGTATTCAATTCATAAGTGACCTAACACCAACAAGCCAATCATCAAGTTTGATTATTATAACAAATAATAAATATAAATAGCAAATGAAAGTCTATCAGTGATAGCCACTAATATTTTTGGACCTTTAATATTAATATAGTTGTTTTCAAAACTAATTAGAGAAATATTATTGTTTTGAAACTTATTAAAGAAAATTGTTGTTTTGGGAGTTCGAGGCTGGAGGTCGAACGTTGAGAAATCGACGAACAAATAAAAACTTGGAAACAATACATAGGCCGAAACTTCAACCCTCGACAAGGGAAATCTCGCGAATATCGCTTAGGTTGTCGAAGGTTGAAGTTTCGATACACTTCCACCCTCGAGATTGCAGGTTTATTACTTTTTTTTTCCCTCATAGAGGAAATAAAGTAATGAAATGGTATACTATATGTATCTGTGTACTCGAGCTACTTCTAACAACCTATACATTTTGTTATCATTACGAATTAGATGGAGGCTTGTGGGATTGACGTGAGGGGGTGGGGATGGCTATATTTCTGGGAGCGAACTCCAAGCGAATATGAAGCACATGGATACAAGTTATGCCTTGGAATGAAAAACAATTCCGAATTAGCTTTGTCTACGAACAAAATTTTGTATATTAGGTTGTCGAAGGTTACACACATGTCGAAACTTCAAAGCGATTAAGGAGATAAGTGGGCTAAAGAAGATTAAGGAGAGAGCGAGATAGTAGGAGAGAGCGAGATGTTGAACGAGATTTTAAGAGAGAGCAAGATTCAAAGGGAGATTTTATGAGAGAGCGAGATTCAAAGCGAGAATGTTGGAGAGAGCGAGATTTAGTTTATATTGACTAATCTAACTAACATTGAACTTGGTAAAATGAAATGGTTGAATAATTGAAAAATGAGATTATTCAAGAATACACATTGAATAATAAGATTACGCATTGAGTTTCTGGTAGTAGATCCATAATCAAAAAAGTGTTTGTGATTGTTCCAGAAGAAATGAAAGCTAGTAATCATTAATGGAAAAATAACAACAATAACAGAGAGAGCGAGATATTGAGAGAGAGCGAGATCTTAGGAGAGAGCGAGAGTGAGAGTGAGATCTTACGAGATCTTAGGAGAGAGTGATAATGAGAGAGCGAGATTGAGAGAGCAAGATCTTAGCAGAGAGCGGGATTGAGAGAGCGAGAGTCTTCACTTTATTTGAACTTTCCATAGAAATATATAAAAAAAAAAAAAGAGAAAAAAGAGCTAATAATCATACTATAATTGAATAATCATTAGACTATAATTGAATATATTAGATTATTATACTATAATTGAATAATCATTAGACAATAAATTGAATATATTAGATTATTATACTATAATTGAATAATCATTAGACAACAAATTGAATATATTAGATTATTATACTATAATTGAACAACCATTAGACAATAAATTGACTAGATTGAATATATTAGATTATTATACTATAAATTGAATATATTAGATTATTATAATGTAAAACTTTATTGATTACAAAAAAAAATTGAATATACAGTAGATTATTATAAAAAAAATTGAATATACAATAAATTATAATAAAAAAATTGAATATACAATAAAATGAATATATAATAAAAAAAAATTATTCATTATTCAATCCCTAACTATCTGGAGCCCGTCTTAGTAATGAAGGACACTTTCTTCGATTATGTCCAAACTGGTCACAAAATCCACATCGTTGTCGAGTGGCTGGTTCTATCCAATCCATCTCGTTGTGATAACGTGAACTTTTTGGTCTACTAGGTCTTCTTAACAACGATGGATCAGGATGTAAGACGGGCATATTAGGGTGTGTGATCCAATAATCTTCATGCGGTACAGGTTAAAATTGAGGAGAGTAACATTCAGCATACGTTGACAATTTGTAGTAGTCCTAGATAAAATCTTCGTAGTTCATGTTAAAATGTGAGCAAACGGCCATAAAATGCGAGCATGGAATGCCGAATGCATCCCACTTGTTACATGAACAGTACCACTCGGTATGATGGCTTCTTCAAGATCACTAATTATGAAACACCCGAGAGAAATTGTAACACACGAAGAGGTACAAGAACAGTACCGCTCGGTATGACGGGCTCCAGATAGTTAGAGATTGAATAATAAATAATTTTTTTATTATATATTCATTTTATTGTATATTCAATTTTTTTATTATAATTTATTGTATATTCAATTTTTTTATAATAATCTATTGTATATTCAATTTTTTTTATAATAATCTATTGTATATTCAATTTTTTTTTTATTGTAATCAATAAAGTTTTACATTATTCTTTACCCTCACACTTTTCTCTACTATTCAATTATAGTCAATTTTAATATTTTTTTTTTTTTCAAATCATGGCTTTAAACCCAAGACCTATTGATCTCAATGTTTTGTACGACCAGTCCATTCATCGATTATATGTTGTATGGCGAGATCGTACTATTGGAGAAATATCTTGCAGACGTCGAGAGTCAGTTCTCCAGCACACTATCCCGCTCCACCCTCGAATACTACCGCTACTGTGCACATCTGGATTCTATAGGATTGCCAGATTAGGATTTATTCAGTTGGACTGGCATCTGATCACAGCCTTGGTCGAGAGATGGAGGCCCGAGACGCATACATTTCATATGTCTGTTGGAGAGTGCATTATCACTCTACAAGACATAGCAGTGTTGTTGGGGTTACCTGTTGACGTGAGCCGGTCACCGGAGTGATGTACGATGACTGGTTAGAAGTTTTTCAACTGTACCTCGGTGCGACCCCACCTGCCGACAAGATTAAAGGATCGAGGTTAAGTTTAATATGGTTAGGAACACAATTTCGTGAGCTCATAGATGATGTAGACGAGGAAACCGTCATAAGATATGCGCGAGCATATATACTACTAACGATGGGTGGAAGTCTGTTTTCAGATAAATCAAGTCATTTTGTTCACTTGATGTTCCTGCCACTGTTAGCTAACCTCCATGATGCGGGGCGGTATTCGTGGGGTGGAGCATGCTTGGCATGGTTGTATAAACAACTATGCAAAGCAACAAGACCTGAGGTTCGAGAGATAGTTAGGCCTCTCATACTTTTGCAACTAAGGGCTTGGGAGTGATTTCCAACAATGGCTCCACAGCTACATCATGTTAATGACGCTCAGTTAGTTGGACGAGACAACTTTTGCAATTTAATTTTTATATCACCGATCTAGTTAATTTAAATTCTAAATTATCAATTTAAAAATTTAGGTGGAGAGACAAATATTGTGTGACTAGGACAGCCACACATGTAGTCAACCAGTATAGATACATGTTTGATCTGCTTCAACCTGAACAAGTACATTACACTAAACCTAATTGATTGTTTTATTCATATTTTTATTGTAAGTCTTTAATATTCTCTAATATAATATTTTGTGTTTCAGGTTATTTGGGAGCCGTACAAAATTATTATGCATACTTTGCCTAATTTTTGTATGAATGATCAAAACATATGGCAGACGAAGAGTCCTCTCATATGTTTTCACATTAGTGAGTGGCATCTTCCTGATAGGGTGATGAGACAATTCAGTTTTCAGTAGGATGTCCCATCACCTTGTAATACTGAAACCGTACTGCATGATATTGACCTAAGGACTGGAGATTGGTCCGAAAAAGTTGCACATTTGGTAGTGCAATGGCACTATCGTGCAAGGTTTATTGCAGTGGGGGTTTCTCTTAAACAGTTTGACACAGATGTCACTCCAGAATAGATTCATTGGTATAATAATATCACAAGGTGCTACGTCACTCGTCCGGGAGCAACTGTGGGTCATCTAGTAAATGAATGAATATTATCTATTATTTTTAATTTAAATTTGTTTTAAATATTTTCTAATTGTTTTATAATTTAAAGAGATCGAACAACAGTAGACTCCATGAGGTTGCGAATGATTCGAACCAGGTTCTTGCTATATGTAGTGACAACCAAAGCTATATGGAGGAAATTCATTATATGTACGATATACCTATTGTTCCTCCACCAACTCCTAGACATAGAGGATCTATTCGAGAAGAGGATGAGTTTGATGAGGTTGCACATAATGTGGAAGAGTTGCCCCCTATGATGCAGGCGTAGAGTCAAACTGATTATGTTAGTCTGATGATGATGATGCCAGCATTTGGTTCAGGACATTATGACTCAGAGGCTGGTCCTTCGTCTTCATACGTGCATGGACATGGTCGGGGTCGTGGAGAGCATAATGAATATTTATATTATGAAGCGCCTGCAGAGGTACCAGAGCAACATCAAGAAGAACCCAGCAACCTCAAGTTCGAAGTCGACGACGACAACCAGCTCAAAATCGACGATGTCCGCCTTGTGGGACACATTGATTTTTGTAATTATTTTTATATAAACGATATATTTAATTTACATTTTTTTATTTTTATGAGTTATTTTTTTAAAAAAATTTATTCTTTTTAGAGTTTAAATAAAATAATAAAATATTTTTAGAAATTATTTTTACAAAATGGAAAATTAGAAAGGAAGAAAGAAAGAAAAAGGTGGAATGTGTAATAATTAAAAAAGAAAAAAAAAAAGAAATTTGTACGGTATTCTCGCTCTCTATCAAAATCTCACTCTCGCTCTCGCTCAAAATCTCGCTCTCGCTCTCAAAATCTCGCTCGCTCTCATAATATCGCTCTCGAATTTGATTAGGAAGTTCAGTGGCAAAAAGAAGGAAATTCATTAGCTCGTTATTTAGTCAGACTTGCTGAGATGACAGAATCCGTAAAAATTATTCAACAAGCTTTGGAAGGAATTCCAGGGGGACCTTATGAAAATTTAGAAATACGATCTTTTGATAGAGGAAAGTCTCCGGAATGATAATTAAATAGATTCAATAATAATGTTAGAAGGGCAAGGTCGAGGGTTCAAATTTCGACGTACAAATAAAAAGAAGGTCGAGGGTTCAAAATTCGATCTATCTAGGTCGAATTTTCAACCCTCAATTTATTTTTAAAAAAAATATCAACAACAAAAATATTTTTCCAAATAGTTTGAAAATAACAATATTTTCCTAAATAGTTTCTAAAAGGACAATATCCTTTTAATTTTCCCAGTATTTTCTATCATTGATAGCTTAATCTTTGATTATATTTTCGTAGCTAATAGCCACTTGTAGAAATCTTTCATTGATAGTCAACTTAGTTAATTTAATTAATAAAGTTGAATCTCGAACTAAAATGTAAGTAGAATGCCTAGAAGTTATCACCAATAGAATGTTTATCAGTGATAGAAGTTATCATCGAAAAGAAAAGAGACTTATAAATGTTTGGGAAGGACAAGAAAGGGGCAAAAAGGTGTTCAGTGGTTATGATTGATAGAAGCTACTACTAATAGCATGTTATGAATGATGGGAGCTAATACTAATAGCATGTTATCGATGATAGAAGTTATCCGATAACACGTTATCGATGATAGAAGCTACCACCGATAGCATGTTATCAGTGATAGAGAACTATCACTGATAGCATGATATCAGTGAGATCATTGATAGCATCTTATTAGTGATGTTATCTTGAAAGAAGCTATCACTGATAACCACAATATGAGTGATGTTAGTGATATTGGTGATAAAACTTAAGTGATATCTATATATCGAGTTTCTTTCAAAGGTGATAACCAGTTATAGAAACCTATCATTAATAGCCTTAAGTGTTAATATTTCAAGGTTGATTCTAATTGATGAAAGTCTATCAGTGATAATGACTGATAGCTGCTATCAACGATAGCCATGATAAAAGATTATTAGTGATAATTACTATGGTAATCAAAGTTGTTGGTCTTTTTTCAAAGTTGATCACTATTTATAAATCTATCATTGATAGCCACTGATAGCCTTAATAGTAATATTTCAACGTTGATTCCAATTGATGAAAGTGAATCAATGATAGCTAATAATAATTGATAGCAAATTAAAAGTTAATATTTCAAGATTGTATTAATTTTTCTAAAATTGAAAGCTATCACTAATAGCAACTATCATTGATAGAAATTGATAGAAGCTATCAACGATAGCAGCTGATAGAATCTATCAGTGGTTATCATTGATAGCTTTTAATTTGAGAAAACCGGGAAGAAGCGAAAAAAATGGTGTCTAGGCATGGGTTTTTCAGTCTTTTACCATTTTTTTATCTATATATGCAATTATTTTATTCTTGTACTACATATTCTATTATTTTGGGCTTAAATTCTATTTATGCAACTAGCCCAAAAATTGGGATTGGCCCAAGAATTGTGAGTCCAAAGAGACCCTACCAACTTTTTTTTTTTTTTTTTGTTCTCTCTCTTCTTATATTGAGAATCTACTTCAATTACTCATATCATTACTTATTGGTTTTGGGATAGAACTCATGTTTAACTGTAACACCTCGAATTTTCATGTAAATTTTTTTTAAGGTGTTATTTTCTTAAATTGATGCCAAAATTGAATTTAGGAGGTAAGCTGTTTAATTTAAATGATATTTGTAAAGAATTGAAATTTTAATTCAATTTAAAAAAAATGGATTAATTTATTTAGGGGAAACTGTGATTTTAAATTGATTAAATATTTGGAATGATGTAATTTATCTCAATTATTGGATTGTATGTTTCCTTTAATTTTGGTTTTGGAGTCAAAATTAAGT
Source organism: Benincasa hispida (assembly GCF_027475165.1). Classification (NCBI taxonomy): domain Eukaryota; kingdom Viridiplantae; phylum Streptophyta; class Magnoliopsida; order Cucurbitales; family Cucurbitaceae; genus Benincasa; species Benincasa hispida. The sequence goes on from NC_143488.1 coordinate 85,173,464, forward strand.
TAATTGGAGAAGTTTATTGGTTTGAGATTAATTTGATAAGAGATTTGAAATTTGTGGATTATTTTGAAATTTTAATATGAGGTAAGTGACTTACTACTGGTTTGCCTTCAAACAAGTCACCCAAACCTTATGATGATGATAAGACTGATTTTGGAGATTTTGGTTTGGAGGAATTTTTAATCGGAAGCAAGCTGTCCAAAAAAATACGGTTGATTCCGAGGCAATTTTATATCAAAAATTAATTTGGGTATGTGTTATGGTTCTTTAAAGTAATTTAAAATTTGGGTATTGTGTTTTAGGAGGATAAAACTTATTATAAAATATGATTTTAGAATTTACACCAAGAAGTTTCTCAAGCTAAGAGGATTGGATTGCTTCATTTGATTTAAGGTAAGTGATTTTCTACTGGAACGCCTTTGAGTTGGACACTCAAGTTAAATAAAAATGTTAACTAGATGGTACCATGAAAGCATGCTATTGATTGATGGAATTGTTCACTAAGCTATGTAATTGTAGGCTACACTATGAGTAGGTTGGAAAACCATGGAGTATGACGTTAGGTTTAAGCCTCTTTGACTGTTGTGTGCATGTTAGGCTAAAAGTTGACTATTAACTCTCTTATCAGGCTGTGTACATCTGATGTTATTGAGCCTTCGGGTTCACCACTTATGACTATTTCAGTGTCCCTGTGGGATCACCGCTATTGCTATGATTCCTATTCCTTCGGGATCACACTTACGACTAATTTGGTGTTCCTATGAAAGCACTATTTATGCCATGTTTTGTGATTTTTCGAGACCACTACTTATATTCTGTTTGTAGGATTTCGGGTTCACTATATTATACCTATGTCATGCTATGCTATGCTATGCTATGATACGTACATTATACCAATATTAGGTTGGGTTCAACAGTTCACCCAAATGGCCCCAGTAGTGGGTCACTTACTAAGTATTTTTATACTCAACCTTTATTTCTTAATGTTTCTAAGGTACTAACAGAAATAGGTCGGCGAGACAAATGAGACTTGTGACAGAGTCATATGGGGACATAAGGAATCCTTTCCACTCAATCTATGACTCTAGTTATTTAAATGTTTTGAAATTAGGTTTTAATGTCAAATTGAATATTTTATTGTTTTGAATGTTTTTTTTGTAAATGTTTTAGGGGACCCCAAATAAATGTTTTATTTATTTTTTCATTTATTGATTTAATAAATAGATTTCAAATAATCATCCCTGTTTAAATGAATTTATGATATAATGGTCAAAATGTTTTGAATGTAAATATGTAATTATGAGTAACGAACCTTGTCAGAGTACTTGAAAGCTCGAGTCATTACAGTTGATATCAGAGCCTAAGTTTTAGATTCTGTAGACTGACTTACGATGTAAGTCTTGGTTTTGTGTCCCTTATGGCCCATTCACGGATCCTTCGTCCTTGCCAAGTATGTTCTACAAATTAATGTTTTATGAAAAATGTGTTTAAAAGCCTTCATGTTTAAGCTTTATGTACTGACTGGTAGTTATTGCTAGCCTATTGACTTGTAAGAAATTAGTGTGTGATGACTATTTTGTTTTGATATTATGGAAAGAAAGAAAAAAAAATTATGCGGTTATTTGACGCTAGTTTATTTCATGGAAGGATTGTTAGAAACGAACATATATTTATGTTCAAATATATTGAAACATGATAAAACTAATTAGTATTGTGAACTTATGATGGGAAACAAAGAAAATGATGTATTTGTTTAAGCCATAGAATAAGGTAGGTGAATTAGGAATTCACTGAGGAATAGTATTAAGTTTTTCATTGAGAGAATAAAATTGGTGGTGCTATAAGAAACTTTATCACAAGGCATACGTTCTTAGGTACGAGATTAATGTTGCTTTACAAGATAAGAAAGAGGTGAATAAGAGAGTTTAGTTATATTAAAGATTACTAGATATTGGAGTCAAATGTTTCAAGAGAAATTTTGAAGGGATAAATAGGTCATGATCACTTTCATGGTATCGAAGTTGGTGGACCGAGTAAGGTATGATGTTTTGGTTTTTCATGTAACAGTGCCTAAAAGGAAGAAGAATTATTGGTTGGAGCATAAAGCGATAGTATAAAGAACTATTTATAAGACTTAAGTAAGATGAATTGGTCAAGGATGGCCAAAATGGTTGAAATTATAGTTGGATTTAAATAGCAGAAAACAAGTTGTTGAATTGAATTATTCTTGTTACAGAAAGACTCGAATCAAGAAGAACATCGCTTCAGGCAGTTGAACCGTTGTCGACATCTTTTTGTTATGTGTTGTAACCACCAGAGCTTCATCATTGACCATGCGCTTGCATATATAAAGGAAAATGAATGTGAGATTAATGTAAGAGTGAATAAGAAAACAAGAGAGCAAGACATTCGTTCTGTAATATTTTAAAGAAGTAATAAAAGAGAACCTTCTGATTTGCAAAGTGGACGTAGGCCTTTGGCCGAACTACTTAAACTCCTATGTTTTTTTCTTTCTAACTCTACGATCGTTTAGAATTTACTAAAGTATCGTTTACACGATCATGTAGTTCTATCGCATCGCATACTAGATCGTTTAGCTCCGCGTCTAATCGTCTATACAATCGCTTAGCTCATCAGTTATCGTCTACATAATCGTCTAGCTTCAGTCAACTATCATCGACACGATCGTCTAGTGCTTCATCCTGTCGTTTACATAATTGAACTATCATTTAGTTCTTGGAGCTTCGTCTACACGATAGAGCTGCCATTTAGTATACTACCTCCCTGACTCTTGAATTGTTATTCACCGTTAAATCTGAGTATTTTGTGATTGTGAAAATGAAGATCTTGTCATTTGAGACAACAGTTCTTAAGGTACTTGGGTTTGAACTATGTTTTGTTGCAATGAAAAGGCTCAAGATTAATTAATTGACCCAAGAAGAAGAAAAGGTATTTGGAGTTAAAAGTGATATCAACTTGCAAAGAATAGCTTACTTAAGGTTGAATTTAAGAATTGGATTGTAGATTATGAAGGGATTACGAAGAGTCACATGTTTTGATACAGATATATTTTACTAGGAAAGTGGAAAAGAGCATCTTGGATTTAATGGTCTTAAAAAAGATATAATGTGAAGAAAAATAAGAGTATTTGAGAAATATTTTGTTGTTTAGAGAAGGTAAGGAGAATTAATGTTTTGAGATTAAAGGCATAGGCTTGGTTTGGTATTCTAAGATAGGATATATGTGTTTACGAACCTTTGGAATTTGTACGAACAGTCTTTTTACTTCTTGGAACTTTGGATCTTACTATTTGTTTGTTAGATGGATATCTTTCCTGAGTTATTGGTCCTGGAACTCAATTTTAGCATGAGAATTTGATTAAGCTAGACAATTATGCGTTGGAAGAGTGCTTAGCAAGTTTCTTCAGATTATAATGGAGTCGGAGAAAATAAATTTATGTGAAGATGTTTAGCAGAAAAAGTTGCTAGAAACTATGGAAATGGAAGGGCTAAGGCTTTGTTAAAGAATGGGTAAATCGCTTAAAGTTATTAGCAAGGTTTGGAGATTTTTTATTATGAACACGAATATTTAGAACAAGGAATCAATGAAGCCATCAATTTGATTTGAAGGTTAAAGTAGTCTATCTCCAAGTAAGGAAGAAGTTATACGAGTGTTAAAGTTGGGTAAATTAGATCTCTTAGAATAACCCCTAGCACTAGAGATGAACTTGAGTTGAGAGCAACTCCTATCCTTATGGCTCCTCTTAGAAAGACTCTAGCAGAGTTAAAATAGCCTAAGCCACTGATACAAGAACCATTTAGCAAATTGTTTCATTATGTGCCTTAATTTTTTGCATTGAAGCACATCGGTTTTGTTTATTAGGGAAGAAAGGTAGAATCATGCGACTTTGTATCATCTGTTACAAATTGAATATGATAGCACATATCGGTTGCAAGGGATTGTCGGGGCATTCAGGTGCCGAATCCAAATTCGGAATCATAGACTTGAGATGCCCTAAGAGATATGTTTTCTCTTGCATGGATAGTGAGGTGACCCACTCTGTGGAATGTGGACATTCTTAATACAAATGTATGAAATCATGAAGTTCTTTATCTTAGAAATTGTCATCAAGTAATGGTTATAATTATTATGAGGTTATGGTGATGTATTTTGGATTGATAAATGCTCTACGAGCCTTGTATCATGAGCCCTTTAAGGATTTGAACTTTCAAGGCCGAAAGTTTCTTAAGGAGGGATGAATGTAACCCCTAAAATTTTCATGTAAATTTTCTTTAAATTATCTTGAATTATTTGGGCGTTATTTTGTTAAATTGAGGCCAAAATTGAATTTAGGAGGTAAGTTGTTTGATTTAAATGATATTTGTAAAGAATTAGAATTTTAATTCAATTTAAGAAAAATTTGGATTAATTTACTTGGGAGAAAGTGTGACTTTAAATTGATTAAAGATTTGGAAGGATGTAATTTATCTTAATTATTGGATTTTATGTTCCCTTTAATTTTGGTTTTGGAGACAAAATTAAGTTAATTGGAGAAGTTAATTGGTTTGAGATTAATTTGATAAGAGATTTGAAATTTGTTGATTATTTTGGAATTTCAATTCGAGGTAAGTGACTTACTATTGGTTCGCCTTCAAACTAGTCACCCCAACCTTATGATGATGATAAGACTGATTTTGGAGATTTTGGAGATTTTGGTTTGGAAGAAGTTTTTTAATCGGAAGCAAGCTGTCCAAAAAAATATATGGTCGATTCCAAGGCAATTTTGTATCAAAAATTAATTTGGGTATGTGTTATGGTTCTTTAGAGTAATTTAAAATTTGGGTATTTTGTTTTAGGAGGATAAAACTTATTATAAAATGTGATTTTAGGATTTACACCAGGAAGTTTCTCAAGCTAAGAGGATTGGATTGCTTCATTTGATTTAAGGTAAGTGATTTTCTACTGGAATGCCCTTGAGTTGGACACTCAAGTTAAATAAAAATGTTAACTAGATAGTATCATGAAAGCATGCTATTGACTGGTGGAATCGTTTACTAAGCTATGTAATTTTAAGCTACACTATGAGTAGGTTGGAAAACCATGGAGTATGACTTTATGTTTAAGCCTCTTTGACTATTGTGTACATGTTAGGCTAAGGGGTGACTGTTAACTCTCCTATCAGGCTATGTACATCTTATGTATTGAGCCTTCGGGTTCATCACTTATGACTATTTCGGTGTCCCTATAGGATCACCACTATTGCTATGATTTCTGTTCCTTCGGGTTCACACTTACGACTAATTTGGTATTCCTACAAGAACACTACCTATGTCATGTTTTGTGATTTTTCGAAACCACTACTTATGCTATGTCTGTGGGATTTCAAGTTCAATATTTTATACCTATGTCATGCCATGTCATGTCATGCTATACTATGCTATGACAGTACATTATGCCAATGTTAGGTTGGGTTCAATACTTCAGCCAAATGGCCTCTGTAGTGGGTCGTCACTTAATAAGTATTTTTATACTCAACCTTTCTTTCTTAATATTTTTCAAGTAATGACAAAAATAGGCTAGCGATGACAGACAGGACCCGTGACAGAGCCATATATGAGGACAAAAGGAAATGCTTCCGCTCAGTCTATGTCACCAGTTATTTAAATGTTTTGAAATTAGATTTTTAATGTCAGACGGAATATTTTATTGTTTTGAATGTTTTCTTTGTAAACATTTTTGGGGGACCCTTAATCAATGTTTTATTTATTTGTTCATTTATTGATTTAATAAATTGATTTCAAATAACCGTCCCTTTTTAAATGAATTTATGGTCAAAATGTTTTGAATATAAATATGTAATTATGAGTAACGACCCTTATCAGAGTACTTGAAAGGTCGAGTCGTTACATTATCTAATATGATGTTAGAGCCCATGAAGCCCAAATGGGTATTTAATAATTAAAAAAAAAATCCAATTCAAGAAATTTGAATCTAAAAAGATATCATCTCGAGGGATATGTTGATGATCTCACATTAGAAAGAGATGGAAGACCTCACAATCTTTATAAGACAAAGCATAAATTACTAATCTCAATGCTAATTGCTTTTGAAATATGGAACATCATGTTTATATGATAATCATCTCTTTTATTTTCAAAGATGGCTCAAATCTATGTAATTAAATTCAATTTTGTGCCCATAAACTGCAATAACAAGAAATGACAAAAATTTCAAAACACAAAATACAACTAAATCAAAATTGTGATGTCGCAGGCTGAAGGTATCCCGGTCAAATCCATGCCAAAGAAAAACAATTTTTTTGTTAATATATAAATTTCAAAATGTTTTTCAATACAATCTTAAAGTGCCTATTTATCGTCTTACGAAAAAAAGATAAAATAATTAACTATATATCATTCTAAAATATTAATTAAACTACCAATTAATCTAAATTAAAGACTAAACAAATATTAATTCAAATATACTAATTATCTCATATAATTCTCCTCATCAAATACAATTTTTTCCTAAATTTTTGTTGGAGATGATACATCACACAAGCGAAAGCCTAAAGCCACACAAGCCAAACAAATTCAACGAAAGTTTCACTTTCTACATTCAAAACCAAAGGCTCTAAATCAGATAAACGCTCAAAAAGAGAATTTAGCCACATTCATTATTCATTCTTAACCACAAAGAAAAATAGCTAGAAAAAGAAGGACATTCAAAATGGAACAACAAAAAGTGGGATTATTGGGACTCCAGGCGACGGAGCTGGCGCAGGGTCTACCGCTGACATGAAGACGGCGAGTTTCATTCCTTGGAAGCAGTAGCCAGCGCCGCCGATGAAGAAATAGGAGCGCAACTCTGCCAGCTGAAACACATCTCGTCCACCTCGTGTGATGTTTTTTATGAAGTTCTTGTCGTTGCAATCCTCGTAGCTCCTTTTGTTCACTTCCAATACATTGTAATACCGTTTGTCGAACACGAAATATGGTTAAAATAGTTATAATATACAATACAAGGTTTTTACTCTATGTCGAGGCAAAAAAAACGTCGACAGATCTTACAAAAAGTGTTAGCAGTGGCAATGTCGACGCTTTTTTTTTTTTTTCGTGGGCCAAAACTGTGGGCAGAAGGCAGTTGCCATAGCTTCTGCTCATGTACACAATTGGCGTTCTTCGATGCAAACAAAAAACATAGGTAGAAAATCATATACGTTTTGTTGGGCGAGTCAAATCTCATATATATATAGACTATATCACATTAAGGAAAATAAATGTTAGAGACAAATAAATAAAATGTTGAGAGATTGATTTTTTTTTTTTTTTTAGAGATTGAAATGTCAGTGAGAAAAAGATGAGTGTGAGAGACAAATTAGAGAGCAAAAAATACATGGAGAAAGAAAGATAAAAAATTAAAGTGATAAGTTAGAGATTGAATATTTAAAAGAAGAATAATATAAATTAAAGAGAAGGAAAGAAAATTAAAGGTTTGAATTTGATCTCTACGAATTGGAGAAAACTGCTGGGAAGGATTTGGTTGCTGATAGTATATATCCTGAACTCATGGAATTTGCTCAAAAATTGAACAGATATGCTCAAGATCAGCTCTCTGGGTTTGATCTTGATAAAGCTGCTCCATTAATTGCTTTAGCTAATTACATTGCTCGTAGGCAAAATTGATACTGTCTCTATGTTAAGACTTTCATTGAAATTGAATCTTGAAGCTTCTGAACTTCAGCCTGATACAAATTACCTCTTGAATACTGGATTCTGGGGTTTGTGTTCTTATGTGTCATTCATATGCTCTTATTCTCTGTAGTTTAGTCTTTTTTTATTCAACCCTTTTATATCATTTAGTGTCGTATTGATACTGATAAAATCTCTCAAAAGTCTGTATTCTTGTATTGAAACAGTTCCTTTATGTTAAGTATAAGTAATTATAGCAATTATAGATTTCAAACATGTTACTCGTTTGCACAACTAGGCATTCTTACCTTTTTATCAATTGCCGACTCTTCTTTCTTGTATTTTCATGTTCTGAAAATACTTACGTTCCAAAGTTAGAATAAACTCACTATCATTACCTTTAGTACAGTTGTAACTTCTTTATTGTTGTAGCTCTTTGAACTATGTCTTCTTTAACAGTAAATTTGATTAGCAAAGCTGTTGGAGAGAAGGCAAAACTTGAACTTTTCACTGTGGATTAGGTATGTGGGTTATATAAGTTTTCATCTTCTCTTCCAAATCTTGGAATTATGATAGCTCTAAAAAAGAGCTATGGTTTTGTTCTTAACTCTATCGATTTTATGCAATTTATATATTTAAAATGCTTATTTTATGCTAGTCTCTTACAGTAATGTGCTTTGTGCATATCTTTGTTGGTAACTTGGATCCTAATGTTATAGAGGAGGATTTGAAGCAAACTTTTTTGTAGTTTCGACGAAGAGATGGATTTCAATGGTTGAGTGACTTAAGATTTTCGATTGTTGCTGACGATTATTCCAGGCCCAGATAAGGGATCGGTTCTTTTAAAAGCTGGTATTTTAGCCTTTTTTCAAAAATGAAACTCGTTTGAAAAATTAAAAGATTTGGAGATAGTTGCATATGTTGTAGAATCTCACCTCTAAGTGAGGAGTTACTATCAATTGATTAAGCCCTATGAATGGTTTTTGAGCAATTTGTGTTTGTAGGGGGGGTTACACTGTGCTACCTGAATAATTTACTTGACTAAAGAAAATGAAATTGAAAGGGAGAATGCATGTTTTTTTCTCACTACAAGACTAAGGTATGTAAACACTAAGGTATTTGGACTTTGAAGAACTTGCAGATTTGTGGATAAAAGGGTGAATCTCAATCTGGATGCTTGGGAAATTCACGAGGCACTTAAAATCTTAACTATTTATTGAAGTCCAACCCACACAAAAAAAGTATGTATGTTTTTTTATTTTTTCAATAATGACTGATACTTAATAACAGACACTTATCAAAAAAAGTATGTGAAACCCAACATCAAGGATGTTCGATATTGGTTGAAAACTGACATTGAAGATAGTATTCTATGTCGGTTGAAACTGACATTGAAGATGATTGGTATTGAAATCTTGGTCATCTATAATGTCAGTTTTAAACCGACATTGAAAACCTTTTATAACACATTCTTCAATGTCGACTTTCAACCGACATTGTACCCCTATAATGTCAGTTTTAAACTGACTAAAGCCCAGTTTTTTTTGTAAAAATTATTGATATGATGATAACAACTAGGTTGATGAAATTTGACAAAATCGTTGAGATTAAATCAAAACTTTCTTTTTTAATCATGGGAAATTAATTGAAACTAATTCCAATCTATACGAATTAAATTAAAAACTTTAATATCATATAGTAGGGATCAAATTCAAAATTTTAACCGAACAAAAATTACCAATCCCCAAAGGGTTAGTTAAGAATATATCTTGCACTTTAACCCATGTAGTTATTTTAATTTTTTTCGGGGGAAATAAAATATACCCCAATTGGGAGGGTTATATCAATTAAAACTTAAAGCAAACACATTTTTTCTTTTAGAAAATTCAAAGTAAATATTTGTATCAATTAAAACTCAAAAGTAATTTTATAAGTGAACCAATTTAGACCCTACGTTAGGATTCCATTCTAAAAGAATTTAGTGTGCATATGTATGTGTACAAAACTTATTTAAATATGTCAAATGAAGTTAAGTGATAATTGACATGACCTTCCTCTCTAGAGGTCAAAAGTTTAATCTTCAACCTACAGTTTTACTAGAAAAAACAAATTAGTTAAATGTAGAGTTTAACAAAATATTAAAGAGAAATACTATATAATCGTATGAAATTAATTGTAGCACTTTTATGAATAACTAACCTTAGAACCATTTGAATTTATAACTTCTAAAAAAAACAAATCTTAAAAATTATATATTTGATTTTTTTTCAAAACTTGACTTGGATTTTAAAATCATCCATAAAAGTAGATACAAAACAAAGAAACATACAAGTAGAAGTAGTCTTGAAACATACAAGTAGAAGTAGTCTTGAAGTATAAGTTTAATTTTCAAACACCAAAAATAAAAAGCAAATAGTTATCCAATAGGATTTAGTTTCTTAATATTTAAAAAAAAAAAAAATTTAAAAATGAACATACTTCTATAATGAGAGACAGACTTTATTTAGTCACTCGTATTTATCTAATAGACAAAACATAGCTTGTGATCTCAAGTTCAAATTCTCACTATTTTATTATTGTTAGAGCTAAAATAATGAAAATTGTTATAATCATATCAACCTCTCGTGGTAATATTTTTTTGAAATATTAAACGTTAGTGAGTTGATAACTCTAATAAACTTTTGGGCATATTTAGTTTAAAGAGTATGAGTTCGAAAGTATGGAGTTCTTAACTTTACTTCTTATTTGTTCAAATTATTTCTTAAACCCATCGTGACTGCACAATAATTTTGTGACTTTTTTTTTTAAAAAAAAAAAACAATTCCATAACTTATTAATTACTTTATTATTATGGGCCCCACAAATTAATAACTTTATAAATTAATAAACAATTACTATTCTCTTTATCTCGGTTGTACTGAGATGATATACAATGTTGAGAATTTTGATATCTAGAGAGTTCTGATGTCTGAGGAGTTATGATCGAGCATATTCAAGCATTGAGATGATATACGATACACTGAAGAAAAATGATGGTGAGATACAAAATACGTTCCGAAAATAGGTCCACAAACAATTAAAATCGATGAGATAGGATAATGGGCCTCTAAACACTAAATGATGTAGAATCTGGGAATATATCATCTCATGTTGGGCTCTCAAATAACTTCTTAGACTGCTAATGTCAACTCGAACATAGCTGTAAAGTTAAGTCATGTATTATCTTTTAACCAGGAAAAAGAAAAGAAAAATTTTTAAATTGTGCTCAATAAATATTTTTTAAAGAAAAAAATGTAGGATAAATATCTTAAAAATTTTAAATTCATATCTAATTAATTGCCTATGGATTTTGATCGTGTTTAATAAGTATTTAAACATTTAATTGCATGTCCAATAAATTTTGAAATTAACTAGAAATTTATTAGTAAAGTAAAACACGTTACAATTACAAAGATCTTTGTAAAATAAAATTACAAATTTATTAGTAAAGTTAAACACATTACAAATTACAAAGATCCTTTTAAAATTACACAGATTTATTAGTCATGTTGAATTTTGTGTTTAGTAAACTTTTTAAAAATGTCTAAGGACCAAAATCTATTAGTTACAAAATTTTGGATGTATTACACACTTTTTAAAATTTAAGGATTTATATCAAATTTTAAAAATTAGAAATCTACCAAATAATTTTGATTTATTATTTTCTTGTTCAACAATGTGAAGAATGAAGAGAATTAAATTTCTAACATCTTGATCAACAAATATATATATTTTTAACTAGTTTATTTATGTTCGATAATAAAATTTAAGACTTCATTTGAAAAATAATTAATTTTTTTAAAAAAATAAATTATAAACACAACTCTACTAATATATACTTCTTTTTTTTTATCAACTTTTTAATAACGTTTTAAATTCCAACACAATTTAAAAAAATATGAAAAGAAAAAAAAAAAGGTTTTTTTACTTTTAGTGAAAATGGTAAAAAAATAAATAAATAAATAAATAAATTGTTAGATGACATGGTATGAGAGAATAGTTTTGAGTTCTGACAAAAGTGCGGTCAACGTGAACCTTGAATTTGGCTTTTTATAAAGCCCTTCGTTGCCAGAACAAATCATGTGGGGGCCATTATGATTTTTTTTTATATTTTTATATTTTCATCTTTGATTTTTTTAAAAAAAATAATAAATTATAACACCTCCTTTTTCTTCTTCTTAAAAAAATAATAAAAATAATAATACTTCCCTTCTTGGTTACATTAAATTCTGGTTGCCAACATATTTGGATGTTAGTTGAGTTATGATCATTCTAGTTGTAACGCTTCTTTTAAAAGAAAAATTTTAAACCTGAAAAACTACAACCTATTTCTTAATCATTTGGTTTTTTGTTTCTTTTTTTTTTAAATTGTGATTGTTTTTCCTCAATTTTTTACTATAATTTTCATCTTTTTAAAGTAAAAGGGTTAAATTCTTAGTTAGATCTAAAAAGCAAAAGCAAGTTTTAAAAAATTATTTTTTCTAATATTTAAACTTTGGTTTAAAATTTTAAAACATTGGTAGAAAGTAGACAATAAAGTACAAAAAAAAAACTTAAATATGGAAGAGGTGTTTATGGATTTAATTTTCAAAAACTTAATGATTACCAAACGGTGTTTAAATATTTTAATTTCCTAAACTTAGATTGGTTTTTGAAAATGCTACTAAAAGGTACCTAACCAAAAAAATCCAAAAAAAAAAATCAATAGATTAAAGTAAAGTTTATATAATCTTAATTTTCAAAAATTAAATGGTTATGAAACGCTTTTAGAATATGGTTAAGAATTTAAGTATTTAATTAAAATAATATGAAAATAATGATAAAGAAGTTATATATATTTAAAAAAAAAAAATACAGGTACTAGAGTTTATTTATTAGGGTTCATTTTTTTTATTTTTTTTACTTTTATTTTGTCAAATTCTAACTTTTAAAAGTGGATGAGTGTTGTTATGGACTTTCATTTTGAAAATCATTAAAAAGAAAAGATGTTTGGATAAATCACAAAACACATATATCTATTACAAAAGTGATAGAAATTCCTTTTTAAAAAAATGATAGAAATTCAAACAACACAATGTTAAAGCTGGATTTCAATTATATTTTGTGATTTTTTAGATTTATTTTGTCATCGATCTCCAGCCCTCTTAATTTGGTGAAAGGCTCAATGTTTATTAGTGAGTGTCAGAAGATATTTTTTGAAAGGTTGGATAATTTAATCCGTATATTTTCACCTATCGTAACAATTTAATTTTTAAACCTTTTTTAAGTACATCTAAGTTACGAGATTTGAACCACAAACCTCGTAATTACTAACACACTTAGATGTCAATTGAGTTATGTTTTATTTAGCATAAAACAATTTAATTTTTAAACTTTAGTGTCTATCAATTTAGTTCTTGAACTTTCAAATTTGTAACAATTTAGTTTTTAGCACAATTTTTTTTTATCAAAATTAGATGTCAATTTTCATTATTTTATGATGTCTCTAATTAGTTATCAGTTTATAAGGGGGAGAGGGGAGGAGAAAATATTTCACACACGACATTTTGTTGCTTCTATTTATGTTTAATGGATTCTTTTACTATATAACGATTCACCCTCTATGCCAACATCAAATCAATGAAAATGTAAAAATATCAATGAAAAAGTGGTAACACATTGATGAAATTGTAATATAATATCATGATACATTCGTACTCTTAGTGAAAATTTAAAGTGTTAAATGAAAAAAAAAAAAAATTGAGAATCCCACGTTGTTTAGTTTGGAAAGTGTAATCTTCTTCTTATACTCTCACCTTGAGTTCTGAATTTAGTCCCAAAGGGATACCCATAATTTAGACAAAGTGAGGAGATAGGTAAACGTGGGTATGATGGACATCCCACACATGCATTGACGTCTGAGTAAGGCAAGTGTGATTATTTTTAATTAAAAATAATTATTATTTTAATTTATAATTATTATTAAATAAAAGAAAGAGTGGTCTTTGCGCAACGTGGTCTTCCGCCTACGTCGTCATTTCAGTCTTCTTCTCGCATCGCAAATTCCTTTATTCTGGACACACAATAATTTTCTCCTCTCTTCTCTACTTACTTCCCTCTATTCTTTCCTCCACTTTTACGTTTCCAAGCAATTTACATATTGAAGGTGTGAGTATTTCAATCGATTCCAGTGTAGCTCCGATCAAACCAGATTTTCTTTTTCTAGACTATTTTATCCTAAAAATGGCGTGACAATTTTTTGAAGTACTTGCACAAGGGATAGAACTGTGAAATGTTTTAAAGAAAGCGAATTCCACGACTCAATCTATAATTATTTTCTTTTTGCAAGCTTTTTTTTCGGACGTTAAACGCCGTTGATTTGCAAACCTTTTCTGCCCACCAAAGGCAGATGTTCCAACACACGTACGTATTTATATTAAAATTTGAAAAAGGAAAAAAAAAAAGAAAAAAGAAAAGAAAAGAAAAAGGTGTGCTTCTGATGATATGGCATGTGAGGAGGTTCAGAGTGTTCGTCAGAGGCGTTTTCCGTTGTTCTTTTTCTCTGCTGAGCTTCTTAATTCCAGTTGTCTTCTTACACAATACAACTAATTCTCTTCCTTCTTTGTTTGTTTTTTTCTTTTTTCTTTTTTTATATACAAAATATCCTCAAATATTTTGTCATATGTTTCAAATTCTACTCTTTAATTTTCAAACTTTCCATTTTTATCCTTAAATTTTTGGATTATTTCAAAAATATTCTCATACATTTCTTTTCTCGTAATGAGACCGATATTGATGTTGTTGCAGCAAACAATAATATCTTTAACAACTCAATATCAACATTCATTTCAATTCAGAAAATATATTGACATCGTTTATCACATCATTCACAAAGTCAAACTTCACATTTTGGTTACCATATCAATTTACATAAATAATGTTATATTTGTGCTTCAATCTTTACACATCAATTTGTTGTGCTAATTTTCGTTCATCATTTTCTTGGAAAATTTTCCAAGTGTAATTTTCTAAATAACTTTAAAATTTAATAATTGAATATATATATATATATATATATCAAAGTATTGGGACATAAAAATTATCCCAAAATTTAGGGATATTTGTATAATATAACTCTCGTCTCATACTCAATATTTTTTTTCGATGAGTACTGAAATTAAGGTTATTTATCACACAGTATAAACCTGTTACATGCAATATTCCAGTAATTGCAAAGATAAAACACAGAGTTTTGTAACCCAGTTCGACAATATACCACATACGTCTGGAGGGTAGTGTGCTCGGAAAAGATACTTTTACTAATATGATATCAAACAATTAGTACGTTGTATTTATCTATAAATAAATGGTAAATACAGTGACACACAAATAGCTCAACTCAATGAATAATCACTTTGACTCCCCTAAGTGTGAGACTCCCATTCAAAGAAACTTAGGCTCCCTTATGCATTTAGTAATCAAGTGTGAGATTTTCTCTTAACTGTAATCTTTTCACTTTCAAATGAAGATCACTCCACATAACTAACTTAGGCTCCCTTAAATTTGAGAATCTCTTCTCAAGAATCAATTAGAACTTTAAAATGATCTAAACCAATACCTCAAGATCAACGAACTCCTTGCTTCATAATATTTATGATTGACAGACGATCAAGTCATCCGACCACTCACAAAAACAGGAACTTCAATCAGCAACTCTAGCAAGAATACATCTTGCTCTTAAGTATGCACGACAGAAAATAGGAAAGCAAACCTATCAATCAGAATCTGTATAGCTTATAAAATGAAAAGATCTAAGAGAAATAAAATTGTAGGACTTTCCAAATAAGGGAAAAAATAATCTGCATGATCAACATTTTGAGAGACATCCTGTATGACATATCTCGAGATAACCAGCAAAATAGAACAAACAATTAACCTTAAATAAATATAGTCAATATCAAATCTCTAACAAGTATTCTAGATAATTTTAAGTCGTGACTAAATTTTATTTGAAACGGGGACAATAAAGTAACAAATAATGACTAAAATGATTGGTATTGAAAAAATTGAACACCAACGTGATTGTAGAAATTCATAAATCAAAAGGAATTTTAAATTTAAAAATGTTATAAATCGAATTTAAATAGTTAACAAATATAGAAATCAATCCTAAACTTGATTACTATCAAAGATTCACTCACTTCAAGTTGGTCAACGCTGAAATTTTCAGAAAATCATGGTTATTAAAGATAGATATGTCAAAGGATTTATTTATAATATATAATTTTACTTTGGATTATCAACTTTTCCGCATCTAAATTATAATTTATTTGAAGAAAACCTAAAGTATATATACTTTTATTCATTGACCACTAATATCTAAATTGATAAATGATCACTAATATTTAAAATGTTGAAAAAGCTGAGATATATATATAAAAACTCAATTAAATTAATAATTTATTAAAAAAAAAAAAAAAAAGAGAGTCCCACTAAACAACAGATATATGGTAAAAGCCAGATTTAATGTGCTGGAAAATGGGCCCAAACAACATTACAGGTGAGATCTTTGTGTCCCAATTGCTTTCCTATTTATTTAATGAATAAAAAGGGACAAGAATCTATAATCACATGGTTGGTTGGTTGCTTGTAAAACCCATTTAAGTGGACAAAATAACTTAAAGAGTGTTATCAAAATTCAAATATCCACCACCCAAACAAGAACACTGCCAAATTTTAAATTAAATTGAAAAAAGAAAAAAAATATCTATTTTGAATATTGAAGTCTAAATCAAAGGGAAAGCAAAAGATGACACAAAAGAGACACCAACACCCTCAAAAAAAGAAAGAAGAGAATTAATAAGTTGAACTTCCTTCCACAATTTGGTGAAGAAAAATGTACTCTATTGAATATGAATCAATAACACTGGTCTCTACCAGAGCCGGGCGAAAGCTTCGTACAGAGCAGTGATGGCGAAAACAGCGGTTAAAATGAATGGGGTGTGGCTAATGTAGGTAGATCTGAGAGCACTGCTCTTTTCGTTCAAGGGCGAGCTTGAGGGCGGGGGAGGTAGGTGTTCGACATGGATAGCGAGTTTCATGCCTCCATAGCAAAAGCCCTTGCCACTTATGAAGTAATAAGGCCTGGTCACATTCAAATGAACGACATCTCTTCCAGCTCCTGTGGTGAAATTGTGGAGTGGATGATCAGAAATGCAATTCTCATAGTCTGTCTTGTTCACTTCCAACACATTCATTTGGTTCCTGTCATACACAAAAACTAATACACAACAACAGGCAAGAAGTGAGCCAAAATCGCTCTCAATACGATCTAGTTCGGCTAATCTCTATGTAGATTTTGGAAAAGAAACAAACATTCTCCACCGACGGAAAACTCGAAAGAAATTTTCGTTGATTCGGAGAACACTTTGTGTGTTTTTCAACATACATACACTCCCATCTTCCCACTTTTGTTATTCTCTTCACTCAATCATTAGAAATATGCTTTGCAAATATGAATAAACACATTTGCTACTAACTTCATAATTAGGCATATTTGGACTAAATTAGAAGATTTCCTAGCAAATTTCTCAAACTAACAACAAAACATGTTGAAAAAACTCGTAAACTCGTGTCGATTTACAAGAAAATGTCGCTACATAGTCTTTATATGTCAATACATGAGCAAGAGATACATGGAACAATAAAAAGAATGGGAACATAAACAATCCTTAGTTCCTAATCCATCCACATTCATCAGAACTTCAAAACAAACAGAGAAAGCTCTCATTTCTGAGTATCCACAAACATATATACAAGAAATTTCAACACCCAAGCAATCAATTCCTTGAAGTTATCTTGAGTTGGGAAACAACCAATTCAAAAAAACTCATAAAGAAACTCCATTTTCCCCACATTTGTCAAATTCCTCCATCAATTTTCTCAGCAACCAAACAGAAGTAACAACTTCAAGTTAAAAGTATGAAACCCCAACAAATCTTACAAAACCCCAGAATCAAAATCTCCCCTAAAACGAACTAAAGAGGTAAAAATTCCACATAAGATCTGAAAATCAGCTATAACTCAAAACACCATTCACAGATCTATAGATATAAGTGCTTACAGAGCCAGTCATCATAATAGAAGTGCTTATCCTGAGCCCAAATAGTGTAGTTCACATTAGTTGTCCAACCCATGTTGCCACCGACAGTCCACCGTGTCGCCGAAACTTCCGGCACCGCCGCCAGCAATACCACCACCGCCACCGCCACCAGAAGCCCACCACCGTCGACCCTTCTTAGAACTTCCATTATCTCTGTATTTGAGTGTTGTCTAGAAGGGTCTGGGGTGGGGAGTGAGGTTTATAAAGATTAAAAAAGAGGTTGCTTTATGGATCTACAACTTCCATTAATTTTTTAAATTCAAACTTAACTTCTGGGTTAGTACAAATTATTACACCTCAGCATTTCTTTTTTAATTTTATTTTTTGAATTGACAATTTAAACAAATTGGGTTCAAAAGTTGGGATTTTTCTCACGACAGCCAGCTCATGTTTGGTATTATTCTCTACGTTCATGATATTTTTTTTTTAAAAAAAAGGAAAAAGGTAGCTGATTTGCTCTTTCTTAAATCTGTTTCAGCGGCATTTATCCTCTTATGGTAGGTATTATTATTGTCTTTTTTTCATTCAAAAACATTTTATTCAGAAAATTTATAATTTATACTCCTAAGATGATATATATTTATTTTGTGGATTTAAAAAGGTTTTATACTATTATAGTACTAGAATTTTTTTAGAGGATAATTCAATTAACTATAAAATATGAATTATTGACTAAAACGATAGAAGGTCAAGTCTCTCATTCTCTGTATCTTTGAACTAAAACAAAAAATCTACTTATATTTTTCTAGTTTTTATATCCGAAGGAATTAAGAAAAATTTTGATTTTGTATCTTGAATTCATATGAGTGAGTTGTTTTAATTTTATAAATTTTAACTCCAAAATTGAATAACTGAGTTGTAATTGATAAATCTTGAAATATATATATATATATATATAACAACTAATAAAATGATGAAAATTCAAACAAATTATAGCTTTTATTCAAGATGGTAGAAAAAAATGAACATCTTTTCAAAACATTCATGTTTTTCTTATTTAAAAGTTAAAAAAAAATATAAAAATAAAATGAATATAATAGAAAGAGCAATTTGAGGCACTCAGATATACACTCAATGAGTATTTAAAGAGCTGAGTTGGTTATTATAGTCAGTAATTATTATAAATCGTTGGTTATAATAATTATAAATTATAATAGTTAATATTTGAGGTGCAAATTATTCTAGTCTGACTATGAAATAATAACACTACAAAGGGAAAGAGAAAATGAATATGAAATTGTAAACGTTATAACAAACTTGATTTGAAATAATAATATTGTAATTAATTATATTAACTATTATAATTGATGCTCTAAATATAACATGGACTACCCACTCGAAGTTGGAGTTCAAATATTGTGTTGCAAACCAAAAGAAAAAAAAATATCTAGCTTTCAACTAAATTGACTGCGATCATTTTCATATTCGATTGTACTTCTAAAAAAAATTAGTTTGATATTGATGCCTAACATCATGATTCATCCAAATTTTTGAAATATAAATAAGGAACTAATGTCATTATTATTTATTACATAATAATGTCATGTAATAATTATGTTTTGTAATATTTATAAAGAGGAAGGGTTGCAAAAGTGTACTAAATATGCTTTCAAAAAAAAAAAAAAAAAAACATTATTTATATCACTAATAGATGATGACATTTTACTTCATACATAAATTGATTAATTTTTCTTTATTTGAAAATAGCCTTAAAAAATACCAAATACTTATGCGAAAGAATATTAATATTATTGATCTTGACCAACTTTAAATACAAATAATCTAATACTAAGATTATATAACATAGCTCTATCGATTAAGTCATAAATTTTAAATCTTTCATTGTACTTGATTGATAAATATTAAAAATTCCTACATTTATGAATAAATAAATTTATTAAAATTGAATTTATAGTCTCGACTATAACTGAATTGGTTAAAACATATATTTTATTCGTACCAAGAACCAAGATACTGTTTGGGTCCGTAAATATAAATATATATATATATATATAATTGATGATTTGATTCCATAATTTATGGCTGAGATGGCTCTCATTTTTATATTTGTGGGACTTGTGGGCATTTCAAGTGAAGACTATTAATTTCACCTATAATCTAGCTGTCAATTTATGAGTCCTTTTAGACTATTATGTCCCAAGAGAAACAATGGTCCTAACTTGTAAAATTAGGCAATTTCATTTTAATCAAAACATGTAACCCAATCTTCTGACCCTTTTATGTCAACTTGTTTTTATTTAAAGAAAAAGCCAAGATTTGGATTTACAAGATATTGAGGGCCTATCAATCTAAACATAACAGACTTATATGACCAATAATTTAGAGCATCCCCTCACAAATCCTCTATTCTAGAATAAAATTAATGATGCTTAAATTTGTAATAATCAAAGTTTAAAATGTCAATTTCGATAAAAAAAAAAAAAAAAAAAATTAGGTTTCAACCTTACAAATATCAAAGTCAATGTATATTTTCTAAAATATTATAAAAACAAAAATTCAAAAAAAATAATAAGTATATATTTTTATACTTTTTAAATTAGTTGAAATGTTTATTATTTATATTATATTTGTATTTGTGTCATTTTGTTATTTACTTTTTATGCTTTGTGGATTTTTTATAAAACGTTATAATAGAAATGTCAACAAGTCAATAAAAATTTGATATCATAGTAAGAACATAACAAATGAATAAAATTTTCTTATTCATGTAAATTTTGTAATTTTTTAATGTTAAATTTTTAGAGTAATCAAAAATTGTCATGTCATTTTTCAAATTAATGATAAAATTACAAATTATCATATTTGGAACCAATTAAAAGCTAACATGTATCCTAAATTAAAATTAAAGACAAAAAATCTACATATCCCTATCGTGTGTCTTTATCAAAACAATTGGATTGAAATAAACTAATTAACTCTAATTGAGCCATAATATTTAGGCCTAGTTTCGATTGAACCCAAAAATATGATCTTTCTACTCAAAGATCAACTAACTCAAAATCCAATTGATTGGACTCAAAGGTTATCTAAGCCCAAGCCCACATTATCTCATGGAACTCTTAGCCTGGTTGCACAAATAATAATCAGACTCAAAATAATAAAAGATGTAGAACAAGGATAAAAATATTAGGGATATAGTACAAAATTGGTCCCAGATATCACTGATAGCAACTATCAATGATAGCTATATAGGTAAATGACCAAAAAGCCCTACGCAGCCCATAATTTCGCACTTCTTTCGGTTTTTTCAAATTGAAAACTATCACTGATAGCAACTCTCTATGATAGCAACTGATAGCAACTATCAGTGATAGCTAATGATAGCTACTATTAGTTGCTATTAGTAATAGCTTTCAATTTGATAAATATTAATACAATCTTAAAATAGTAACACTTGAAATATCACCTTTTAATTTGTTATCAGATTTCAATGGTTATCATTGATACACTTGATCAATTGGAATCAAACTTAAAATATTAACACCTAAGACTATCATGGATATCAATGATAGACTTTTATAAGTAGTTATCAACTTTTAAAAGGAAACTATCATCTTTCAAAGACTAACATTTAGAATTATAGGTGATAGAAGTCTATTAATAAGAGGTCTATAAGTGACTATCTCTAATATTTACCTAAGTCATATCTCCAATATCTTTAATATCATTCATTTTAGTGATATATACCTAAGTCATATCACTGATATACGGATATCATCGATAGCTATGGCCATCGTTGATAGTTTCAATCAATAGCTATCAATGATAGACTTTCATCGAATGAAATTGACTTTTATATCATTGATATCATCGATATATGGATATCATTTAAGTTCTATCATCGATATCACTTATATCACTTATATTGTAGTTATCAGTGATTGCTTCTATCATTCATAACATACTATTAGAGACAACTTTTGGCATTCTTTTTTACCATCAAATAACATGTCATTATTAATAGTTTCTATCATTGATAAACATGCTATCAGTGATAACTTTTAGGCATTCCACTTACATTTTAATTCACTAAGTTAGCTATCAATGATAGAAATAAGTGGCTATTAACTGCGAAAAAAAAATCATCAAATTTGCTATTTATATTTAATATTTTGTTATAATAATCAAATTTGATGATTGGCTTTTTGGTGTTAAGTCACTTGTGAAAAAAAAGGAAGAAACAAAAATCAGATAATAGAAAGATTTTTTTTTTAAAAAAAAAAAAAAGAAGAAGAAGAGAAGAAGTAAAAATGGAAGAAAGGAAAGGATTTTTTTTAAAAAAAATGAAGCAAAATCCAAAGAAATGAAAGAAAATAAATAAATAAAAAAAAAGAAATGGAAGAAGCAAAAATTGGAGAAAGAAAAGAAAATAAACAATAAAAAAAGGGAAGGGAAGAAGCAAAAAACGGAGAAAGAAAAGAAAATTAAAAAATTAAAAAAAAAAAGAAATAAGCAAAAACCAAAAAATGAAAGAAAAAAGAAAATAAAGAAGCAAAAATCGGATAAATGAAAGAAAATAAAATTAAAAAAAGGAAATGGAAGAAGCAAAAACGGAGAGAAAAAAAGAAAATAAAAACAAGAAAGGAAAGAAGCAAAAACCAAAAATTGGAAAGAAAATAAAAATAAAATAAAATAAAGAAAAGAAGCAAAAACCGAAAAAAAGAAAGAAGATAAGAAAAAAAAATGAAAAATGTGTGTAACAAGACAAAAAAGACGAAATTGAAAATTAGAAAAAATGCAAATGTTGACTAGTCAATCTTTCTATATTTGTAAATATTTTAAAGTTTTGAAAATAAAGGATTCAATGTATTAGCATATTTAGAAGTTGGATCCTAATTTAAATATTATTAAAAGATGCTTGATATTATATATTTATAAATCGTAAAACTAATTGTAGTTTCATCCATATTTAATTAACAATAAATCATTATTAATTTATTTATATATATTATTTATGTTTAAAAAATTATATAATTATTAATTTGTAATATTATAGCATTTATAATATCATAATACATATTATAGTTTTTAAAAAATGAATTGAGTTTACGATCTAACATATTTTATTTTTAAATTTTTAAATTTTTATTTAATATAATTCCACATTTTAAATTTTAAAATTCAAAATCTAGATACAGTAAAAAAAATTAAATTGTTTTCAAAATTTGCATTGTTGGGATCACATAATCGGAAAACAATTTTAAAAAATAGAATTCAAGTTATCTGTCAAACACGTATTTACTAAACTCAAGAAATCTGAAAACATAAAACAAAATATAAGCCCTAAAACAATCCTTGAAGACTCACATTTCTCTAAACCTGAAGCATCAAAGACTTCAAGACTTCCATCCAACGTATAAGTTCAACAAGTCAAAGATTGATCAAGCATACTTGTTCAACAAATCACGTTCGAGCATACAAAATCAACACTCAAACCCTCGAATAAGTATAAGGAGATATCATATTTGGTCCGACTCAATTTAAATTATGTTTTATTTTTTGTTTTTTTGTTAAATGTTTTTTTAAAGAAGAAATTAAAAGGTATAAGAAAAAGAAATTTCCTTGAATTGTTTTTTTCTTCAAAAGATTGTTTATTAAATTAAATATAAAAATATATTAAAAAGTAAAAAAGAATAATTTTTCATCTTCCTCATCCCCTCCTTCGTTCTTCTTCAAATCCTTCCCCATTTCTTTTAACTCACTCCCCATTCCCCATATTTTCAACAACCTCAGCTAATTTAAGTGAGATAGAGAAGTAGTAAAAAACAAAAGAAAAAAGAGAGAAAATTTCCAAGAAGGAACCACCACTGACGATTCCGGGAAAACTCCCCGTGCGGCGTAGAAACATTTCGACCGACCCTCAGACAAGCAACATCTTTGAAACCCACGCAGCGTGACTCCGATGGAGATCCAACCTCCTGCTCTCGACAATTCTGGCAACGAAGACTGGAACGGCGGCGGCTTCGGCGAAGCTTAACACCTAGTGCGACTTCATTAAAGAAAAAATGAAAAAGAAGTTGTGAGGTTGAAGAAGAAGATAAAAGAAAGGGGAAAATGGTGACAAGGAGAAAGAAGTAAAGAAAGAGGAAACAGAAAAGGATAGTAGAATTCCCTTTATTTATTTTTCCTCCATTTATTACTTTTGTTATTTTCTTAATTCATTTGGAAAATTTATTTATCCTCCAAAATCTTGTTTTCAATTCAATTGGAAAATTTTCATACAACTTTATTTGAATTTTTGAATTTTCAAATAAGTTCTTAACTTCAATTTTTGTTGGATGGAGTTTCGATTTAGTTTTAATTGAGTTTTGTAAATGAATATTAATTCGGTCTTTGATTTTTTTTGTTTTTTTTAAATAAAACTGAATTCGACTTTAAATTTTGAAAATTTCCATTAATTTCAACTTTCAATAATTTTTTTTCCCAAATTTCATTTTAATTTCAATCTGGAGTTTACAAACAAAACTCGAATATCAATATGTGTCAAGCCCTATACTTTGTTTTAATAATTTTTTTCAAATTTGTTTCAATTTGAAGTTTCTAAAAAATGAGTATTCTATTGTCAACTTTAATTTTATATTTTCATAAATATTTTTTAATCTTACTTCAAATTTGTCAATTAAATTTCAATGTTAGTTCAAGTTTAATTTCTAATATATTTTAAATTTGTTTTAATTTGAAGTCTCTAAATAAATTCAATTTTGATTTAAACGAATTTCAATTTCATTCATATTTGACATTGATTTTTAGAATGAGTTACAATCTTCCTTTGAAGGGCTTACATACTCATAATTATTAATTCACATTTTACTTCTAAAATGTGAATTTGTTCACATGAGACATTTTCTTGAATATCATGTTAATTCTTTAATGAAGTTGGGAACATCAAACGTCTCAAATTCTTAAGGTAAACATCAACATGATAATAAGGTGACCGACGTTTGTCCACTCACAAAATGTAATTCTATTTTATTAAGTTAGAATGTGGTCTAGTAAAATACTATTTATATTAAATTTTGATATTTATGTGTTAATTAAATGTCCATCTTCTAATTCAGTTTATTTAAAATAATAGGACGTTTGACAATGAATTTTAAATAAAATCGACTATATGTAATGATTTTTGTCTAGGCAGTACTTAAGTTGACCGCTCTACCTGGAAACTATTCATTAGTTGTATTTTGTTTAATTTCATTGAATTTTTTTTAATAAGTATTTTAATAAAAATAAACATTTGTTTTTACAAATAATGACTTTTTTTTAATAAATAAATTGGATAACAAATGTTTCAAATGAGTGTTGTAGAGTGTCAATATCTTCTCTATGCTCAACGACCCCCAAACCTAACTTTGGTTAGGTAGACCGTTTTTTCTTCTAAAATAAGTGACCAATCACACCTATAATGATTGTGGCAACTCTAAATCTTTCACTTCCAGAGAAACCCATAGGGATGAACTTTGATCGCTCTACGTCGTGATGACGTTGCAATAGTATACGTAAATCGAATGCACGAAAAAATAACAAAACTCATTTATTCCACGGATTAAATTTCTTTGTTAAAATCTCCCTGAATCATCATCAAATAAATTGATCCACCAAAAAACCTGCTCCTTTTCTTACAAACTAGCATTTCATTTTATCTTTACAAAGATTTTTTTTTTCTTTTTTAAAATATTAACTTTATGAGCAAAGCAGATGAGTACAAATTTTTATCTTATTTCCGGAAGAAGAATAGGACAAAAAGGGGTACAAAAGGGCATTCTAAGTTCACCCATTTTTGTATGTGACATTGACATTCAAATAACGTGATAAATCTGTGCTAAACCATGTGACAAAATAAATTATCTGCAACAAATAACTCAACAATTCCATAGACCAAAACAGCTTCAGCCAGACTTTGGAGATTAATGTGATCATCAATCCAATCTTCTTAACAAATATTGGACTTGAACTTCCTTAGTTAATGGCATGATCCAATCCCCATATAGATCAGCAACCACGCTTGGTTTGATCTTGTAAGCTGCTTGGAGTTCACCGTTATCCGAATCAGTCGCCACTTCTTGACCATAAACCGTTGCTTTCATCTCCACTCGCCTTTTCACAGCCTCCTCTACCGTCGGGTATGTCAGCATATGCATCAGTTTTTGCTTATCCTTTGAAATTTCAAAAGGAAAAAGTTATTGAATGAAAATCCAAGGGGGAAGAAATAAGAAATGTGGGAAAACAGGCAATTGGGGGGTTCCATCTGGTTTGAGTTTGTTTACTTGTGCTCGAATTGCTGCTTCGTACGAATCGGGTGAGGCTTGAAACTTAGCTTCCGCGACGAATTTTCCATAATGGATTCTCTTTGATAAAGTCTGCCAAAGTAAGAAATACATTCGTACAGTTCTTACACAGGGAGCTTGTCATCTAAATCAGCATAAAATATATGCATGAAAGGTAAATATCTGTAAACTTAAATCAGTAACATTTAAGCCATAAAATAATTGGGTCTTAACTTAAATAAATCCTTTTTTAGTAGTCGTGATATCACATAAATCTCTTGGATGTAAAAGGAAGACTCTCTTTTAGTATAGTTATTAAGGGACTGGAGAGGGTGGGAGGTTCCAGTGATTGACTTGACTTAGACTTCCCATTTTCAAGTCAGTAAAATATACTGATAAAAAAAGAGAGATTTAAGCACTTTCGATTTTGAAATAACCAAAAAGAGAATCTAAAGCACCTTAAACTAGTAATAGCAAGACCAAACAACTAAAGAAAGTGGTATAGAAAGGAAATGTCTAAAATAGCCTCAACTCGAACTCTGAAAAAGAAGTGTAGATTACGGAATGGAGACCATAGGTCCCTTTGAGGGTCCCATGAAATTGGAATGATGAAGCAGGGACAATAGGCCACATTTATAAAGGAAAAACTTGTAACAATGCCTTGAAAAATCAAATGTTGAGAAAGTGTAGCAAGTATATTTAGTTAACTGTGATGACTTCAACAGCTTAGCAGCACTTCAACATATATAAGAAGACAAGTAACATGGCTCAATATTGTAAGGCCTGAAATATGCAAAGATTATTGCCGGTCAGAGGACAATAAATTTGTAACCATGCAAGCTGTCGTGGGGTCAATTATTGTTCCAAGATCTTTACTTCCCACTCCATGCGGCCTAAGATGTAATCTTAGTACAACCTTATACTAGCAAAGTAAGAAATGGAAAACCAGAGGCAAAGGCTAGGGTGCCAGCGCCTCTACAAAAAGCAATAGGAACACAATCCTTTTCACCTCAAGTAGAATACAAAGTTGTCTTCCTTTCTACTTTTGCACACTTTACCCTCCTTATCCAAACAACAAATAACTAACCACCTTCTTTCTCTCATGGAATGCTCAAGTAGGCAGGCAAAGCATATGGGCACACTAGGGAGGCACACGCACACATCCCACTGCAGCCACAATGGACCCAGACAACGTATTATAAGCATAAAGGCACAAGCACGCACATGCTGGATTACATCTTAAGGGTATGGGGTGTGCACAACAAGTGCATAGTGCCAGGCCAAAGGAAACCTCAACAGTGACAAACACAACAAGCCATAGGCAGTTGGCAGTCGCATATACCAAGATATAAATGTACATATACCAAGCTGAGAACAAATGATGCATTTAGGAGGATAGCTCCAAGAGGATGATGACTCGATGTTGAGGCTGAGGGCTTTCCTTGAGCAAAGCAAACGGAAAGGGTTCTTAAAAAAGGCTAATGGAGGATGGAGTTAGATGAATACCAGCCACAAGAGAGGACGCCATGGGCATGATGACAAGTGGAGTGGAAAAGCAAAAACTCAAGCCTAAAGCCGACACTTCATGCAAAGGGAAGAAAGTTCGATAAAGAAGGACAAGTGGCGGACAAAAAGAGTCATTCTCCATAAGGGTGACACGTCTCAGCATAGGAGTATTCCATTAGAGGAAGAAAGTAGTTATTAGTTATTTGGATAAGGAGTAGTTAGGGTGACTGTCCTCCAGGCATCAACTTAGGGACATGCGACGCAATTCTCCTCTTACATAATTAGACCCAATCCCTTAGTCATGGAGGAGTTACATGGAACCTTCAAGATTTGAGGGTTTGACACTAGCTATATCTTTTCTTTCTTTTTTGTTCATGTTTTTTCTATATCATAATATTTCCTTTAACAAGAAAATGAGGAACCAAAATAAGCATAGCTCAACAGCATAGTGCTTGCGCTATCAACCTCAAAGTCAGAGGTTCGATTCCCCCACTCTACATATTGTAAAAAATAAAAAATAAAAAAAAACAATCAGGAATAGATTGGTTAAAATGCACACCTGCAAACAAATTGTGTCACAAACAGCACTTGATCCACAATTCCCATCATCTCCATCCTCAACTAATCTCGGAATGAGATCTCTAAAGTACATGTCCCATACTTTTGGATTAATGTTAATCGAGTCTGCAACTGGATGTAGTACCTATTTACCACATAAGAAGTAGTTGACAAATGAAAAAACAGAGCAATAGAACCATTACACATTGAGCCAGATTTTAAGCACATTGTCGGCATCTTATTAGTTAAATACTAAGATTTATTTTTTAATTTTTAAGCTAATCTTAGTGAGATATAACTGTAGACCGAATTACGAAAACCGACCCAAAATTGACACTAATCCAAGTGTCATAAACATATATTTCTTGGAGAGGTTTCTAGGTTTTGAGTGATCAAAATAAATAAATCCACTTTACCCAATCTGCCGTAAAGCATGCTCATATATAACATACAAGGATGGCCGGATGGGCAATTAGCCAGGTGTTATAGGGAAAAATGATTGCAGAAAAGTCCAGATACTCCAAATATTTCAACTTGAAAAGTTAGAATTGTTGAAATAGGATGGGTCAATGCAACTATTAATGAACGCAACTATTTTATTATAAGTAAAATTTTGTGACAGCATATCCAACTTGAGCATCATTGAACCAGCAAGAGCACAAGTTACCAATTTCTACTAAATTGAAGAGATTAGAGAGACATGTAGATTAGTTCAGAAGTATTCTAAGAATTTTCATTTCAAACGAAACCATAATTTTACCCGAGGATATTGCAGTGGAGGCAATAGCGGTTGAGGCAAGTCATCAGGGAAGAAAGGATGTTCATCAGGGCTTTTATATCTACCCACCTAACATGAAACAGAATGTTGTTAAACGGAAAATCTGAATGAAAATGAAACCTTCCTTTCATTATTTTAAATCTTATTTTTTACAAAAGTTCCAGTCTTGCATACCCGAGCATGAAGTTTTTCAGTTTCTCTGACCATATACTCTACCAAAGAACCATGAAACCCATCCATAGCAAAAGCATCTCGGTCATACGTATTGGCATTGTAACAATACTGTGCTCTCTCCAAAAGACTAAATATTATGCTATCTTCCTGTCGGATTAATGAAAATCTTATACTCTCAAGGGTCAAGGTCTCACTCATGTCCACCCGTTTCTTCATTGCTAGTGATCTATAGCAATCCATTCACAATTAATTGACGAGGAATAGGAGAAGGAAAAGGGATTCAGATCCTTCAGGCTACAAGAAAATACTTTTTAGCTTGTCAAAAAAAAATAAAGCAAGGATCTCTATGGTCAAGGTAATCATAGAGACGCCAGATATGGACCAGAGATCCATCCATTTAAAACCATTTTCTTATACAAGTATTGTTGAGAACCTTCCGGAACATTTCTTGACAAGTGGAAAAGAGAATGAACAGATGTATGATGACAGTAATTCTCTAATGATTGACTTTGGCTGTGCCTATAACTTATAAGCATAAAATTGTGTAGACTCCTCTTGTACGACTGGCCAAGAAAGTTCTCAAAATAGAATACAAGTTCAGAACCTAAAACAATGAAAAAAAAAAAAAAAAATTGACTACGTGTTAGTCTACAACTACGAGTTGACTGAGTGTGAGTGTACAAATACATCTGGTACACAAATTATTCAATGAGAATGTTTGTAGCCTCTTATTACCTGTTGGATGTAAATCCAAAAATCTACATTTCCTAATAATCACAAGACAAAAGATGCAAATTTGAAGCATTTTGCAATTTCGCCCTCATACATCCAACAGTGTAAAACTAACAAAGTAGCGGCCTCCTCAAACAATTTCTCGTAAACAAGAGGAAGTGATGCGTGATAGAGTGAGTACCTTATGCCCCGGATCACGAAACCTTTCCTAATTACCACGTTGCCAAAGTGACAAATCTACCATTCAACGACGGTGGGAAGTTTTATAGAAATTGAGCTTTTGCATCTCATGAAAAGTAAGCAAATTGAACATAACATCACAAGAGTTTGGAAAGCATAACAAATATGAGCCCAAAATAACCAGTAGGCACGAAAAAAGTAACAAACAACGAGATTCTTCAAAAGGGTTGTCAAATATATACCGGGTGGAAGCGGAAGAAGCCTCAACAGGCCGAAGACCGCATCTCACCGTACTCGAACAATACGTCGAACACCTTGAGGGCGTCCGATTCTGGATGGCGAAAGCGCACCTAGATCGAGAAATCGCTGAGCGGAATCGAACCGGGTGAAGAGAAGGGGCGGTTCTCAAAACTTTTGCCTCCATTGAAACAAAAACGAAGAAGGGAGGGAAAAAGAACAAAAAAACGACAGAGGAATGTGAGATGGTGGGTGGTAATGGAAGAGGATTGGTGGGTTGTGTAGCAGATTCGCAGTCGTCCACAGTTAAGAATTTGAATCGTGGCGTTGAGTGTGAGTCGCCGTCATCGTCATTCTCTGTACCGAAGGACAGCTGCAAATCAGGTTGTATATTTGTCGGTGTCAAGAAGTACAATTCTAGTTTTACAGCTCGTCTCGTAAAAAAAAAAAAAGAAAAGCCCTCTTAGCTTAGGCCATAGAAGTTGGGTGCTCCACTGACCACTCTACTGTCTACAACATTGTCAAAAAAGGAAAAGGCTAAAAAATACTATTGTGGGAAATTATAACAAATACCTACTTAAAATACCAAAGGTTGAGATATGTCTAAAACGTCAATAATATTATTAAAATGCCTACAAGATTTTAATTTTACATATATACTATGACAACATAAACACCATTTTTTCTATTAGAAGTATAAGAAAATTGGAATAATATATATTCTCTATAACTCAAAACGACCGGTATATTATTATTTAAATTATCTATATTTAGGATTGAGATTTCTCAATTCCTGTTTACGATATGTTCATCCTCTTACTACACCACAAGATTCTTTCATCGACGACAATAAAAACATAAACACACATGTAGTAGACATGGTGAAGGAATGAGAGAGAAAAGTATTGTGTCCATTGGTGAAGTTTCCTTCTCTACTTTCTTCGATCCTATCCTAATTGTGCCTTCTACTGGACCGAAAAAATAAAACTTATGTAGATTTTTCAAGCATGGCATTGTATACCTTACATCATCTCTTATGTGTAAATTGTTACTAAACTCCAGTAGAAGTTCTATATTTCAATTGCAATCATAATCATAGAAGCAAACTAAAGGGTTTGATGAGTTTTCTTTTAGGGTTTGAGACTGGAGAGTAAGGTGAGTTTTGAATTTCAAATGGAGGAGTGCACTCTATGAAACTATTGAGGTTGGTTCATTTTAATTTATGCATGCAATCATTACTAAAATCCGTCAAGTATACCATCGTAACCCTATATAAGTCTTATATGTTATCTGGATATATCATTGTAATCTCACTTTTATTGAATATTATTATAAATTTACATATATACTCTATTTATTTATAATGTAACATGTTGTATTTATATATATACACTTCATGGAATTCTTCCATAAGACAAGTTTTTCCATATATTTATTTACTCTTGGTAGATTCTAAGTTGTTTGTGAGACTGGGGATAGTTAGAGAGGATTAGCACACTACAAGAAATTTGGCTTTGATGTCGGTTAAAAAAATTAAAAACGGATGTACAATGTCAGTTTCTAAAAAAAATGAGGATCTTTAATGTCGGTTTTAAACAGACATTAAATATATATATTAATGAGGTTAAAATGTTTGTTTAAAACTGACATTGTAGCTATCCATTCATTCTTTCAAATCCTCTCTTTCATTTCTCTACGATTTTGCTCTCTCATTTCTCACAAAATTCTCTCCGAAAACCCTCTCACTGTCGTTCACCATCTCCCTGTCGGCATCGTACAGAACTGTTTGCTAGCATCATAATCAGCTCCCTTTTGTGCAACCACCATGTTTGACTCCTTTACTTGTCTTGAATCAGCTTCAAAGCATTGGTGCTCTTGAAGAGTTTATGTTGAACATCAAAAGGACTATGTAGATATGTATCACACACAGATCAAGAGAGAGGCAATGTTGAACACGAGGTGAGCTATCCAACTACTTAGAAGATTACTAAGTACAATATAAGAATACCACTCTACCAGTCTATATGGAAATATTTATATTGCTTGATAAAACTTGTGGCTAAAAAGAAAAAAAATTCTCAAACTGAGTTTATTTTAATCAGGCCACACTTTTTTGTATGGATAAGCTTAATCATAGTTCATTTGGTACGATGTTCATGAAGGTAGAAGTGTTGGATTGTTTCTTCTTTCACACACAAGTTTGTCCTTTATTGGTGTATTCTTTCTAATAAAGTAATTTTGTTTCTTGGCACATTGTGATATCAATAGCTTAATAGTTATTGAACTTTATTTTGTTTTGAATATTTTATTGGCAGTATGTATTTCCTTAAAGTAATGTAGAATATGTATGTTATGACAATACATGCCAGGAACAACTTGATATCCTAAAAAACAGCAATCAAGATGATTCACACTCAAAGGGATAGCTTAGTCCTAAGGCTGATGATTCTAATGCTAATACTATTGCACACAAACATGGGGTGGTGAGTATTAGTTTTTTCTTTCTGTTCTTATTTACTAATTTTGCACTCTGTTAATATTGTCATTTTGACAATTGAACCATCATTTACCATTGTAATTCAATCGTCATGTTGCATTGGTATTTTCTCATGGTTACTACAAGTCTATAAAACAGAACTTTAGCAATTTAAATTAATTTCAAATAATGCACATTGTTGATAATATGTAGCTCTGTATCAGAATCAATATTTTTATTACATTAGTAACATTTTCGTATTAGGACTCGAGAGGTATCATTCAAATATCGCTTTAAATTGTTTGATCATTCCATAAGCATCAATATCATATGGTGCTTCTTTGAAAATAAAAATTTGTACTAAGATGTTTGTTACTGAAGCTTCAACTTTGCATTACTTGTTTGGGTTCATAAAATTTGTTCATAGTTTTCATCAAGTTATTCGTGTTTATAAGTTTATAAAATTTTCTAAATAAATCAAGAAGAACTTTTAAAATATTTCAATTAGTGAAAACA
The DNA here is from genome assembly GCF_027475165.1 of Benincasa hispida. Classification (NCBI taxonomy): domain Eukaryota; kingdom Viridiplantae; phylum Streptophyta; class Magnoliopsida; order Cucurbitales; family Cucurbitaceae; genus Benincasa; species Benincasa hispida. Next base: position 85,206,774 of record NC_143488.1, read on the forward strand.
TCATGTTAATAATCTATTAAATTTTTATAGTGATGTTTACTTTTTAACCGTAGTTTTTGATATGCTAAGAAAATGCATAGCTCAAGCAATTCATTAATAGCAGTAAAGTGAATGATTCTTTTCCTCTCTTTTGTTTTTAATGAATAATTTCTTTTCCTCACTTTTTTTTTCCGTGTGCCTCGAGAAGCACACTCTTTTGTTTGTTGTGCCTCCAATTTGACATCTGATTGACAGATTTGAATGGAAGATTATGTGAGCACTATTGAGAAAAAAAGTGATTGATTATATCTACTAGCTTGTGTTGTGAAAATTAGATTCTTGATTTGATCGTTCTTTTCTATTTCTCCCTTGATTTGAGTAGCTTTTTTTGCAGTTGAAGATGATAGTAAATGGATGGGTCTTAATTTTGAAAGAACGGGATAACTGATAGCTTTTGATTTATAGAGCCTACAAGCTTACTTGTGTGGTTTTAAAATATAAACACTTAGTCTACAATGTAACTAGTTTGACATACAAAATGTTAGGTTGATTTTTTTTTTTTTCACTTTGACATTATTGTTTGCTGAGGTGACATGAAAACACTAGAAGAAATTCGGGCTAAAACCGACATTAAAGATAGTGTTATTAAAGCCCTTTAATGTCGGTTGTCTTTAATGTCGGTTTTAAATCGACATTAAAGGGCTTCAATAATATAGCCTTCAATGTCAGTTGCAACCGACATTAAGGACCTTCAGTGAAATTTACAATCGACATTAAAGACCTTCAGTGAAATTTCCAACCGACATTAAAGCCTGTGTTTTTTTTAAAAAAAAAAAATCTTAAGACATTGAAGCCCGAATCTATCCTTTTTTTTTTAAATTCCGTTGTCGAATCCATTTTTTTGGTCAAAAAGTATAAAATGACACATCATCATTAGACGTTGTGGCTATGACATATTATTCATGCATGGATTATAAATCTATTACATTTAATCCACAAATTCTGCTATAAAATTATAATTTAAAAGGCCGTAAAATAATTCAGGCCTTGAAAACACAAATTACAAGTAATACAAACATTATGATTTTACAAACATTATGAGATTATTGTCTCTCTCCACTTGGTAAGTATGGATCCCTTCATAATTCTTCTTGAACCAACCCCTTAGCTTTAGCAGTGTCTGGTTATAGGCATCTTTGTCTGACCACTGTTGTTCAAAGGATCACAAACAAAAAAGGTTTAAGACAAAGGATTGAAAGTGAAAATGTGATAAGAATTCATATTCAACTAACCGTGTTTATTGGGAATGTGCATAAATGGTACATTCAAGGGAAAATTCTTGTAGTGAATGTGTTGGATCTAAAGTTCCCCAAGAAAAAGCATAAAGAGGTTGCGATACCAAATATTTACTCCTTTATTGCATCTGCAAACCAAGAAAACTCAATAGTTGAATAAATGAGAGAATCTTCTTTTTCAAGATCTTGAAGAAGAGAAGCTTGGTTACCTAGATATGAGATACGAAGACGATGGAAAATTTTCGGCAGCATAACGATGCTACCACAACAAAACCCAAAATTTACCTTGAACCTATTCAAAGAAACACACTCCCAAAAATATTTCACAACCAATTGTTCTCAACAGAACTAACAGAATTCCCAAAAAATGAATATTCAAGAACACATACATCAATAAGCAAATTTAGCTCACAATGTACTTCAAATCTCAAAAGTTGTCACAAAAACTACCATAGTGTATGGATAACCCACAAACTACCATAGGGCAACCCACAAACTCAAACACCTTGAATCAAATTTAAACTACAAATAAATAGTACCCATGAGTCATAAACGGGTGTTACATTCTAATCCAATATGGTCCAAAGAGCAATAAGCACACTATAATTTCTCAAACAGGAATTTTCATATCATTAGAGTCACTTGAAAACACTTAGAAACTGTGCTTAAAACTACAAGCATTCAAAAATGCACTTACCAGGAACAATTTTCACCTGAATTCCTTTCTATTGCAAGAAATCCATCTCCTCCCCACCCCTTCCAAACACCTAAAAAACACATAAACAAAATGATGCTTATCTGAGGGATGGCCATTACATTGGCTTTTTTTCTCAATTTCAACTGCCTAGCTATACACCACCATCCCAACAATAGCAAGAACCATCCCTGATATGTTCTTAAATGTCATCTCTGAATAAAAAAGCCGCCACTCCAACATCAGCACGCATACCGTCTTCATATGGCCTAAAACCTGGAATGATATAGCTGAGAAGTGCCCGATGCACAGATATTGACTGATGTTACAGAACAAAACTAGGGAGCATGACAGTAATATGAAACACTGCAACATTCACTAAGGATAGATTGAACTTCGGAAGTAAAAGCGAAACGAATACAAGATTCGAAAAAGAGAGATATTAGAATAACGACTTACCAATGCACCAAAAATGTAGTTGTATTTCAGTAGAGATTTGCTAGTAAGGCAATAGTCAATGAACAGACCAACTGTTAGAAGGGAAAGTGCTTGTATGGGAGCTGTTTTGTTTAGTAATTCAAAGGAACCTATTGAGTACTTCTTCTGTAATGAACCTATTGACTATTAAAATCAATGCAAAAGATTTGAGCTTGATGTCTCATAATTAGGTTCTTAGAGTTCAAATGTTGAATTTCAAGTGATTCTATAGGGAGAAAAGAGATTGCTTACAATTTGTTGTAGTGATGTGCATAAGATTGCTACCAAGGCACAAAGAAAGCCTTTGGCATTAACTTTTAACATCAGTCACCGTACAGACTCTAACACCGATAACGACCACAGTAACGACCATCTTCACTTCCCTTGAGTATTGTTTTCCATGCAGAATCCTCTTCAGTACACAAACCACTGGTATCATGCTCAGCTTTGATATCTACAAGCATATAAAGTAGTGACAAATTTCAGTTATTGTCAATGATGATGAGTGATGACTTAAGAGTAAGAGGAGTAAGAATTGAACCTGATAGAATCCAACAGAGTTTAACATGAGGCTGAAGTTCATGGCTACTATCGACGTGTTGGCGATAATTGAGAACAAAAGGAGTTCCCAGAAGGGAATAGACTTGGATTTAGAATAGGCAGTGGCATTTGAAATCCAACCAATTAATACAGTTACAGAAAAGTGAAATCCAATTAAAGTTTTAGCTGAAACACAAGAGAGAAAGCCTTTGATCAAAGCAACTAATTGATGAAATAAAAGAGATGCATTATGCATTTTAGTTTTCTCTAAAAAACACACTCATATGGGACAATCATTTTCATAAGGATCATTCATACTTTATTGAGAAGTTTGATTAAAGTCGTTTCGCTCAGTCAACGGGGGATCGGTAGCTGGCCTCTGGCGCTATTGGCTACCTGAAAATGGAACTTTTCAAGTTCATTTTCTATCATCTAGTTAAATGCTCAGTCAGTTTCCTAAGTCGTTTCCTTTGAAAAGTACAAGGTCGATGACCGGATCGGAAGACCCACGAGTAGATCGGACAAATAGACGACCGGATCGAAAAACCCATAACTAAATCTATAGATCCAATGCCGACAACTCACCTCCACGACTAGAACAAGTTGGAAGGACGACGAGCTGACCCACCGGAATCTACAAATTCAAGGAGAAAAGAGAACTCCACCACTGACAGAATCTACGGACGATGAACTCCACCACGCCGGTGACGAAGATCAAAACAAGTTGGACCGGACGATGACCCAAATCTATAGATCGAACCACCAAAAGAACGGCCACCACGACGACCAAACACCGGAAGAACGCCTACGTCGATGACCAACAACTGGAAGAACGCCCACAAAGATAGAGATCCAAGCAACGCAGTGATGACGACGATCGGAGTGATTCGCACGACCAAGTTAAGAAGAAGAGAGGGTTTGGTAAGAGAGAAGTGAAATGAGAGAGAAGATTTGATATGAAAGGAAAAAAGATGCAAAGTAAAAGAAAAATAAATGTAGGCCTTTAATGTCGGTTTTAAACCGACATTGTAGCCCATCTTCAATGTCGGTTTAAAACCGACATTAAAGATTCATTTTTTTTTGTTAAAACCGACATTATACATCCGATTTCACTTTTTTCAACTGACATTAAAGCCCAAAATTCTTGTAGTGAAAATCCAACTACTTTAGATTAATGTTTGTCGTGATGATGCATTTAAATTGATTGTTGTTGGCTTTTTTTTTCTTTTAGCTTGAAGTGTTTATTTACACTGTTCAGTTTGAATTTTGAAGAAAGCAATGGATGTGGGTCCTATTTGAGTGAATTTTACTTGTTAAAAACTCTTTTTGTACTCTTTTGGATCATATTTAGGTTATGTAAATTAGTCATTAATTCATGGATATACTTTAATTATAGTTTAGACTTGGTTCAAGGTATATGAATTGAGGTTCTAGGTTGTTTTGGCTTCTTGAGTCTCTGAATTAGATTTCGAACTAAGTTCTAACATTGGAACTTTGGTTTTATTATTTTAGGAGTTTTTCGATTATTTTAGAAGCACTTTTTAAGTAAGTAGAATTCTAGACTACTCAACGCATTTTAAAGTATTTTTTCTTAATTGGTACTTTTCTTAGAAATGTTTATAAGAAAGATTTTCACATAAAAATAATACTTGTAAGTCATTTTAAACTCACTTGTAATTACTCTAAGGTTTACTTGTATTTTATATGCTTATATTACATGAGATTTCCTTATTTATTTTACATTATCATCATAGTTTTATGCTTGGCAAGCTTGCATTTATTTGTTATCTCACTAGTTTTTCTATTACTCTTCATTGAGAGTAATATTATGTTATGTTTTTTTTACTTATTTATTCAATTTGTTGTTTTATCTATTTTGTAGGTGGGATAATAGTTTCTAGGTTTCAAAAATTGACATTAGAAAAACTTGAGAAAACATCGTTGAACACTCCTCAATTATCTTCAGCTTATTTATTATTATTTTTTTTTATCATTTTAACCATTTTGTAATTCATTTATTTTGAATTTTATTCTAGTGTGCAACTTAGCATATATACTCTACTTTTTTTAATATAGATATATATGTATACTTCATGGTCTATACGTAGGGATTTACTATCAAAACTATATGGAGTTGATTTGGATTTAAAATATATTTTATCTTGGCTTGGAGTTAAATTATCATCCAATTTTTCTTTTGTGACTTATTGGGAATTTATGAAAGCAAGTAAGATTTTATTTTGTGCATGTATGGGTAAAAGAGAAATATTATTGATTTGCACGTGCGTAAGCAACAAATATATATATATATATGGTGACGTGGATTTGGTAACACAATATGCGATGCATGTCTTAGGTTATGCGTTGGTTCTCATGCGTCGGTGGTCATGCGTTGGGATGGAATGTATGCGTTAATCTCTTATGAAATGACCATGTGTTCCTGTCACAAGTTTTCTTGTGCTCTCACCAAACATAACGAGATCGCAAGTTTCTTGGGTGATCCGAGCTCGAATTCAGGGACTTATAGCTAAATGTTATGCGGTAATGTATTTGCGGCAAAGAAATAAAAGAATTTGAGGTTAAAAGGGTATGCACTACTCTTACTCCTAACTAACAGATTAAGTGGTGGAAGTATGACTGAGAGGTAGAGACCCGACAACTGTTAATGCGTAGTAAAATGCATGAAAAAATAGATGAAAAGGCGAGGATGTCTTCACTACAACATTAAGCTTTACTGTAAGGATAATCCCAGCCAACGCAGGTTATGCGATCATGCTATACACACTTGACATAGACGCATGCGATGTATATGCGATAGTGTCGAGAAGCCTATTTCTAAGCCTCTACAATCCCCCTCACGTGCTCTCACACATAAGCAAGATGACCGCATACCACTATATCCTACTTAAAGGGTGCATACGCTGTGTAGTAGCAAACGGAGCTTATTCCTAAGCTCCATATTCTTGCTTACGCGATCCAATCCGCTCTCTCGAGTCTTAGATTTAGTTTTTAGACTACTTTCCTAAGTATGCCTAAATGATGAATGATGCGCTCATAAGACACGGTAATCACATAAACCTGGTTGACGTAAGATTATTCCTATCTCTAGTGAACACTTGCTTACATTGCTTAATGCGATAAACCACTTACCCTCCCGGGCAGTTGGTTGCTGTTGATTCTACTCATAGACAAGCATTACGTCCGCTTATAGACAAGCGTTGCTACAACTTCACACTAAACAAATAAGGTTTTCTCACAACACTCGCGTAATGCACACCTCTCGGTGGTTTGCTACATGCTTTATATTCCTATGTCGTGTGATTAAGTGTGTGATACTCTAACAATCTTACTTAGTGATGTAATAAAAGTAAAGGATGCTAGTAAATGAAGATGGGGATGAAATCGAAGGAAAATATAGAAATGCATTGATCACAAAATGTATTAATTTCTTAAGCAAAAATGTAATACAATACAAGGATAAAAGAGATATGGAGGGCCAGATGGAAGCAATGTCTTGCTTCCATTAGATGTGTGTCAAGGCTGCCGATGGTGCCATGGATGGGCGGCGGAGTAGACTCTCTCGAGCTCTAACTCCAGCGACGGCTTCGTCAGCACTCGGAATGGTTAAGGGGACAAAGAACTCTTAAGCTATCTTCTCATGCTTTTGTCTGGATCACAAGGATCCACTCGAAGGTAGAGAACCTTAGATGGAAAACCCTGGATGATTTGAAGTGCTGTTCAACGGCTTCTATTTATAGAGCTTGATCGTCGACAGCATTAATGAACCTGCTCTGAATCTGACACTCGCAACGTGATGGTTCTTTTCTGAATCTCTGCTGCTAACGGCGTGGTAGGTGAAATGTCAACATCATATTTTTTATAATACCAGTGTATGCGTTCATGCTTGCATTCCACCAACCTTGCGTTCATCCTTCTATTATGGTTATTACTTTGTAGCCGCAATCTCCCTGCGATTACCACATTCACTTGATAGCCGAAACACCCATACGACTGACGTATGCGATCACCACATGCGATTAATGGACGCAATATTCATGCGTTGAACGTATGCGTTCGCCTCTGCGATGGAGAGACTCCCCACATGCGGTCTTCCTTTCGATAGCCTGGCTCCCGTGCATACGATCGATTCCTGTGTTAGCTATAAAAATAATCAATTGAACACATAATAACACATAATAGTGGGTTAGCCGAGATTCTTAATGCTGATAGATGCAAACTCATTTTCTCATGAATTCTAAGTATAATCGCCGCATCTTTTACTTAACAGCCTTCATAATTCTAAATAAAAGACTTATAATGATGTGCATTTCTGCTCGTCATCAATATATATACTCAATAACAAAATGATGATAGGCATTTAATATTAGACAATTACCGACAAAAATTAGGTGAAAAACCAACATTGAAGATAATGTTCAATGTCTATTGAAAATCGACATTGAAAATAGTATTCAATGTCGGTTGAAAACTGACATTGAAGATAACTGGCATTGAAATCTTGGTCATTTATAATGTCAGTTTAAAACTAACATTAAAGATAACCGACATTAGAGTCCAGTTTTGTAGTAGTGGCAATTTTCAATTATTTATTTATATTAGGTCTTTAAAAAAATATTTTCTATGTTAATTCCCTCAAAATTGTGTTGATTATTTGCTTTTAATACTCATTTTATAGGTAAAATGCTCTCGGGGGTGATTAGGAGTCATTACGAGAAATTAGGCTAAAAGGGATAAAAAAAATGACCAAGAAAGTCAACAAAGTTGAAGAGAATCAGAGAAATAATCAAAATGCCATCAAGCCCTAGCGTCATGATCCTAGGAGAAGTGTCGAGCAACCTAAGACAGAAAACACACTTTTACTGCAAAATAGGGCAGCGTGCAATGCTCCAGATTTTGATGTGACTGTCCGCGCGCACGTGCCTCGCGCAACACAGCGTCGAGGGCAGTGTCACGTCTCAAGTGCAATGTTTCTTGGTTTTCTTGTGATTTAGTGTTGCAACGCTAGCCCAAATATCGTGACGCTACCCTGCAAGTATAAATAGTTTTTCTTTCCTTTCTGCAAAGAGAGAAGCATGATTCCGATGGAGGTTGGGATTTCTCTCCATATCATTTCGTCACTATGGCAATTTTGTTTCCCACTTAGGTTAGATTTTGATATCCTTTTGGATTGTAAGCATCATTTTGTAATTCTTCATGAATTTTTCTATGGATTTGTGAAGTAATCATTGAATCTTGTTTCTATTTCAAGAGTTCTTGTAATTCTTTTGAGTTTTCTACTTTTCTTTATCATTTACAATTTGATTGAGTGTTCTTGAATATATTTTTAATTCTTGAAGCATGTTGAATGATTTATATCTTGAACATGTTTAGCCTAGATGTTTGGTTCTTGTCACAATCATGATTGAATGTGTTGCTTTTATACTTATAGTTATATATAATGACTTTTGGATGTAGTTCTATAATATAATATCGTTATTTAATATTAAATACTATACTACTTTTTTTTAAACGATATTACTACTCACTACTATTTATAACACAATTCTTAATTATATGAATATATTTAACTTTCTGAAATTAATACCTTTGTAGTATTTTGGAGCAACCTTGACATATTTATCTTTATAACTTTTAATCCTATGCCATTTTTTAAATGTTATATTATTATATTAATAACAAATTACAGATATTTTTGTCTTAAAATCATCCTTGTTTAAACAAATTTAAAAGACAATAAATATTTGAGGAAAAAAAAGGTCTTCAAACGGGTTTTAAATTCAAAATAATTGAGTATAAAATAATCGAGCATCGAGTATGACGTTGATATGATGGAGTATACACGTGTTGATTATAGCCGTATCAAGTGACCATGAAGCTGGGTATCGAATGATCTTGCATCGAGGAACGTGTGATGAGCTATCGAAGATCGAGTAAATTCGTATTGGAAGGTGCAAGGGGTGCATCACAGGGACGAATTGGTAAAATCACATGCTTATGATGTAAGCAGAAGACCACTTTCCATCGATGCCATTTTTTATTTAGGCCTCCCAAATCAGGCTATCCATACAGAAAAAGACCTCCTATACGCTTTTTCATGGATTTGAATAGTAAACACTATTCAAGTTCATGAGTTACTATTTTTTAAATTCTTTTTTTTAATTTAATTTAGGAAGTTCGTCGACCAACTTCCAATACCACCTTCGGTGGTCCCAACAAACTTCTTGCCACTAACTCGGGTGATCGCCACCATCCAACTTTGAAAAACATTAATAAAAATATTTTTAATATATAAATAAATCAAACAATTTTTGGTATAAAACATTTTTAAGAAATAGTTGCCAATATTTTAATGATTTTTTATCAAATGTTTTTAAATAAAAATGAGTTTTTGATAAACATTTTTTTTTCTAAGTCATTCCAAAGAGACCCTTAGTTTAATTACAATAATATTTTTTAAAATACGTTTTCACTTTTTTATAATTATATTTTCTTTTGGAGTTTTTTAATGTAATTATTATTATTAAATTCTCTTTTTTTTAATTCCCTCTCTTCTATTCTTTGTTTAAAATAAACGTACCCTCCATTTTAGTTGATTTCGTTTATTTTATTCTATTTTCCCTAGATTAGCTATCTATTAAGATCTCATGTATATGTCAAATATCCTGTTAATATAGTGGAAAATATAAACATACATCAAATATATTATTCAGTATATAAGATGATAGATTGTACAAATTGTATTGTTCATGCACTTATCAAATATATACTGATTTATTTTTAGAAAATTCAAATATATAATACTAAATATATCAAATATACATTCTTTTCTCCTTTAAAGTTTCGTATTGATTTTTTCTTTCTTTTATGAGGACAACAATTTTCGAATTTTTAGAGAAGCTTTTCTTACTTCTATAGGTTCTAAGAAGAAAATTGTTTTGGAAAGTTTATAACTACAAAAAAAAACTTTCTTTACATGCTTCTTTTATAATAATAATAATAATAATAATAATAATAATAATTATTATTATTATTATTTTATTATTGTTATTATTATTATTATAAAAAATGAATAGTAAGAAGGGCTAAAAAAGTAAATTTGACATTTTTTGTGTGTAAAATTAGTCTATTACACTGCAATTGCATAACAGGTATGTTTATTTAGGCTATAAAAAACCCTAATTTTGATTTGATAACATTTTCATTTTTTTAGAATCATTTTTTAAACGTAAAAGGTTAAAATGTTAGACATAATTTAGTGGCCTAATAAAAATTTAAACTCAAACTTTATGAATTTTTTTACTCTCAAATCTTATTTAAAGAAAATTTCAATTACTATATATATATATATATATAAATGGTCGATAAGATAGACATCCATTAATGGTAAACATAGAAATGGTATATAAGTGATAGAAAAAAATTTTGTTTTTCACTAATAGATGTTTATCAATGATAGACTTGAATTTTTTTAAAAATATTTGTCATATTTACATTTTTTTTTATTGATATGACATACTAAGAAAAAAACAACCAATTTTACTATCCATTACAATTATCCTTATTTTAAAGTTTTCAAGCAGATCTATAAATAAGAATTCAAAATTGACTTCAAACAACTTTACTACAAAATTTTAGTAAATTCACATTAAATAAATTTTTATTAATATATTAAATCTAATATATACAATCAAATTAATTATTATAATTAATAAATACTATATTTTCGAAAAAATTTAATTCATCGACTAAATATAATTTTATTAAATTGAGAGGGTACATGATCTCTAATATTTATCCTTGGATTCTTTCTCTTGATTATGCATATTTTAATCATCGAACTTGTTAATATACTTTGATGACCTTCTAGCTTGCTAATTTTTTGGATTGATCTAACTTTTGTTGATTTGCTTAGATCAAATGCTGGTTTGTTCATCTTATTAGCTTTTAGGCTTGGATTAACCTTTTATTTGTTAATTTTTATGGATGAGTCCCTAGCGTGTTGATCTTTTTGTATCCACTTTTGGCTTATTTTGATATGTTGATCTTCTTGGATCGATCTTTGGTTTGTTGATTATCTTAAAGATTATCGAAGTCTAGAAGTCTTGTATCTTAAAATATCTTCAACTTGTCTTCAAAGTCTTTGGGTATTCAAATAAGATTTTGGGTTTCAAATCATTCATCTATCATTAAATGCCTCTTCTCTGAATCCTTCTAAATTGAAATGGAGGGACATGTGTGTTCAGTGTTAGTTTTGAGTCAATCCTTTCAATTTGGCCCTTGGACCAAATTCTCATTTAATTAGTTTTTGGATTTATTTACTATTGGTTGGTTTGGTCGGTTTATGATTTCTTATCTTTTTATTCTGCAAGTAAAGTTAGGGTGAATGAAAAGAAAAGATAGATTGATGAAGTATTATTGTTAGGTTAATATAATTTACAATTTTCAAAAATTTAATTCAATCATTTTTTATGAAAAAATTTAAATCAATGATGTAGTGGGTTTGGAAATTAGGCAACATAGAAAAAATTATAAATCGATATTAAAGTAGTAGGCTTCTCAAGCTAAGATTCTGCTCGTGAGCGTAATGGTATAAGTCTGCCTGACTGTGAGACCGACTGGTCGAACAGAGACGAAAGTCGGCCATAGTGATCTGGGAGTTTCGTGTGGAAGGGTTCTCGCTCAACGGATCAAAGGTACGTCGGGGATAACAGGTTGATGACTCCTCGATAGAGTCGTTTGGCACCTCGATGTCAACTCATCATATCCTGGGGTTGAAGAAGGTGCCAACGGTTTGGTTGTTCGCCAATTCAAGTGGTACATGAGTTAGGTTTAGAAAGTCGTGAGATAGTTCGGTTCCTATCTACCGTTAGTGTTAGGGAGGACTGCGAGGAGCCAACCCTAGTACAAGAGGACTAGGTTGGGCCAACCTATGGTGTATCGATTATTATGCCAATAGCAGCGCTGGGCAGCTAAGTTGGTATGGAAGAACCACTATGCTGCAGGAAATCCTTCTTGCACCCAAGCGCTTTTTAGGCCTTCTCCATTCTCTTATCCATCGGAGCTTAGGTTGGTGGTATTGACGGCAAGAATGACCAAATTTAATTAGTCATTTTGAAAGATGACCATTGGATTTGATATATGACAAAATAATTATTTAGTTGATTAATTAATATTTACGGAATGTCTAAGCTACCCAAACAACCTACATACATTATTTAAATAAACAAACATAAAATGCTCAAATTATAAATATAAACTCCTATTAAATCCAAACCAAAAAAGAGTTAAAACAAAATTTTAGATTCAAAATAACAAAATCTAAAGAGGTACCATGGGGACCAAAATCACAACTAACTACCAAAAAATCATAACAAAAATAGTCAAAATCACCCAAAATTGTATGAGCTCCAAGAAACTCGACAGCTTCGACGTGCCAACCTCAAATTGTTGCGTACACCAAACACTAGACAAATCTAAACAAAATATAGACAAACATAATGTCTTAAAAATAATATATAATCATGTTGCTAAATTGTATGTAAACAAACTATACAACGTTGGAGAGAGAAAGCAAGAATAAAAGAAAGTGAGAATAAAAGAATATATTGTGATTTACAAACACCAAACTCTTAATACACGGTATATGTGTAGACAAATCTAAGCTTAAAAATAAATACAATGTATTAAAGAAGTGTTGGGCATAATATGCTTATAATGGGCTGATAACACACTGCACTATTAAACTAAAGATGAATTTTTGGGCTTAAAGAAACCCAGGCCCTATACTGAATACTGGATACCACCTTAGTTGAAAACAAAAACACAAATCAGTGTGCTGAAAGCACAATCCATGTGAAGAAAATCTCCACCCTACACCTTGACGGTTGTGATTAGAGATAAGCACTTCTGAAGTTTTTGTATAACTCAAATGACTATTCCTATCTTTTCTTTGTTGTAAAGAAAACCGAGAGAAAAGAAGGAAAGAACCTGAGGGAGATGCTACCGAAAATCGCTTGGACGATGAGGCTGCTATCGTCTAGTCGATTGGAGGTAAAGCAAGGAGTCGTCTAGACGATAAGGGAAAGAGTCGTCTAGATGATGAAGGCTTTACTGAAGATCGTCTAGACGATGGGGTTTGAAGTCGACGATGGTTTACACGATAGAGGTGCTGAGGTAAATGATCGATGGCTAAACGATACACGATCGATGGCTAAATGGTAAACGATAGAACAAATAAGATCGATGAAGAAGATGAATACAATGATTTACGTGGTTCGGCTAAGGATAGCCTACGTCCACGGAGAAGCTAATGAAAATTTTTATTAGGGGAGTTACATGATTGATACAAGATAAGTTGTTAGCCTTTCTTGAACACTCTGTATTTTTCTCACTTACTTTTACATGTAGTTACAAAATGTATATAAAGGCAGCTTGTATGTAACTGATTTATAACAACCTTGAAATTGTTTTCATCTTTGTGTAATAATAATCTCCACCTTGAAATAAACTTCAAGTATTTCTTCAGCTTCTCTGAACTGATTGTCTTCTTCTTTAAACTTTGTCTCTCAACTCAAACCCTATAATATCAAGGCACTTCTGAAGTTTGAGCTGAGTGACTGTCTTTGTCAACATATCGGTGGCATTCCCTCATAAGGTATGTACTTTCAGAACTTCAACTTGTTTTGCTTCTATCTGTTCTCGAATGAAATGATATTTAACATCAATATGTTTAGTTCTGTTATGGTACTGAGGATGCTTAGATAAATGTATGGTGCTCTGATTGTCACAAAAAAATTTCACTGCATTCTGTTTGATCCTGAAATCACATAGGAAACCCTTTAGTCATAGACCTTCCTTTACTGCCTCTGAAAGGGCAATAAACTCTGCCTCAGTAGTAAAAAGAGCTACTACTGATTGTAAAGTAGCCTTCTAACTTAGGACACACCTACCATATAGGAAGATATATCCTGATAAGGATGTTCTCTTGTCTAGATCTTCAGCGTAGTCAAAGTCAACATACCCAATCAGCTCTAGTTCACTGTCTGGAAGTTGTTGGTACATTAGTTTAGCATTAGAAGTACCCTTAAGATACTTATTATCCACCTAGTTGCCTCCTAGTGCCTTTTACCCGGATTAGCCATATATCTACTCACCAGACTAGTAGCATAGGCAATGTTAGGTCTTGTAGACACCATTAGATACATTAAGCTTCCCACAACTTGGGAATAGGGGACTGTTGACATTACCTTCTGATGTTCAATGTCAGATTCTTTAGGTGAATTCTCTGCTGAGAGTTTGAAATGGTTAGCTATAGGAGCAGATACTGATTTGGCCTCTGTCATGTGATACTTCTTTAACAATTTCTGGCAATACTGTGATTGATCAATGCTTAGAATACTTGCTTTTCTGTTTCTGATAATGTCAATGCCTAGTATTCTAGTTGCATTGCCCATGTCTTTCATTTCGAATTCTGACTTCAGTAAATCTTTTACTTTATTGAACTCTTTCATAGTTGCTCCTAATAAAAGTATGTCATCCACATATAGTAACAAGTAGATAGGATGAGTATAGACATCTGTGTTTATGTAAACACAGCTGTCATAGGAGCTTTTATAAAAGCCATTCTTCTGTTCAAAATCACTAAATTTTCTGTTCCAGCATTTAGAGGACTATTTAAGGTCATAGATAGACTTTTTAAGTAGGCATACATAGTCTTCTTTCCCTCTGACCTCATACCCCTTAGGTTAGCTCATATAGATAACTTCCTCTAGGAAGTTATGTAGAAAAGCTGCTTTAACATCAAGTTACTCCAACTCTAGGCTATTCTGAGCCACAATAGACAACAACAATATGATAGAAGTTTGCTTGACCATTGGAGAAAATATCTCATTGAAATCAACACCTGGCCTCTGTGTAAAACCCTTAGCAACCAACCTAGCTTTATATCTAGATCCTTGATCATTAGGGAAACCTTCCTTCAATTTATACACCCATTTGGATGTTGGCTTGCATCCTTTTGGCAAAGATGTCAACTCCCAAGTGTTGTTTCTTACTAGTGAATCAACTTCTTCATTCATTGCTTCTATCAACAACTTAGCTTTTGGATAACTTATTGCTGCTTCAAAGGTTGAGGGTTCTGAATCATTGGATAAATCAGAAGCATTCAAAGCTAAGTAGTCTTCATACCTTGAAGGTGGCACAATAGTTCTTCTCTGCCTATCTCTAGCTAGGTTGAACCCCCTCAAATCTGGTTCTTCTTATTCGGGATCAGTAAGCCTATCTTCTACTTCTTCTTCAAGATGAGGTAGTTGATCAAAAGGTGATTCAGAGCTTGAAGGATCAGAACTAGGGTTAAGAACTTGCTTCACCTTAATTTTATCATTCTTCATTTGAGGTGCTAACATTAGAATTAGATCTCTGCATATACATTTCATCCTCCCTGAAAACATCTCTGCTGGTGATACATCTCTTCTCTGTAGGATGCCACATTCTAAACCCCTTAACACCTTCTGTGAAGCCCAAAAACATACACTTCACAGCTTCGACACTAATTTCCCTTTACTCTGATGAACAAAGCCAGTGTAACCAAACACCCTTAGGTTATTTAGACTAGGAGGTTTTTTGGTCCACCTTTCTTCAGAGGTTAGAAGGTTGAGAGATGCATGGGGGTATCTGTTTAGTGTATAGACAGTGTATGAGGTTGCTACTGTCCAAAATTTCTCAGGAAGTATAGCATCTGACAATAGGCTTCTTACTCTCTCCATTATAGTTTTGTTCAATCTCTCTGCCACCCCATATTGCTGAGATGTATACCTAATTGTCTTATGTCTAGTAATACCACGTTGTCTACAAAAAATATTAAACTCTTTTGCACAGTACTCAAGCCCATTATCAGTTCTTAGACACTTAATTTGACAATTAGATAATTTTTCAACCATAATCTTCCATTCTTTGAACTTTTCAAAAACTAAATCCTTAGATTTAAGGAAATAGATCCAACACTTTCTAGAATAGTCATCAACAAAGGTTAAGAAATACCTAGCTCCACTTAAGGACTGGAAAGGTGAGGGACCCCATAGGTTCGAATGCGCATAGTCAATGATGGCCTTGGTTGTGTGCTGAGCCTTCACAAATCTCTGCCTAGTAGCCTTCCCTATCACACAATGTTCACAAAAGAATAGGCTCTGATGAACTTCCTTAGGTAGAATTCCTTGATTGACAAGAGCTTGTAGACCTTTGGCACTAATGTGTGAGAGCCTTTTGTGCCAAAGATCTCCTTCAGTAGGCTGCTTCTGAGTCACAATTAAAGCTGAGTGAATTTTCTGAACTCCTTGAACAACATACACACCATTAATCTTCACCCCTCTGAGGATAGACCTACTGTTCTTCAAAACTTCACAGTAACCTTCCTTACCTTTGTATTCACAGCCAATAGAATCAAGCATGCCTAGTGAAATTAGATTTCTCTTCAGCTTAGGCACATGTCTGACATTCCTCAATAGCTTGACTATTCCATCTTTAAGTTTCAGTGAGACTGAGCCAATCCCAACCACTGGACATAAGTTATTATTACCCATGTAGACAGATCCTCCATCCAACTCTTTATAGGTAGTAAACCAGTCTTTGTGGGGTATCATATGGAAAGAACACCTTGAATCTAGAACCCAATCTAGGTTCTTATTAGCTTGTTCTTCTGCCTTTCAATTAGAGGTAGCCAAAGCATCTGAATAGAAGTAAGAGTTCTTACAAATTAAGGCTTCACCTGACTGATTAGGTTGGACTTTCTGTTGAGGTTGTGGTTGCTTGTTTTCTGCTCATTCTTCCACTTCAAAATTCTGCAATCCTTGATTAGATGTCCAAGTTTTTTTGCAATATTTACATCTAACCTTAGATTTTCCTTTCCCCTCTTCTGTTGACCTTTGTTTTCCTTTTTCCTTATTGTTCTGTTTTGACTTACCCTTGACAAATAAGCCCTCTACACTAGGCTTGTCTTCCTTGCTAGTTATGAGCTCCATCTCTCTGATTTTAAGAGCTGAAATGATAATATCAGTAGTTAAGGAATCTCTCCCATATTTTAGGGCAGTCTTCACATCTTTGTAGGAATCCGACAATGAGTTGAGAAGCACAAATGCTTTATTATCTACCCCAATCTCTTCTCCTTGAGTCTTGAATTCAGTAGTTATCCTCTTGAAATCATCTAGATTCTCTGTCAAGGATTTAGAAGCACTCATCTTGAAGGTAAAGAACCTTTCCCTTAGGAAAAGTTTGTTGGGTAGATTTTTAGTCTCATAAAGCTCATTCAACTTGCTCCACATCTTAAAAGTTGTCTTTTGGTCGATCACTTACCTTAGGACACTATCAGGCAAGTTTAAAACCAGTGTTCCATGAGCAATTAGCTCCATGTTCTCTTTTTCTTCTTCAGCTGCAGTGATTGCCAGCTTGGCTGGATCCTCTAGGGCCTTATGTGCCCTTTGTTGTCCCAAGATGGCCTTGATCTTGGCTTTCCACAAGCCAAAGTCTCCTTTCCCATCGACTTTTTCAATGTCATACCTTGCTACTGCCATATTTGATTCAAATTTTATCTGGAAAGCTCCAAGATTTTGCTTCTTTAGAATCTTGACTAATCTTGAAGTTTTCTTGCAGGCTATGATACCACTTGTTGGGCTTGGTATGCTTATAATGGGCCGATAACACACTGCACTATTAAACTAAAGATGATCTTTTGGGCTTAAAGAAACCCAGGCCCTATATTGAATACCGGATACTACCTTAGTTGAAAACACAAACACAAATCAGTGTGTTGAAAGCACAATCCGCGTGAAGAAAATTTCCACCTTACACCTCGACGGCTGTGATTAGAGATAAGCACTTCTGAAGTTTTTGTAGAACTCAAATGACTATTCCTATCTTTTCTTTGTTGCAGAGAAAACCGAGAGAAAAGAATGAGAGAACCTGAAGGAGATGTTGCCGGAAATTGCCTAGACGATGAGGCTGCTATCGTCTAGCCGATTGGAGGTAAATCAAGGAGTCATGTAGACGATAAGGGAATAGTCGTCTAGACGATGAAAACTTTACTGAAGATCGCCTAGACGATGGGGTTTGAAGTCGACGATGGTCTACACGATAGAGGTGCCGAGGTAAACGATCGATGGCTAAACGATACACGATCGATGGCTAAATGGTAAATGATAGAACAAAGAAGATCGATGAAGAAGATGAACACGATGATTTACGTGGTTCGGCCAAGGATAGCCTACTTCCACGGAGAAGCTGATGGGAATTTTTATTAGGGGAGTTACAAGATTGATACAAGATAAGTTGTTAGCCTTTCTTGAACACTCTGTATTTTTCTCACTTTCTTTTACACGTAGTTACAAAATGTATGTAAAGGCAGCTTGTATGTAACTGATTTATAACAACCTTGAAGTTGTTTTCATCTTTCTGTAATAACAAGAAGCCACACAAATTCAATCTACGATTCCTTCCTTTTGAGAAAAAGGAATACCTTGTACCTAAATATAGTGTTGCAACTTTGGATTGAGCTTTGCAAATTTCTAATATATTTATTTGAGTAGAAGCCACACAAATACTTTGAACTTAATTACTAAAATTTTTGTTGAGTCATGGAAATACACTATACTAAAAAGAAAAGGGGTTAGGGGTAAACTAAATAGAGTCCAAAGTGATAATAAAGCATACATACATACATTTTAAATACCTTGTTCGGAATTTTTGTCTCGAACCCGGTCTTGCCGATTACATTATTTCTGGAATTATCTATCAAATTGGAGGGCGTGCCAACACCAAAGGTTCACAGTGACAAAGAAGTAGCTACATCCGAATGTGATTTAACACTACCACACATCCCAAATCAATCCTTCTCCATATGCAATGCAATTCAAAAACCAATTCTTTACCTAAATTCACATTAATGATACACCAACTTCCATATTTGTAGGTTCTCCCCGCAATTGCAAACTCTAGGAGTAGCCAGAAAACGAAGCTAGGACCGATTTTATGGTGCTCTACCACACGTTTAAAAGTTCTAAAATTGAATTTCATAAAAAAATAAATAAAATGAAATATTAGACAAGATTTGAGAATATAGCGTGAATTTGAAATATATAAATAAAAAATTTATGAGGAGGAGACGAGATATTCAACATTGTATTTTTTTTTAAAAAAAAAAAACTGAATTTTGCTTAAATTTTGGAAGATATATCCATCCTTAATTGATGGAAGCGTTGGATTCTAGGGAGGAGGCAAAATTGAAAAATTCAGTAACGAGCCTATGCATCACATTATGGCCATAAATCATAAGATTCAAATAGTGGTCACTTTTTTCAATTGGGTATCTGGTTCTGATCATTCTACATAATTTCTCTTAATTTTTTTTTTTTAAAAAAGACTAATATATATGTCGATTAGTCGGTTGGATCAATTTTCGGTGTATTTATATATACCCCTATTATTTGAAATATTGAGGTCAATTACTATAACAAATATAGTGTTGGATGGGTATACTTTAGGTCACATTTTCATATTTGTGATTCCTTTCTTTGTTAACTATGAAGTAATATGAGTCTCTAAAAGAGGTCCATTTTGTGAAGTCATTTCTATTATAAACAATCCAATTTGATTACACCAAACTTATTTGATCTATACAAGTTAATTTGTAATTGGACTCAAAATTAACAATATGTATCTTTATCATTAATTTAAAATAATAACGTGATAACTTATGATTGAAAGAAAATTTTTATTATTTTTTTAGTATAACAACTATGGGGATGAGGATCAAACGATTTGAACCTCTAATCTCTAAGGTGAAAGGTCATGCCAATTTTTATTGAGTTAAGCTCACTTTTGTTTTCATTCAACATAACTAGCTTCCAGTAAAACTTTTACCAATGTTTATTAGACGATCTATTTGTAAAAATATATTATCAGCTTTATCATGTGTTGACAAGATTCAAATAAATAACAAACTATCAAAACATGTATTTTATTGACGATACAAAAGTGTCATAATATGAAACTTTGTAACAATACAAATGTGCCGTGATAGAACATTTGTTGACATAAAATATTTGTCATGATTCACGTACTCTTGATAATAAAAAGTGGTGTGGTTTAGATATTCTTAACAAAAAAAAAATGTAACTATATATTCATTTTAACATCTTATAATTGTTGTTAATATCCATAATACTACAATAATAAACCAAATTTGAATTAAATGATAACAATGATAACTTGTTATAGTAAATTTTGTCGGTGACAATTTATAATTATCAGTAATTGTTTATTATTGACAATTATCGTTAAAAGTCTAGTTATGACATTTTTCAAAAATATCACTGATACTCATACTTTTACGGGTGATACAACAACTAAAAAATGTTATGACACTTTCCTCCCTCCAAACGCAATTTGTTTTCACTATAATGTCATGGAAATCCATTATTGTTGTAGTTAACTGCATGAATTTTAATGGTGAGAATTTTACTATCATGAAATCCCAATTTTATTGTAATGATTATTCATTTATTATTATTTAGGGAAAGCATTATTATTTAAGATCTAATTAATAAGATAATTATAAAAGCTGATTATTTCTAATTAATAACGTGTAATAATCAATATTAACTCCTTTTTTTTAAAGAAAATAAATGTTATCAAAACAGGTTAAATGATTATTTTGGTTCATGTACTTTGGAATTTATTCAATTTTAATCCATGTACTTTGACATATCCAATTTTACTATGTACTTCTAATAAATATGAAATATGATCCCTCCTACTAGTTTATTGTTGATTTTTTCAAACAAAAAATTATTACCGTTCTATTAGTATTTTTTTCTAAAAAATTTGAAAATATATTCACTTATTTTTTTGCATGAAAATTATTATTATTATACCATTTTTTATAAAAAAAAAATATTAACTTCGAGGGACAAAATTTAAGATTTATTGAAAGTACGGAAACTAAAAATGGATATTTTGAAAGTATAGGAATTAAAATTGAAGAAACTTCAGAATACATGTACAAAAATCTTATTTTAACTTAATAATAATAATTATTTGGATTTTCTGATTCTAATTCATTCGTTCATTAACTATAGAGTTGTTTTCAAATATAAGAAAATGAGTCAACTTATTTATAAATATAGCAAAATGTCACACTATCTATCAATGATAAACAATGTCATTTTGCTATATTTGAAACTATTTCTAGTAGTTTTATCATTTAAAACAATTACCTTTAACTATATATATAATCAAGTACAAACTAATTAATCACAATTAATATATTCAAGTTTAAGTAATTAATCACAATTAATATATTCAATCAAACTTAAACGCATTAATTTTTTTTAACAATATTTAATAATTAACTAGTTGAGTTCCTAAATTAATTTATATTGCTTTTACCAATGTCGATTTAAGCCTAATTTAAGCGATAGATTCCTCAACCAAGCGGTCACATGTCAATTGGTTAAGACATATATCTCTCAAATTAATTAATATATATCAGGTTAATGTTTTACTTAATCATTTTGAAATAGAACATTGTTCTATATAGGTCATATCAACTCTATAGGATGGGTTTCTCTTGTTTGTTTAACCCAAATTCAAACCTGTTGTATCATTCGAGTGCGTAGTTCAATAGGTTCAAAAACTTATATTCCTGACTTAACGTAGATAAATGATCGAATCTTTCACTCCTACATATTGTTGTTGAACTATCCAAAAACTAAAAATATGGATTATTAAAACTTTGTTTGATAATGATTTTGCTAAATTATAATAATAATAATTATTATTTATTATTAATTTATGCTTATTTCTTTCTAATATCTTTATTATGATCTTCATATTCCTCAATGAAATATTTGAATTCTCACTCAAATTCCAAAAACATAAACATTTTATAATTTTTTTTTCAAAATTTCAATTCGATTTTGAAACATGGTTAAAATTAAGATAACAAAATTAATAAGATACTAAAAGTGCAACTAGCTAGTAGTGTTTATAAACTTAATTTTTTAGAAAATGAAAAACTAAAAACCAAGACTCCATTTGATAATGGTTTCATTTTTAGTATTTTGTGTTTTTCAAAGGTTATGTTTGTTTTCTACCAAACTTCTATATTATGGGTTTCACATTTTTTTTTTTTTTAAAGAATCACTCTAATTTTAATCAAATTCTAAAAACTCACAATATATATTTTTTAATTTTCAAAATTTGATTTAATTTTTTAAAACATTAACAAAAAGTATATAACTAAACCATGAAACTTATATATATGGAAAATTGAAATAGTGTCTAAGCTTAATATTCAAAAACTCAAAACTCAAAATAAATACATATTTGATAACCATTTGGTTTTTAGTTTTTGAAAACCGTGTTTTTTTTTTTTTTTTACCATTTCTTCATTTATTTTTTAAGCGATAGTCATTTGAATTCTTAGTCAAATTGTAGAAACATTAAAAAATAAATAAATAGAAACACATTTAAAAAACTATCTTTATTTAATTTAGTTTTCAAAACTTGACTTGGATTCGGAAAAATAAAATTCATCCTTATTCTTATATCCCTATTTATATACCAAACAACATTTGTAAAAGGATGTGTAGAGAGGATGCATGAGTATTGAGCAATACCATAGGCATTCATTTTACACACAAATAAAAAATAATTTACCAAGTTTTTCTCTTACTTACTTTATACCCCTATTTATATCATTCCCCATAGCAACTTCCATTTCCATCTTCCACCCTTCCTTAAACAATGAGTGGAGGACCTCAACAAGTTCTTTCCACCCCTCTCTACGATCTCATAATCTTAGGAGCCACTGGTTTCACAGGCAAGTACGTTGTCCGTGAAGCTCTCAAATTCCTCAACCCATCTCCTTCTTCTCCTCTCAAATCTCTCGCTCTCGCCGGTCGAGACCACGCCAAACTCACCAAAGCCCTCAAATGGGCAGCTCATCCCCTGCCTCCGCCGCCCATTCCCCTCCTTATTTCCAATATCGCCGAACCCCAATCCATTCACCACCTCTGCTCCCAAACCAAGCTGATTCTGAACTGCGTTGGGCCGTTCCGCCGACACGGTGAGCCGGTGGTTGCGGCGTGCGTGGAAACAGGGTGCGATTACTTGGACATATGTGGGGAGCCAGAGTTTATGGAGAGAATGGAGGCAGAGTATGATGAGAGGGCGGTTGAGAGTGGGAGTTTGGTGGTTTCGGGATGTGGGTTTGATTCGGTTCCAGCTGAATTGGGTTTGATTTACAATTCGAGGCAATGGGTTGGGAAATCAGCGCCGAGTTGGGTGGAAGCGTATGTGAGCGTGGAGTATGATAGAGGAATGGGTTTCAACTTTGGGACTTACGAATCCGCTGTTTTGGGTGTGGCTAATCATGCCGAGTTGGTTCGACTCAGACGCTCAAGACCCCCTACACGTCGCCCAATAATGGTCAGCAATAATTTCTCTCTACTCATATATCCTACAACCAACCTCTCAACTTTTTAATATACAAAGAAAAAAAAGTTGCCACGTGCCAATTATAATTTTTTTAAAAAAATAAATTATTAAAATAATCACCTTTTTTTTTTTATGTGAATAAAATATAGATCTTTTACTTTCACCTTAAATTTTTGGATTGAAGATTGAAGATTTTAAAATATTTTAATCATTTCTAAATATTGGTAAACTAAAAGAAATTTTTATTTAAAAAACGGAAAGAGAAAGATTAGGTTGATCCACCCTCATCCTAAAAAGTGAAGGTATGATCTAATCCCAATGGTCTAAAGCATCATTTGATCTTGGATTAGGTAGGTCAAATTTTCAATAGTCAAGTTCATGATCCAACCTTTAGACTTGACTCATTGGATCAAAATTTTGGGATGAGCTTTGATTAGGCTTGAGTCGACTTATTTGATTAGTTCATTAAATATTAATTATCTAACTATATATATATATATTAATTAGATCTTCTCAAAGAAATATTATATCAAAATTTATTATATTTTTATTGATTTTTTATAAAGTTTTATTTAATATTTAGTTTTCTTAAAAGGCTTTATTTTTTTTTTTTTTTTTTTAACACTTTTTAAATTTTATGTTATTTAAAAACTTTGATATATTTAAAAAGTAATATTTAAAAATATACTTGTTTAATATATAAAATATATACTTTTGGTTAGCCTAATGATAAGTTCAACCCAATGTGGCGATCCAAATACATGTCCCAAAAGGGTTGGCCCATATTTTTCTAAATGGTAATCTATATTCACTCCAATTGAGTAAATGTGTGAGAATGAGTTAGGTTGGTCAAACATTGACTTTGGACTGAACTTGGGCTGGACTTTAATCGATTTTTGAGCTTCGAGCCCATTGATAAGCCTGAAGGTGGATGAATCAATTTTTTGTTTACCGTTCATTTGATCGTTTAACCATAGTTTATCACAATTTGTAACGTGGCAAACACTACTTTCTTCTTTTTCTTAAATATCATTGAGTTTTCTTTCTTCAGTAGTTGGAGTAAACTGCAAAAAGTACACCCAAATACTGCTAAATTTTAATTATTTAATGAAATAATCATATTTATGTATTGAAAATATAATGTTACTTTGCTAGTAAAATTAGAAAGTAATGTTTAAGAAATTTAAGAGAAAGAAGTACTATTTTAAAAACAAATAAAAGTATTTGTTTTTTCAAAATTAAGTTTATAAACACTCATAAATTTATTTTATTTTATTTTTTTTAAATTCTGAATTTTGAAAACTAAAAGAAAAAGTTGTGTGATATCATTTATAGACCTGTTTTTGTTTTTAAATTTTCTCCATGAAAATTATGGTAATAAAAAGAAGAAGCACAATTTTCAAAAGTTTAGAATTAAAGTTATCAAATGGATCAACAAATAGTTTTTTTTTTTTCTTTTTTTTTTTAAACTAGTTATTGTCTTTAAACTTTTGCTATGAATTTATATGTTTCTTCTTTAAGAAATATGAAATTATTGTAAAGAAAATGATAGAAAAGAAGCAAAATTTCAAATAAAAAATATAAAGTCAAGTATTTATTTGAAGGACTTTAAATTGTTTTGAATTATTGTTATATACAATAAATATTTAATTAAATTTGCAATTATTTTTTTAAAATGTTTACCAACAAAATAAACAAAATCTTCATAATAATTATTGCTTTATTACATGAAGTTTCATATTAAGAAACATTTAAAATAAACATCAAAACCACTACTTCTAGTGAATATGTGCTTTAACCTAACGCTACTTAATATATACTATCTCTATATTTCTTGAAGTTAGAAATTCATTCGCTACTAAAAAAACTCTTTTATGTTTTGGAATAAAATCTGAATCCAACAGACTCTAAATAATATATAAAAACTGTACAAATTGGAATTGACAAACTTCTTTTTTCTTTTTAATTTTTTAGAAAATCAAATCGACCGACAAATATGGTTATGAACCAACCTAGCCTACTCCATTCAATTGATTTCTTAAAATTTTTAAATTTCAATCCTTACACCCCATTAAGAATACTTGTCAATATAATATGTTGGAAAGGGAACCCTCAACGAACGGGCGAACGGTCAAAAAATGACGGTCGGGCAAGGAACAAAACTTGCAAAACAGAAGCTTGTTATAGGCTGAGTCACAGATATCGCTTTCTTTAAGACATTTCTCGGCTCCGCCCAAGTGTGCAAGCAGGTCACCAATACGGCCACGTCGTCCCTAGGATAAAACAACCCAAAAACATTCTCGGTTAGAAATAATCCGTCACCGACAGGAAACTCACACCTTCAGACTGGATTGCTCGGAAAAAGGGAAAAACAAAAGAGAGGGAGTGATTGAGAGCATCATTGGGAGAATGAAAAAATGATGTGTCTGAAACACTTGAAATAAAAATAATTATTATAACAAACAAAATAAAAAAAAAATTATTTAAAAAAATAGTCACACACGCGCCTCGCCTTGCCTCGTCTGGACGGCGGCGCGTGTGTGAGATTTTCATTGTACCCACATTGGTCTATCTTCTCACTCTCTCCAAAACATGGGTACCTCTTGAGGTCCAAACCCAAGGTCTAATATGGGAGTATAAGAAGTAGAGTTCATTCCTTAACTTAACTAATGTAGGATTCTCAAAAGTCATTTCCATTAAAAATTCAATTTTCAGCAACAATCCCCCACTTGAAAATTTAAAAATATAAGAAAAACATTTTCCATCGAGTAGTTTCAGTCCATACAACACTATGCATAAGTAAAGGTATTTTACGATTTGAACCTTTACGTAGTGTAGATGATTCAGAATATACTAAAGTAACCCTGGTTTTGAACTCTATCTCTAACAACATCTCACACGCAATGTCATTAGGGTGTAGTTCGAATGCCCGTGCTTTAAGACCTAACACGTGTATCCCCGGTTTAGTGAACGCTCTAGAGAGTTTGCCTAAAAAAACTCCACAGGAAGCAGCTCCTACTTCCACATTCACATACACATAGGTGAGTCTATCAAGAGTACTCCTGTAGCTAGGTATCGCACATGACATCAAGTATAGATCTCATTAAGAACTGCGTTCAACCTCTCTTACGTTTCAGGATATCATGCTCAAACTTTATGTCATAGGAATGGAACTCCGGGTTCATTTTAGCACGATTCACTAAATATCACTTGGTTATTTATGAGTCTATAGGTATGAGTTTCATCCTTTATGAGGTCTTGAAAACCTTCTCTCTGGTCAGTTCTTTTGTTAAAGGATCGACCAAGTTCTCATCAGTCCGTATATGATCCACTCTAACGACACCAGTAGTGAGAAACTCTCTAATGGTACTGTGCTTATGATGTATTTGTCGTATCTTTATGTTATAAAGACGATTTTGAACTTTTGCAATTGTTGCAGTACTATCGCAATAGATCAATATGGCTGGTACCAGCTTTTCCTATTGGGGAATCTTTGATAGCAGACTTCTAAGCTAGCCTGCTTCTTTACCAGCTGTCGCTAGTGCTATTATTTCTAACTCTATCATAGATTGAGCTAAAATAATCTGTTTCTTGGACTTCCAAGAGATAACTTCGCCTACTATATTGAAGATATAGCCATATGTAGCCTTTGAATCATCCGAGAGGGAGTTCCAATCAGCATCGCTGAATCCTTCCAGAACAACAGGAAACTTATAATGTAACTCTAGGTTTTGGGTTTTCTTCAAGTACCTCATAAACATTTCTATAGCATTCTAATGCTCTAAACTAGGTTTTCTTGTAAACCTTCAAAGGAATCTTACAGCATAAGCTATATCAGACCTAGTGCAAAGATTATTTTCAAATTTATAGTAGATGTATTTGTCACTTTCATTAACCTTGAAACCTTTAGATAGGATTAGGTTATCAAAATTTTCATGCCATTGCTTAGAAGCTTGTTTTAGACCATAGAGAGATATATCTAGTTTACAAACCTTATTTTCTTGACCATGGACTAAAAAACCTTCAGGTTGTTCCATGTAAATTTCTTCTTCAAGTTCACCATTTAAGAAGACGATTTTTACATCCATTTGATGTACTACGAGGTTATAAAGAGCAGCGAGAGATAACAAAACACGGATTGAGGTAATTCTAGTGACAGGGGAAAAGGTGTCAAAGAAGTCTATGTTTTCTCTTTGTTTAAAGCCCTTTGCCACTAACCTTGTTTTAAACTTGTCAACTGTTCCATCAAGTCTAAGTTTTTTCTTAAGATTCATTTGCATCCTATTGTCTTGCAACCTAGGGGATTTACTAAGTGCCAAGTCCTATTTGACTCAAGTGGGTTCATCTCATCATTTATGGCTCCTTGCCATAAGTTGGCATCTACTAAGGACAAGGCAACTTTTAGATCTTTAGGATTTTCTTCTATGTTATAGGTCTGGAAGTCATTCCTGAAATCCTTGGCGATTCTAGATCTTTTGCTTCTTCTAGGTTCTGGTTTGGTTTCTTTTATAGAGGTTCAATTTCTAACTAGGGATAGATTAGTGGATCCCGAGCCTCTACTATTTTTCGATTTAAAAGGAAATCTATTCTCAAAGAAATCGACATCATTTGACTCAATGATCACTTGGTTTACTAGATCACAGAACCTATAGGCTTTACTATTTATAGCATAGCCTATAAAGACACACTCATAGGCTCTACTAGCTAGCTTTTTTCTTTTCGGGTCTGGAATCCTTACATCGGCTAGACAACCCATTGTTCTAAAATTGACAAGTTTGGTTTCTTATTCTTGAGGATTTCGTAAGATGAAGTTGTGTTTTTAGACTTTGGGATTCTATTTAGAAGATAACACACGGTAAGGATGATTTCACCCCATCAATAAGACGTGACTTCTGAATTAAGTAAAATAACAACTACTAGCTCAACTAAAATTCTATTTTTCCTTTTGGCTTTTCCGTTTATTTCAAGAGAGTAGGGTGCAGTCTTTTCGTGTATTATTCTATGTGAGTTAAAGAACTCATTAAAGTTGTTTGAGCCGTACTCAATTCCCCTATCACTATGAAGTCTTTTAATCTTTCTATTAAATTGATTTTGTACTTCAGATACAAACATTTTGAAGGCATCAAATGCATCACCTTTGTTTTTCAACAAATATACAAAAGTAAAATCAGAGCAATCATCAATAAAAGTAATAAAATATATTTTACTATTCCTAGTCAAGATGCCATCAAATTCACATAAATCAGAATGAATCAAGTCTAGAGGTTCAGATATCCTAAGTACAGATTTATGCAGATTTTTAGTAATTTTAGTTTGATTACAATATTCCCATTTATCAAATTCATTTAGGGAACTTAGGTATCATTTTCAGCCTAATCATGTTACTAATTAGTTTCTTATTAACATGATAGTGTCGAGCATGCCAAACATTCATAGACACAACATATACACAAAAGATCTCATTTTATTAAGGTTGAAATTTAATTTGAACATTCCCTCTGTTGCATAACCCTTCCCTTCAAGTACATTATTCTTAGTGCGGGTATATAAGTTTGTTCCTATGGTTTGAGTAAATCTGACCTTGTTGAGGAGATAGCCTGAGACTAAGTTCTTTCTTATCTCCGAAGTGTGCAAGACATCCTTCAACGTGAAGGTCTTCTCAAAAGTGAACTTCAGCTCCACCTTGTCAGTTCCAACAACTTTCATAGAGTGGTGATCCTCTAACAGAATATTATTATCCGTAGTTTCAGTATAGGTTTTAAAGAGACTAAGGTGTTGACAAACATGGCGCATAGCGCTAGTGTCTATCCACCATCCCTCAGAACCACCAGTCATATTTACTTCTATGATCATGGAAACTAACGGTTCTTCTGTCAGGTTCGCCTTACCAGTAGGACGACATTTGTTTCTACAGTTCCTAGCCATTTGTTCAAGTTTGTTATAATTAAAGCAAAGGAACTATACTGTTTCTTCTAAAGGGGGTTTCTGCTTTTTTTTGTTGGTTCTGGTTGTTGGACCATGGTTTTGACCATTTCTCTTTATCCGCTTTGATTTTTGGTCAGGTTTGACCATGGCAAAGGTGGATCTCCTAAGTACGACATTCACCTCCTCCCTCTGGTCCTACTTTCGGGCTTCCTCTTCAATCCTTAGCCGGGTGATAAGACTCTCCAAGGAAAACTCCTTGGTCTTATGGCTCGACGTTTTCTTAAAATCTTTCCACAAAGGGGGCAGTTTATCAATAATAACAATAAATTTAAATTGTTTGTCTAGAGGCATACCTTCAGTAATTATCTCATGGGCTATCTTCTGCAGTTCATAGGACTGGGCATCCACAGATTTGTTATCAGTTATCTGAAACTTGAGGTAATGGCTGACAACATATTTCTTGGACCCAACCTCCTCGATGTCGTACTTCTTTTGCAGGGCGTCCTAAACTTCCTTTGCAGTCTTCATTGTGTTGTAGTAGTCATACAGATTATCAATCAAACCATTTAATATAAAATTTTTACGTAAAAAATGTTTCTCCTCCCAGTCAGCAGATTCTTTTATCTGTTGTTCAGTTGGATCTTCTATCAAGACGGTTGGCTTATCCATAGTACAAACGCTGGCAACCTTTTTTACGGTAAGAAAAAACATCTTCTACTTCTACCCTTTGAGGTTTGCTCCTTCGAATCGGAATGAACGGTTGAGGTCTGATGTCATAATGTCGTTGTTGCTTGCAAAGGCTATTACAAAATTTTGGTAGATGGGAGTTGTTTTAAAATTGTTGGAAATGGGAATCCTCAAATGATGAACAGGACAACAACAAACGGGCGAACGGTAAGGAAATGACGATCGGGCAAGGAACGAAACCTGCAAGAAGCTCGTTATAGATTGAGTCACAGATCTCACTCTCTTTAAGATATTTTGTGGTTCTGCCCAAGTGTGCAAGTAGGTCACCAATACGGCCATTCGTCCTCATGATAAAAAAAAAGGTATTGGTTGGAAATGCACCATCATCGATTGGAAACTCACACCTTTAAATTGGATTGCTCAGAAAAACAGAAGAGAGGGAGTGATTGAGAGCATTGGGAGAATGAAAAAAATGATGTGTGAGAGGGAAGTGGGGCCCAGCCACCCGAACATGTGCCTTGCCTAGCCACGCCATGCCATGTTCGTCCGATCAAACGGACGGGGGCACACGGTGGGATTTCTACCATACCCACATTGATCTATCTCCTCACTCCCTCTCAAACATAGATACCCCTTAGGGTCCAAAACCAAAGTCCAACATGAGAGTATAAGAAGTAGAGTTCATTCCTCAACTTAACCAGTATGGGATTCTCAAAAGCTATTTTCCTTAAAAACTCAATTTTCACCAACATAATATTTAACTATTTATTACTTGAAAATCTTGCCAAATTTATTTGCTTTAACTGATTATTGTTGTTATTTAATTACCAAGTTGATTTATGGGTGCTGGGTTATAATAATATGTGTTTATACATACTATTTGGTTGAGTTATGATAATATGTGTTTAGATACATACTATTTAATCTGAATTAAATGATGAAAGAGCTAAGATAACTACAAAATAATAAACAACATAGACAATGAGGATTTTCAAATAATTTACTATAACTAAGTATGAATTATAATAATCGAGAGTTTCAACTATTATAATGGGAGGCTCATTAGTCCACTCCACTCAAGATAAGTTGGTGACTCACATTCTCTTATATGTTTTGTTATGAAGTTAATATATTATTAAAAGGTGGGACTAAAGACAATATTTTATATTAGGAAAGCAAGGGAGCAAGGTTAAGATAGTATTATAACAAACCTATAAAATAAATTTCTAGAAATAAGATACTTCTACAGTATAACATTATAACGTGAGGGCAGGTTTGGGAGTGTTTTTAGAAATAGTTATTTTAACAAAATTAATTTATTAATAAATGATTTGTTAAAAGTGATTTTAATTAAATCATTTTAATGTTTGGTCAACACTTTTAAAATTGATTTTATACCAATCAAAATTAAAATTGATTTCATTTGACTTAAGGATATGTTTGGAATTGTCTTCTAGAATAAGTGTTCTGTGTTAAATTATTTAATTATAATTAATTGTGTAAAAGTGTTATAAATAATGTTATTATTTGATAATCCATAAATTTAATCCAATCCAACTAAAATGAGTTGATAATAACCTGATTCAAATCGTAATAAGATTATATTGAATTGATCTGATTGTTCGGTTCATTAAATTTTTTGAAAACCCATATATAGTTGTGTTTTTAGAATCTTGAACATGCTTGAAATTAATTAATGATTCCAAGCTCTGAGGTTGTTGAATTTTTGCAGATTCCTGGATCTGTTCTTCCTAAGAAACCTTTAATAGAGCACAACAAGGATCTAGGCCTTTGGGCTGTGAGATTACCTTCGGCTGATTCAAGTGTAATTCGAAGAACACTCTCTACTTTAGCTGAAAATCCCCGAGGCCTTCCTGGCCTGAACGAAACTCCTGAAGACATCGAACAAAGAAAGAAATTTTGGTCATCAGTGAAGCCAGCTCGTTTCGGAGTAAAGATTTGCTCGAAATCCTACTTTGAAATCCGACGGTTTGTGGCAGCTGGGATTTTGATAGGGATGTTTGCTAAATATTCATTTGGAAGGTGGCTTCTCTTGACATTCCCTTTCATTTTTAGCATTGGTTTGTTCAAAAAGAAAGGTCCAGAAGATGAAGTAAAAAATGGCTCGTTCAAAATGTGGTTCGTGGGACGTGGGTTTGATGATAGTGGAGAAGATGAAGAAGGATATAATAAGGAAATTGTAACGAGATTGATGGGGCCTGAGCCTGGGTATACAACCACTTCCATAATCCTTATTCAATGTGCTTTGATTGTTCTAACTAAACGTGGGGTTCTGCCAAAAGGAGGAGTTCTAACTCCAGGTATTGTGTTTGGACCAACTGATCTTCAACAAAGACTTCAAGAGAATGGCATATCTTTTGACGTTATTCCAAAGAATGCTTAGAGAATGTGTGTGGTGATGCGGGTTTAATTTAGATCGTATATATATTATTATTATTATTATTGCAATCGTTATTGTTTTCAACCTTTAACTTCAAGAGAAAAGAGAGAATGTGATGAGCTATGTGCATGTGACTAATATTATTATTGTTCCATTTGTTTCTTTTTTCTAATTTGACGCCTTATTTGGAATGATTTACGAAAAAAATGTTTTTCAAGAATGCATATTTTGGATAAAAACTCTTCCGAATAAAAACACATATACATGTTTGGCAACTCTTTTTCAACAGTGTTTTTATATAAAAATTTGTTTGGTTTTGTTATATACTAGTTTCAAATTACTATAAAAGAATTTGCAGATGGAGGTGATGGTCGGAGTTGACCAATGGTCATCGGATATGGTGGTCGGAGGTAGCCAGTGTCGGTCGTTGGAGATGGTGATCGTAGGTTGACTGATTAAGGTTACCGGAAGTGGTGATCGGAGGTTGGCCGATGGAGGGTCACCGGAAGAGGTGGTCGGAGGTTGGCCAATAGCTATCACCAGATGTGGCAGACGGCAACCGTTGGAAGTGGTGGCTGGAGATTGGCCCGTGGCGGTTGCTGGAGATTATGGTTGGAGGTTTGTCGGTAGCGATTATTGAAGTTTTCCATACAAATTAGGGAGAGATTAACCATTAAACACTTAAAATTCATTTTTCTAAAAGTTAGTTTCAAGCGTTTATCCCAAAACTAACTTATTTTATAAACTCATTTTTTTAAAATCCATTTTAAGTAGTTGGCAAACACATGAATATTTTTCAAAATAACTTATTTATTAATTTAATCACTTAGAGAGGTATTCCAAACACACCCTAGTATGGCTAAAAACCACTTTTGGTTTCTAAACTTTCATGAAATGCAACAATTTAGTTCCAATACTTTAAAATTTGCAAAAATTTAAGAATTATTTGGATGTTGAGTTAGTTATATTATTATAGTCTATAAATTATAATAGTATATGGAATATAATAGTCTGTTTGGAGTACCAACTGTTTTAGTGTGAGTCATAATCATATGTGTTTTAGGCGCTGATTATTGCACCAATTATATTCTCCCTTAGGCAGGCTAATGGGGTGGGGCTATTGGGTTGAAAATGAAGGGTTACACTTACTAGAAAATATTAAGGAAGTTAATGATTTATTAACCAAATCAATGATAGTTAAATATTATAAGAATAAAAGTTATTCTGATGCAATATTTGATCGAAAATGTTTCAATTCAGTGAAGGAATAATTGCACACCCCGAGGTGGCATTTATTCTAAATCTCTAAAGTCTCATTGCAAAATTAAATGATATTAAGATTCATTAATTTTTTTCTAAATTTTATTGGATAAAATGAGTTTTTGAAAAAATATCTAATATAAATAATTTGTTTTGTTTTAGCACTCTTATAATCATGACTAGCACTGTTATTTTGTTACTTTGTGTCGACAAATTAACTGACAAAAATTATATTAGTTGGAAAAATACGATAAACACTATCTTGGTCATCAATGACCTAAAATTTGCCCTAACAGATGAGTATCCTCCAATCCCTGGACCCAACGCATCACGAAATGTTCATGATGCCTATGTCGAGTAGACTAAGGCCAAGAAGAGGCTTGAGCTTACATTTTAGCAAGCTTAACTGAAGTCTTGGCCAAAAAGCATAAGGTCATGATCACTGCACGTGAGATCATAGAGTCACTACATGAGATGTTTGGGCAATCGTCCACACATCTCAAGCACAACGCTCTCAAGTTCATCTTCAACACCAGGATGAACGAAGGATCATCTATTAGGAAGCATGTCCTTAACATGATGGTCCACTTCAACGTGGCAGAAATGAATGGGGCTATTATAGACGAGTCCAGCCAAGTAAGCTTTATCCTGAAGACTCTTCCAAAGAGTTTCTTGTAGTTACGCAGCAACACTGTAATGAACAAAATGGAATACATTCTTATGACTCTTCTCAACGAGTTGCTGACTTACGAGTCCTTGACGAAAGTCAAAGGACAATATGGGCAGGCAAATGTTGCCAGTTCCTCAAAAAAATTCACATGGGTTCTACCTCTAGGATGAAGTCTGCACCTTATTCTTCTGACTAAAGAAATAGAAGAAGAAGAAAGGTGGTAAGGGGAATAAAGCTACCCCTGTTGTTTCCGTCCACAAGGGAAAAAAGGCTAAGGTTGCAAAGGGAACCTGTTTTTATTGCAACTAGGATAAGGATTAGAAAAGGAACTGTCCAAAATATTTAGCTAAGAAGAAGAAAGCAAAAGAAAGTAAATATGATTTACTAGTTTTTAAAACTTGATTAGTGGAAAATGATGATTCTGCCTGGATATTTGATTCAGGGGCCACTAACCACTTTTTCTCTTTCTCTATAGGAAACTAGTCCATGATGGCACCTAGAGGCTATAGATATGACTCTGCGAGTTAGGATAGGGTAGCAGTTGGGAGCTTAAAGTCATTTTTTTTATTCTAAATTTATATTGTTAGACAATGTATTTTTTGTTCCTAATTTTAAAAGGAATTTGATTTCAGTATCTATTTTATTGGAACACTCATATAATATATCATTTATTTGTGATAAAGTCTTTATTTCGAAAAATGGTATTCATATTTGTTCAGCAATAAACGAAAATAACTTATATGCGCTAAGGCTGTTAGCATCGAAAATGCTCCATAATGTTGATATGTTAAACACTGCTACTACACAAAATAAAATGCTAAAAGTTTCTCCAAAAGAAAATGTCCATCTTTGGCATTTAAGACTCGATCACATAAATCTCAATAAAATTGAGAGGTTGGTTGAGAGTGGACTTCTAAAAGCGTTAGAGGAAAATTCTTTACCTATATGTGAATCTTGTCTAGAAGGAAAAATGACAAATAACCTTTTACAGGAAAAGGTTAAATGTTATAGAGCCAATGAGCCCTTAGAACTTGTACATTCAGACCTTTGTGATTTGATAAATGTTAAGTGAAGAGGAGAGTATGAATATTTTATCACTTTTATAGATGATTATTCTAGATATAGGTATGTTTACCTGATGGAACATAAGTCTGATACACTTAAAAAGTTCAAGAAGTATAAGCCTGAAGTTGAGATTTTATTGGGTAAAAATATAAAAACACTTTAAGTAGGTCGAGGTGGAGAGTATATGGATGTGAGATTCCATGACTATTTGATAGAACATGGAATCATATCTCAACTCTCAACACTTGGTACACCTCAATAAAATGGTGTATCAGAGAGGAGAAACAGAACCCTATTAGACATGGTTAGTTGATGATGGATTATGCTTATTTACCTAACTCATTCTGGGGTTATGCAGGGAAGACTACAAATTATCTTTTGAACAAAGTTCCATAAAAAAGTGTTTCTAAGACATCTTTTGAATTATAGAGAGGTCGTAAAAGTAGTTTATAACATCTTAAGATTTGGGGGTGTCCAACTCATGTGCTACAAAGTTATGCCTATTTGTAGGATGCTCCAAAGAAATGTGAGGTGGTCTCTTTTATGATCCAAAAGAGAATAAAGTATTTGTATAGAAAAATGCTACTTTCTTGGAGGAAGACCACATTAGGGAATATAAACCAAGAAGTAAAACCGTACTCAATGAGTTTTCCAACGAGACTACTGAAACTTTGACAAGAGTTGTTGAATAAGCTAGCACTTCAACAAGAGTTGCTTGATGTTGCTTTATTTAGCCAAGTACACCCTTCTCAAGAGTTGAGAGAGCCTCGACATAGTAGGAGATTTATAACCCAACCTACTCGATATTTTGGTTAAACAGAAACTCAAGCAATCATAGTAGATGATGACGTTGAGGATTCATTAACCTACAAATAGGTAATGGTTGATGTGGACAAAGATGAATGGGTTAAAGTCATGAATCTAGAAATGAAGTCTATGTACTTCAGTTCTGTCTAGGATCTTGTAGATTAGCCTGATAGGATAAAACCTATAGGTTACAAATGGATCTATAAGAGACCGAGAGGTGTAGATGGTAAAGTGTAATCCTTTAATGCTAGACTAGTGGCAAAGGGTTATACCCACGTTGAGAGAGTAAACTTTGAAGAAATTTTCTCACCTATTGTTATCCTTAAGTCTATCTGAATTCTCTTGTCCATTGATATTATGACTATGAAATATGGCATATGGTCGTCAAGTTTGCCTTTTTAAACAATAATCTTGATGAGACTATCTATATAAATCAACCAAAGGGATTCATTAAACAAGGTCAATAACAAAAAGTTTACAAGCTTAATTGGTCCATTTATGGATTGAAATAGGCTTCTCGATCTTGGAATATAAGATTTGATATTGTGGTCAAGTTCTATATCTTTGACCAAAATGTTGATGAACCTTATGTTTATAAGAAGATCATCAACAGTTCAGTAGCTTTCTTAGTGTTATATATGGATGATATCTTACTCATTAAGATTGATTTGGGTTTACTAACTGATATAAAGAAAGAGCTATTTGCTCAATTTCAAACGAAATATTTAGGTAAAACATAGTTTATTCTAGGGATCGAACTTATTAGGAACCGTAAGAACAAAACATTGGTCTTGTCTCAAGTATCGTATATCGACAAAATGCTTTTTAAGTATTTGATGCAGAATTCCAAGAAAGGATTATACCTTTTAGACATGGAATTATCTTGTCTAAGGAACAATGTCCAAAGACACCTCAAGAGGTTGAGGAAATGAAATAGATTTCCTATGCATCTGTAGTGGGTAGCCTAGTGTATACAATGTTTTGTACGAGGCCAAACATCTTCTATGTAATAAGAATAGTCAGTAGATATCAATCCAATTCAGGATTGATCACTTGACTACGATTAAGACCATTCTCAAGTATCTTAGGAGAAGGAGAAACTATATGCTCGTATATGGTGCTAAGGATTTGATCCTTACAAGACATATTGACTTTGAAACTATATGTTTGTATATTCTAGGAAATCCACATCATGATCAGTATTTTCTCTTAATAAGGGAGCTATAGTATGGCGAAACATCAAGCAAGGTTGTATTGCTGACTTACCATAGAGGTAGAGTATGTAACTGCTTGTGGATCCGCGAACGAACCTGTTTGGCTCAGGAAGTTTCTGACAGACTTAGAAGTAGTTCCAAAAATGTTAATGCCCACTGCCCTTTATTCTGATAATAGTGGTGTTGTGTAGAACTCCAAGGAGCCTCGAAGCCACAAACAAGGAAAGAAAATCGAGTACAAGTATTATTGTTGTAACTATAAACCTTTCTCTTATTTTTCTCGTGATTTTACAAGAGAGAGCATCCCTTATATATATAACTATGTTAGCCAACTATGGAAAAAACTTATAACAAAAAAAATGTACATATGGTAAGAATCAGAGAAAATGCAATTTACAAGGAATAAAATCCAACTGGGTAAGGAAAGTATAAGGCTTTCCATATTCAACACTCCCCCTCAAGCTGGGCTGTATATGTTGATCAAGTCCAACTTGTTTTTTAAGTCTTCAAACATATTCTTGAATAGGACCTTTGTAAGTATGTCAGCAATTTGTCTCTTGGTAGGTATGTAGTTGAGGGAGATGCTTTTGTTTTCAATTTTTTCTTTAATAAAATGTCGATCAATGTCCATATGTTTTATGCGATCATGATGGATAGGGTTCTTTGGCGATACTTATAGTAGCTTGATTATCACAGTGTACTTCCATCGGTCCTTCTGCTTTGATTTTAAGTTTAGATAGAATGATTTTGAGCCACATTCTTTCACATATTCCTTGAGCTAGAGCTCTTAGTTTAGCTTTGGTACTGCTCCTAGACACTACAGATTGTTTCTTACTTTGCCAGTGACTAAATTTCCCCAAACAAAGGTGCAATATCCGAAAGTTGATTTTCTGTCTATTTTTTAGCTCGCCCAATCGACATCTGTGAAGATCTCGATGTTCCTCCTTCTAAATTTCTTGAAGTATAATCCCTCTCCTGGAGTTCCTTTCAAGTACCTAAGTATTGTGTATACAACTTGCATATTGTCTTCTGTTGAACTGTTCATAAATTGACTTACAAAGCTGACTGCAAAATAGATATCAGGTCTTGTGTGAGTTAGGTAAATTAGTTTTCCAACTAGCCTTTGATACTGATCTTTGTTAACCATTGTGTGATTGTTTTCTTTGATTATGTGATTGTTTGTGTCAATTGGGGTATTAGCGGGCTTGCATCCAAGTATTCCAGTTTCCTTTAACAGGTCAATGACATATTTTCTTTGAGAAATGCTCAAACCTATTTTTAAGCGAGCCAATACCATCCCTAGGAAGTATTTAAGGTTGCCTAAGTCTTTTACTTCGAATTCCTTGGCTAAGAGAAGCTTTAGATTTCTTATTTCTTCTTCATGGTCTCCTATAAGGATAATGTCATACTACATAAACAATGATAATAGCTATTTTACCCGTGCAAGAATGTTTGACGAAGAAAGTATGGTCAGATTGACATTGTAAGTAACCGTTTTTCTTTACCACTCTTGAAAATTTATCAAACCATGCCCTAGGGGATTGTTTTAGGCCATAAAGGGATTTTTTGAGTTTACATACCTTATTTATGGTTTCAATAGATTCTATACCGGTAGGTATATCAATATACACTCTTCTTCTAAGTCTCCATTAAGGAAGACATTTTTTATGTCTAATTGGTGAAGAATCCAATCATTATTCACAGTCAGGGAAAAAAGGACATGAATAGTATTTAATTTTTCCACCAGGGCAAATGATAGTCAATGCCATACGACTGGGTGAACCCTTTAGCGACGAGTCTAGCTTTGAATCTATCTATTTCTCCGTTAGCTTTGTATTTGATGGTGAAGATCCATTTTCATCATATTGTTTTCTTTCCTGGAGGTAGGTATGTTATTTTCCATGTGTTGCTCTTTTCTAAGGCCTTTATTGAAGGAAATCATAACTCGAGATTTCCATGAGCAGTGGAACAAGACTATTCCAAATTACAATTATAAATCAACAAATCATTTACAGTTGACTTCAAACAAATGGTTATGCAATTCATACAGAAATTACAACATGTAAAATACAAAGGAACAAAGAGTAAAACTCTACGCACATAGGAAGAAGCGTCTCCACGCTCCGTTGCACGACCGCTCGAACAACAGTGACCACGAACACTTGATCTACATGACTGCAACACAACACAAACAATTCGCGCTCGTCCTCAACGATCTCCTCGGTCACGAACTACTCGACAATAGCGAATGACCTCCACAGCACCACAAACGGCCTTCAGAAAACCTCGACGATGTCAAGTTGAGTCTGACACCACTAACAAGGCAATCTTGGTATTCTCGATGTAAGAATCCAGAGAGTGGGCTCTGTTCAGACTTGGTATGAGGTAGACGAACGGAGGAAACAATGGTCGTGTACACGACTGGGCTAGTGGGAGATGGCTGAGACCTATCGTATAGGTCGATGCCCAATTGTTTAGATAAAGCTATGCGATCGTCTAGCAAAAGCTATGCAATCATTTAGCTCTATCGTTTAGCTCAGTCTGTCACTTACAGACACTACACGATTGTTTACCTTGGGCGAGCAATCGTCTAGCAAAGCTATGCGATCATTTAGTGAAAACTGCACGATCGTTCAGCTCGCACCTGCACGATCGTTTAGCTCACTTAGCCATCGTTTAGTAAATCCAAATTTACTTGACGACCTCGTGACTTTCTTTTTCGCGGAGAGAAAACTCAAAATACTTTTTCAATCGTTTGTAAAACTTCCTTTTCAAAATAGGAAATCACTTTCCTTTTAAACTCACGGTTATCATGATCCAATAACCACCAACTATTTTGGTTATTTAAAAGAAAAAGAATTAATTATCCAATAATTAATATTATTATAAATATAAATGATAACCAACTTATCATACTATATTTATAACCTATAGTTTTTATATTTCATCTCATGAAACATATAAACCATAGTTCTTTTTCTATTCCATGGTACTTAATGTAAATCTCATTTACATCAATCCTCCACTAGATTTATCTTATACATCATACCGATTATATCATATATAATCAAAATACCTCTTGTCAATTTGAACATTTCAAATCAACACCAAGAACTGATCCTCAACAGAATCCAAGCTACCAAGGGGACCTCATGGACCTGTAGCTCCGAAGCTCCAATGGTACGTGAATAATTGACTAAACTCTTTAGTCATGGGATCCACCATCCATTAACTGCCAGGCACTCCACTGAAGACCGACAGCTAAACTCTCCTTACTACAGATATATTATGTGTCCATCTTAACCAATCAGCAGTATGACAACCCTTCACAGATCGCTCGTAAGTACAGCTGGGCCAATAATCATTATGCCTCTATAGTTACATCTGTATCCTTAAGTATCATTGATCCTTCTAATGAACATAAGTCATAGTCCTACTATGAATGAATCTTCTCTTCCAAAGAGAAGTTGTGGCCACTATGTTCAAGCCTCGGAATTAGCCCTTAAGAGAGAAATCTCTCTACTTATCCCTGCTTTGGGAAATGAGTGAATTCCATCTTGTGGATTGAGTTTCCAGCTCCCAGATCAGACAAGTCCCCAAAAAGGTAGGCATGTTAAGTTGGCAATCTGACCACTCTCACCCATACTAATCAAAGGACCGCCCTCAAAGGTAGAAGTTCACAAAACACTCAGGATTGAGGTCGTGTCACTTATGGTCGTTTAAGTGAGATGCAAGTCTCTAGTATCAACGACATTATATATAGAGTCTAGTCATCTCGTGGTCCAAGTCTTATATAAACTCTTTGTATAGGATACCCCCGCTCCATGTCTCCACATAAATGGTCAAGATCTACTATCTGTAGTAGTTTACAACACTTGCAAACCTTTATAAAGCGAACCGTATCTGTAGTGTTACCAGGATCAGGTATCCCACCTTAATCCTTGTACTACAGACCAATTTAGGTTATCACTTAAGTATGATCCACTTGTATATCACATATACATGCTTAAGTTCACATAAGATAACCAAGAAGCTTTGTTTATTGGATATGAGTAAATGCCAGAATTAAATAACACTTATTTTATTCGTTGAACAATGTGTATCTTTACAAAACAACAAGACTCTGGGAGAATTAGGACAACAATCCCAACATTTATGTCGTCTAATACAGCTTGCTTCCAATTAATACCCTTGAGGGCTTCATAGACATTGTTCGGAATGTGTATTTGGATAGTGCAGTTGTGAATGCTTTGAACTTGGGAGAGAGATTTTTTTCAGACAGGTAGTTTTGGATGGGATGCATCGTATAGGTTCTTACCCCTTTCCATTTTGCAATGGGAAGATCAATGTCTTCAGTGTGTGTTTCTGCTGTGGAGTTGGAGACATGATTTTCCTGTATTTCGGTTGGGTTCTGATTGAGTACTGATTCACGTCCAAGGGTGTTCTTCCTTCTAGTATAGACTATAGGGTCTTTTCTACCTTTAGGTGGGCCTTGATTGGGAACATCGATTTCATGTACATAAGGGACACAATAAACACTTTCTTCAATGAGATCTAGTTGGTTTCCTTCCTTTTCCAGAAGTTTTTCGTTTTCTATGAGAGTGGAAGGTTCAGTTGTGTCTTGCTTTTGGAAGTAGGGTTGAGTTTTAAAGAAGGTTACATCCATGGATGATTAGAACCTTTTAGTAGTTGGTGAGTAGCATTTGTATCCCTTTTGGCTTGGAGCATAACCGAGAAAGATGCATTTTATTGCCTTAGGATCTAACTTACTCCTATTGGGTCTATGATCTTGAACGAAGGCTGTGCAACCAAATATTTTTAAAGAGACTTGAGAAAATAATCTATCATGTGGAAAAACTTCCATAAGTTTTTGTAAGGGAGTTTTGAAGCCTAATATTTGAGAGAACTTTCTATTAATAAGGTAGGTAGCTGTTAGAACTGTTTCTCCCCAAAAAAGATGGGAGTGTTAGCGTGACACATCAGAGCTCTAGAAACTTCTAAGAGATATCTGTTTTTTCTCTCCGCAATTCCATTTTGCTGGGGAGTGTTAGGACATGTACTTAGGTGGGCAATAGCTTTTTCGTTTAGAAATTTTTTTAAGGAAGTGTTAAAATAATCCTTAGCATTGTCAATGTGAAGGATTTGGATATTGGTGTTAAAGAGATTGAGAATCATGGCAAACAAGTTCTGGAATATGATAGTGACTTCAGATTTTTCTTTCATTAAAAACAATCAAGTAAGTCTAGTATGATCATCGATAAAGGAAAAAAACCATTTAGCTCCTGTTACATTCTGAACTCTACTAGGTCCCCAAACATCACTATGCATCATAGAAAAAGGATAAGAGGGTTTATATGTGCTTACTGGATATGAGGATCGAGCCAACTTTTCCATTTCACAAGACTCACATTGAAACACCTAAGAACTTTTATTAAAAGTATCTAGAAACATTCATTTCAAATATATAAAATTGGGATGTCCTAAA
This sequence comes from Benincasa hispida, assembly GCF_027475165.1. Lineage (NCBI taxonomy): Eukaryota > Viridiplantae > Streptophyta > Magnoliopsida > Cucurbitales > Cucurbitaceae > Benincasa > Benincasa hispida. The sequence continues at coordinate 85,249,781 of NC_143488.1, forward strand.
CGTTTATTGTATAACATTATTGTACTATCATAATTGTCTTTAGAAGCAACAAAAGTAGATGTACTAACATAATTATCTTTAGAAACAATAAAACTAGATGTACTATCATAATTGTCTTTAGAGATAAAAATAGACTTGCTAAGACCTAACTCCTTGACTCGCGGCTTAAGAGCATTTAGTATGTAGAGACCCGAGCTTTCCTTAGTATTGCCAATCATCTTCCCCGAGTTCAAATCCTGAAATATGCAATTATGTGAGTAGAAAGTTGCACTGCAATTTTTCATAAACTGTAGTTTGCTTATGGAAAGGAGGTTGCATCTAAGATTTGGGATATGCAACACATTCTCTAACATTAAATCTTTAGATACATACACATTCCCAATTCCCATTACTTTAGAATAGGTACCATCAACAATCTTTACAGTGATTTGACTATTACATTATGTGTAGTTAGTTAAAAGTGAAATGTCACCTGTCATGTGATCTGTTGCACCAGAATTAATAATCCAAGTACTACAATTTTCTTTGGTTACATTAAGGGCCCAAAGGAAGTTACCTGATTGTGCCATTGTTGCTACACTAGTTTCTGATGTTTTTTTAGTAGGTTTCAGTTGGCCATTTGGAGAAGGTCCAACTGCTCCTTAGTAAACACATTATGTTCAGGGTTGAAGTTACTTTCTAATGATGTACTTGCTTGGTAGGCCTTTCCATGTTTGTTTCCAACGCCTTTGTTGGGCTTCCAATCTGGAGGTTTGCCATGAATATCCCAACACACTTCTTTAGTGTGTCCTGATTTTTTACAGTGTTCACACCATGGTTTTGGTTTTCGTTGCTGATTCTCAGTTCTATGTATTTCTGGTTTCGATTGTAACGGTTATCATGAGTATTTATACATACCTCATTACCAAGATTTCGAGCAAGTAAGGCTGATCCTTCAGTTTTAGAACTTACAGTCACTCCTAACATTAGTTTCTTTCTACTTTCTTCTCTTCATACTTCTGCAAACACTTCTCTGATGTTAGGTGATGGTTTAATAGCTAAGATTCTACCACATACCTTGTTGAGTTCTTTATTAAGGCCAAGCAGAAATTTGAACACTCGTTTCTTTTCAACTATCTTTTTGAATGTAGCTTCATCTGCAGTGCATTTCTACTAATCTTTCAACTACATCCAGTTGCTGCCAAAAGACGAGATAGTTGAGTGAAATAGCGAGTGACTTGCATATCCCCTTGCCGAAGCTGATGAATTTTTCCTTCAATTTCAAATGACTCTGCAGTATTTTCTTGGTCAGAGTAAGTTTCACGAGCTGCTTCCCAGATTTCGCTTGCAGCTGAGAAGAGTAAAAATCCTTCACCAATCTTTGTCATCATGGAGTTAATTAGCCACGACATAACCATATTATTTTTCGCTTTCCATGTCTTATATCTTTGATTAACTTGGTCTGGGATAGGATTTTTGCTTAACAGGTAGCCTTCTTTTCCTTTTCCATATATGAACTTCATAACTGATTGTGATCAATGTAGATAATTCCTTCCATTTAATTTATGATTAGTGATTGGAAGTATGGTCCCTTCAATACTGTTAGAATTTATGGATGCCATAAAAAAATTGTTGATTGGCAAAGAAATTAAGGACAAAATAGGAAGAAAGAAAAAAAAAACTTATCAAAGAGCCACTTTAGACCCGAAAAACCGCCCCAGACCCGGTTTTGTCAAAAAGTCGCTCCACACCTGATCCGATTGGGTTAGAAAAGAAGCACTCCAGACTCGACCTGATCCGATTAGGTTTCTGAAAAAAAAAAAAAAAACTGCTCCAGACCCGATTTTTAACACGATCCGACCCACGAAAACTTACCGATTTATTGACCCAGTTCAACGATCCACATACCAACAAATGGGCGATCAACACTCTATACCCACGATCAGCGACTACCCACAATCGAAGATGATGCTTACGAGAATCGACACCCACAATCGACGACTTTCGATTGATGAACGAGCTTCGTGGTCGTCGATCGAGGAATGGGTTTCGGCCAAGAATGCTTTAATTATTTTGCGATTCACTGTTTAAATGCGATTTGATGTGTTTCGATTGGCTGTTCGTGAGAGTCAGAGTACGGATTCGCTTCGGATGTGAAGCTCCAAAGAATCGATGGAGGTTTCTCTAATGCACTGCTTCAAGGAAAATGGTATGTTTGAGATTTCAATGTTCTGTTTTTCTTTTCTAGGGTTTCAAACGTGAAACCTATAGAAAACACTCTGAGAGGGCGCTCTGATACCATGTTGTAATTCTAAACTTTTCTCTTATTTTGCTTGTGATTTTACAAGAGGGAGCATCGCTTATATATACTTCTATGTTAGCCAACTATGGAAAAAACTTATAACGGAAAAAATGTACATATGGTAAGAATAAGAATAAATGCAATTTATGGGGAATAAAATCCAACTGGGTAAGGAAAGTAGAAGGCTTTCCATATTCAACAATTATCTCATTTAAGAGATTATGTAACAAGGAGATGTGATCGTCACGAAGATCACTTCAAAGCACAATGTTGTCAATCTATTTACGAAGGCTCTCGCGGCTAAAGTATGTGAGGGTCACCTAAAGAGTCTAAATCTATGGGATATGCGTCTTTTTGTCTAAGGCAAGTGGGAGTATTAGGGGTATAAAGTATGCCCTAGTTTATTGTATTGTGTACTTTACTTTATATTATTGTTTAAGATTGTACCCTAAATCTCGTGGTTTTTAAGGTACAAACAAAATTCATTTTTAATAAAATAAGAAGTTATTTTATTTGAAATATAGAATTGTGTAACTCAATCTAATAAACAAGATCTGAGGTTATTTAATATAACTTAAACATGTATGTGGTCGACATACAGGTGGATCATGTTTAAGTAATAAACTAAATGGTCTATAGTATATAGATAAGATTGGGTGCCTTATCTTTATGACACTACAGATACGATCCACTTTGTAATTGATATAATATTTATAAAGTGTTACGAACGATTTGATCCAAATCGTTCATGTGGAGACATGTGAGTGGGGTATTCTATATAAAGAGTTTGTATAAAACCAGACCACGAAATTATTAGTCTCTCTTTATAATGTCGTTACTTGAAGAGATTAACATTTTCAATAGCATAACCATAGGTGACTTGACCTTAATCCTGAGTAGGTTATGAACTTCTGTCTATGAGGTCAGTCCTTTGATTTGTATGGGTGAGAGTGGCCAAATTCGCTGACTTAATAAGCCTATCATTTTGAGAATTTATCCGAGTAGAGAGCTGGAAACATAGCTACACAAGATGAAATTAGCTTCTTCCTAGTTTTAGGATAAGTAGATGAATTGCTTCCTTAAGGGCTGATTCTAGGACTTGAATTAATTTATTTTCTAAATTAATTTTCTAATAAAATTAATAAATAATTATTTAAATAATTTAAATAATTCTAATTAATTTAATATCCAATATTAAATTAATTTTACACAAATTCATCTTCATATATTTAAATCATATTTAAATATATATCTTCAATTCCGTTTGATTCTAGTTTGAACATTTAAAATTAATTTATCACACTACTTTAGAGCTAATCCATTTCTGAGCTAGTAGAGGGACCTCGCAGACCTACAGATCATGGGCTCCAACGATCTGAGATTAATCGGCTAAACTCATTAGACCGATCTAATCCCAATTCGTTAACTAATGGGTCACTCCACTAAAACCCATACTTGAACTCCCCTCAATGTAGATATATTATATCCACTCAATATAACCATGTTTAGTAAGTCAATCATTCACAGGTTGTTCGTAATAATAGCTGGGTCGAATCTTTGTTTTACCTCTGAAATTATCTCTTGTTCCTTAAGTCCCCACCAATCCCCTAATGAACAATTGTTTTGTGATCCAATCAACAAAACTGAGTCTCTCTCAGGCCAATGAGAGCGCGGGGCCCCTTGTTCAAAACCAAGAATCAGCACTTAAGTGAACAACCTCTCTACTATCTCTAAAAGCGGGTATGAGTGAATTCCGTCTGGCACCCTATGTCCCCAACTATCTATCAGTCTTACCTCTGAAATGAGAGGTTTATTGAGCCAGTGTTGTTGAGCTAACCCTCACCTATGCAAATCTAAGGATAATTTCAAATAATCAGGAGCTCATAGTTAGCTAAGGATTAAGTTCAAGTTACCTAAGTCATCACTTTGAAATAGTTAAACTTAAATAGTAAACAACGTATAAAGTAAGAGTGACTGATTTTGTAGTCCGATCTTGTATAAACCCTTTTGGACAAGGACACCCCCACTCCTCATGTCCCAACATGAACGAATTAGGATCACTTCATTTGTAGCACTTTACAACTCTTTGTAACAATACAGAGCAGGCCGCATCCAATAGTGTTACCAGAATAAGGTACCTAATCTTATTCATATACTATAGATCATTTTAACACTTACTCGAATCTGATCTACCTTTATGTCTCCACATAAAGTTTAAGTACTCATCCAATAGTCAAGGGACTTTTAGATTTATTGGATTTCTCATAAGCAAAACATCTATTCAATAACACCTTATTGAATTTTTTAGAATAAGCTCCATTGTTTACATACCACGAGTTTTAAGACATAAAACCCAACAAAAACTTATTCTGAAAATTCAATAAGTTGTTATTGAATATATGTATTGCTTATGAGAAATCCAATAAATCTAAAAGTCCTTTGACTATTACATGAGTTCTTGAACTTTAAGTGGAGACATAAAAGTGGATCAGGTTCGAGTAAATAGTCAAAATGATCTATAGTATATGAATAAAGTTGGGTGCCTTATTCTGGTAACACTATTGGATGCGACCTACTCTGTAGTTGTTACAAAGAGTTGTAAAGTGCTACATACAAAATTATCCTAATTCGTACATGTTATGATATGAGGAGTGGAGGCATCCTATGCAAATGGGTTTTGTACAAGATCAGAGCACAAAATCAGTGACTCTTATTTTATAACGTTATTTACTGTTTAAGACTAACTACTTTAAAGCGATGACCTAGGTAATTTGACCTTAATCCTGAGCTAACTATAAACTCTTGTTTATTAGAGATTATTCTTAGATTTGCATAGGTGAGGGCTGGCTCAACAACACAGGCTAAATAAACTCCCATTTCAAGGGTAAGACCGGATAGATAGCTGGGGACATAGGGTGCAAGAAGGAATCCGCTCCTACCTGCTGTTAGGGATAATAGAGAGGTTTTCCCTTAAGTGCTGATTCTGGGTCTTGAACAAGGGGCCCCACCCTCTCATAGGCCCGAGAGGGACTCAGTTTGTTCATTGGATAACAAATCAATTGTTCATTAGACGATTAGTGGAACTTAAGGAATAAGAGATAATCTCGGGGGTAAAATAGAGATTTGACCCAACCGTTATTACGAACAACATGTGAATGGTTAACTTACTAGTCATGGTTCTATCGAGTGGACATAATATATCTACAGTGAGAGGAGTTCAACTATGGGCTTTAGTGGAGTGACCCATTAGTTAACGAATGAGGTTTAATTTGGTGTAATGAGTTTAGCCAATCAATCTCGGATCGTTGGAGCCCATGATCTATAGGTCCGCGAGGTCCTCCCTACTAGCTCGTAAATATATTAGCTTTAGAGCAGCGTGATAAGTTAATTTAAAACGTTCAAATTAGAATTAAACAAAATTGAAGAATTAATATTTAAATACGATTTAAATATATGAAGGTGGATTTGTGTAAAATTAATTTAATATTTGATATTAAATTAATTAAAATTATTTAAATGGTTTAAATAATTATTTATTAATTTTATTAAGAAAATTAATTTATGAAATTAATTTTGTAAAATTAATAATATTTTCAATTTTATAAATCAAATTGATTTTTGAAATCAATTTAGAAAATTTTAAAGATGGTAAAAGACACAAAATGGATTTTTGGTTTTTTCCATTATCAACTTCAAGTTGCTTACACAAAACCCATAAACTTTGGCTTCAATAACTCCAAGCATGTGTTGTATCTCATGCAACCATCTTCTTTGCATGATAGTCTTCAATATATTGAGAAGATTGGAGTGGAATTGAAGTATGCAATCGATAGAATTTTTGTTGAAAAATTCGTGGTGAAGAAGGTGTTCTTCAAGTGGGTTGTTGCTATGAGTTATCCTCCAAGTTCCCTTAATTCAAGCTTATTTTGAGTCCCACAACTTGATGTAGAGCTCCAAGAGAATAGTAGGGAAGATCTTGAGGTGGACTACAATGAGATTTAGAGAAATTGAGCTTTGAAGAAGTTCTACAAAAGTATGACTTGAAACCCACCTGTTTCTGCAAGAGCATGCTTTAGTTTCTGCCAAAATTAATGAACTAGAGTGCTCATTGATCCTTGTTACTTCTGCTGCTTGCTGACACAATCTAACATACATATCGGAGTTATTATTATTTAATTTAATAAATAAATACTTCATTAATTAATAATTCATTAAATCCAGTTTAACTAATAAATCTATTTAAATAATATTTAAATGAACATCTCCCAACCAATCTATAGAGTTAATTCAATTAATTTAATTCAACCAAATTAATTAATTACTAAATTAAATATCACATATTGAATTTAACCTATATATGAATCATATTCAATTGTATTTCTCTTATAAAACCTTTAGTTTTAATGTGCATCTAATACACATTAATTTTAACCTATAGTTTTAATATGAATTCAATTCATATTAAATTAATATTTGAACTCCTTCAAATATTTAATTCTCTCATAAATTAATTTTGAATCATGTCCAAAATTAAATTTATATTATAATGTTTAGTTAAAATATAAACTTTATATTATAATGTATCGTTATACATTATACTATTTCCCTAAGTGGATTTGAACATTTTAAAGTCTATTCAAGATATAATTGCCTCAATACCGTCTACGAGCTAGGAAAAGACCTCATGAACCTACAGATTAGAAGCTTCAACAATCAAACAAAAGGAAACGAAGATGACACCACCACTCAGAACCCTCAGTATTCTTGGAGTGAGAATCTAAAGTGTGGGGTTTGTTTGGATTTGGTAGAGGGGAGGAGGAGGAGAGACCGTACACAAAGATCAAGCAAGTGGGAGATAAGCCCGTTTATCACATAGACAAGATGCTTGATCGTTTAGGTAAAGTATATGATCATGTAGGAAGAAGTAAGCTGTTGGGATTAGTGTCCTAATTCTCCCGGAGTCTCGTTGTTTTGTAAAGATACACATTATTCAATGAATAAAATAAGTATTATTTAATTCTGGTATTTACTAATATCCAATAAGAAAAAGCTCATTGGTGAACTTAAGCATGTATATGTGATATACAAGTGGATCATGCCTTAAGTGATAACCTAAATTGGTCTATAGTATAAGGATTAAGGTGGGATACCTGATCCTGGTAACACTACAGATACGACCCATTTTGTAGAGGTTTGCAAGTGTTGTAAACTACTACAAATGGTAGATCCTGACCATTCATGTGGAGACGTGGAGTGGGGGTGTCCTATACAAAGAGTTGTATAAGACCTGGACCACGAGATGACTAGACTCTGTATATAACGTCGTTGATACTTGAGACTTGCATCTCACCTAAAAGACTATAGGTGACACGACCTCAATCCTGAGTGTTTTGTGAACTCCTACCTTTGAGGTTAGTCATTTGATTAGTATAGGTGAGAGTGGCCAGATTGCCAACTCAACATGCCTACCTTTTTGGACTTGTCTGATCTGGGAGCTGGGAACTCAATCCACAAGATGGAATTCACTCTTTTCCCGAAGTAGGGATAAGTAGATAGATTGCTCCCTTTAAGGCTAATTCCGGGGCTTGAACATAGTGGCCACAGCTTCTCTTTGGAAGAGAAGACTCAGTCATAGTAGGACTATGATTTATGCTCATTAGAGGGATCAGTAGTACTTAAGGAGACAGATGTAACTACAGGGGCATAATGGTTACTGGCCCAGCTATACTTATGAGCGATTTATGAAGGGTTGTCGCACTGCTGATTGGTTAAGATGGACACATAATATATCTGTAGTAAGAAGAGTTCAGCTATCGGTCTTTAGTGGAGTGTCTGGCAGTTAACGGATGGTGGATCCCGTGACTAAAGAGTTTAGTCAGTTATTCACGTACCGTTGGAACTGCATGTATTCAGTCATATTAAAAGCACTAAATGGAAATATTAACGACTGCACGAACATCGCACACTCGAACTCAACAATCGCCTAGGTCACGAACACCCCGAACAACACGAATGGCCTCCACAGAACCTCGAAAGTGTCGAGTTGAGTATGACACCACCAAGAAGGCTACCTTGGTATTCTCGGTGTGAGAATCCAAAGGGTGGGCTCTGTGTGGACTTGGTTTGAGGCCTAAAGTGGAAGGAAACACAATCGTTAAATGATGAAGCAAGTGGGAGATGGAAGAACCTATCATATAGGTCGATGCCCAATCGTTTAGGAAAAACTAAGCGATCGTCTAGCAAAAGCTATGCGATCGTTTAGCTCATCGCTTAGCTCAGTGTTTTTAGCCTAATAACACTCCACGATCGTTTAGCTAGCTCCAAGTTGTCGCTTAATAAATCTCATTTACTTGACAACTTCCCGTGAGTATATTTTCGAGAGAGGAAATCTTAAATCAACAATTTTCAACCTTCCTAAAATTAGAAAAACATTTTTCCTTTTATCTCACAGTTACCATGAAAACCACCATTAACTTCCCACTCAATTGGTTATTAGAGAAAAAGAGATAATTATCCAAGAATTAATGTTATTATAAATATAAATGATAACCAATTTATCATACTATATTTATAATCTATAGTTTTAATATTTTATCTCATGAAATATATAAACCATAGCTCTTTTTCTATTCCATAGTACTTAATGTAAATCTCATTTACATTAATCCTCCATTTGATGTTTCTCATAAATCATACCGATCATATCATATATAATCAAATTACCTCTTATCAATTTGAACATTTCAAATCAATACCAAAAAATGATCCTCAACTTGAATCCATTGAGCTACCAAGGGGACCTTATGGACCTGTAGCTCGAAGCTCTAACAGTACGTGAATAATTGACTAAATTCTTTAGTCACGGGATCCACCATTCGTTAACTTCCAGGCACTCCACTAAAGACCAATAGCTAAACTCTCTGTATCACAGATATATTATGTGTCCATCTTAACCAATCAATAATGCGACAACCCTTCACAGATCGCTCGTAAGTACAACTCGGCCAAGTTATGCCTCTGTAGTTACATCTAACTCTTTAAGTATCATTGATCCCTCTAATGAACATAAGTCATAGTCCAACTATGACTGAGTCCTCTCTTCCAAAGAGAAGTTGTGGCCACTATGTTCAAACCCCAGAATCAGCCCTTAAGGGAGCAATCTCTCTACTTATCCCTGCTTCGGGAAAGCAGTAAATTCCATCTTGTGTATTCAGTTTCCAGCTCCCAGATCAGACAAGTCCCCAAAAAGGTAGGCATGTTGAGTTGACAATCTGGCCACTCCCATCCATACTAATCAAAGGACCGCCCTCAAAGGCAGGAGTTCTCAAAACACTCAAGATTGAAATCGTGTCACCTATGGTCGTTTAGGTGAGATGTAAGTCTCTAGTATCAACGACGTTATATACAGAGTCTAGTCATCTCGTGGTTCGGTCTTATACAAACTCTTTGTATATGACACCCCTAATCGCATGTCTCCACATGAATGGTCGGGATCTACCTTCTATTATAGTTTACAACACTTACAAACCTCTATAAAGCAGGCCGTATCCGTAGTGTCACTAGGATAAAGTATCCCACCTTAATCCTTATACTACAGACCTATTTAGGTTATCACTTAAGGCATGATCCACTTGTATATCACATATACATGCTTAAGTTTACATAAGATAATGAGCTTTGTTTATTGGATATGAGTAAATGCTAGAATAAAATAACAGTTATTTTATTCATCAAACAATGTGAATCATTACAAATAACGAAACTTCAGGAGAATTAGGATACTAATCCCAACAATCTCCCACTTTTCCTAATGCCTCAAAAGACTAATGTACAAAACAATAAAAAAAAATATGTACAATATACAATAAACAAAGGCATACCCAGTATCATGACCAACTGAGTTAGCCCTCCGAGATTATCCTAATAAATACGAAAAAGACAACAAAACATTCTATGGCATTCTGCTCAACCATATGACAGACCCTATGTTCGATCTGTTCGTGGTCCAAAAATCACCTAAAGAAATCTGAAACACACTAGAGTCTCATTATGAAGAAGATGATTATGGATAGAAAAAATACATCGTCAGAAAGTGGCTACAATTCCAAATGATTGACGAGAAACCTATTGTTAAACAAATCTTGAGTATGAAAACTTGGTAGTAAATGTCCTGTCTGAAGGTATGAAGATGTGTGAAATACTCCATGCAAATGTGCTACTTGAAAAGTTCCCCCATCCTGGAGTGAAAATCGAAATCATCTGAAGTACAAAAAGAAGGATCTGACACTCTCGGAGCTAATCAATCACATACGCACGGAAGAAGTCAACAGGCTAAAAGATAAGTTAATATCTGAAAATCTTAATTCAATTGATGTTAACTTGGTTGAATTTTCTACTATTAATAAAGACAGGTTCCAAAATTACAACAAGCAACTTGGTAAGAATAATTCCTCTCAAAAGAAGGGACATCACAAACCTGCTGGTGGAAAGATTGAAAAGAATAAATTAATTTACTATGTCTGTGGGAAGCTTAGGCATAAATCCTACAATGCAATCAAAGAAATGGAAAGCCAGATCAGCGATCCACCTCACAAGCCAATCTTGTTGAATAAGATGATATAATAACTGCTATTGTGGAGGCCAATCTGGTGGAAAACAAAATTTACTGGATTCTTGAAACTGGAGCTTCAAAACACTTCTGCTCAAATCGAGAGCTCTTCAAGACTACCAGGACTCTACTAACGGAGAGTGTATATTCATGGGTAACTCTACCATGATAGGAATACTTGGAAAAGGGAAGATTCTTTTAAAATTAACCTTTAGAAAAACTTTATCCTTGAGTAATATGTTGTATGTACCTTCCTTATGTACGAACTTGGTATCTGGAAGTTTATTAAATCAGGCTGGGCTTAAAATTGTACTAGAAGCTAACAAGGTTATCCTCACCAAGAATGGAGACTTTTTTGGTAAGGGGTATCTAACTGATGGTCTTTTGTCTTGAATACTATTCCTGTTACGAATATGATGAATGCAAGTGCTTCTAATTTTGATTACATAGTTAAGTCTCTTGATATGTGACATGGTAGATTAGGAAATGTGAATATTGCATCGGTTAAGAAACTTAAAGATTTAAAAGTATTCAATGCATCTGAAACATGTGAAATTAGTAAATGTTCTATTTGTGTGAAAGCAAAGTTTAACAAGAAACCTTTCAAATTTGTTACCTATAGAGGCACAGAAATTCTTGAATTGATTCATTTTGATTTAGATGGTTTCAAAAACACCACAAGTAGAAGCGAAAAAATTACTACATATCTTTTGTTGATGTTTTCTCTAGATATACTAAAATCTATCTTTTAAAAACCAAAGATGAAGCTGGTACTATGTTTTTTAAATATAAAACAGAAGTAGAAAATCAATTATATAAGAAGATTAAAAGGTTAAGGACAAATAGAGGTGGTGAATACAGTGATAATTATCTTAAAGAATTTTGTGAATCAAATGACATTATTCATGAATTATTATTGCACCTTATTCACCACAACAAAATGGTATAGCAGAACGTAAAAATAGAACTCTTAAGAAAATGATGAATGCTATGTTGTTAAGTTTCTAACCTGTATGATGATATGTAGGGGGAAGCTGTGCTTTCTACCTTTTTATTCTTAATAGAGTACCTCACAAAAAACTAGATAAGACACTTTACAAACTTTGGAGAGTTTATCACCTAATCTCAATTACTTAAGGATGTGGGGATGTTTGGATAAGGTAGCATATCCTACTTTTAAAAAACCTTTAGTAGGATCTAAAACTTTTGATTGTGTGTTTATTGGTTATGCTCAAAATAATGCTACATATAGAATTATGTACTTGAATGATAGAACCATCTGTGAATATAGGGATGTGAATTCTTTGAACATATATTTTCAATGAAAAAGGTATAATATGAATTAGATAGAACATCTAGTTATGATAACGTATCTAATTCAATGTATTGTTCATTTAATAGTATAAATGAAACTGAAAAAGATAAAGTTACTAGTAGTATGCTTGAAACTGAAGATGCTAAAACCTCTGATAGAATGCATGAAATTTAACCTAGAAGAAGTAAGAGACTGAGAACTGAGAAAAATGTTGGTCCTAATTTCTTGACTACTTTTTTAGTTGAAAGGTCAAATGATATTGACTAGCAATTTGCGTGTATGTATCTAATAAATGAGGATCCTAAAACTTACCAAGAAGCCTTAAGTTCGGTACTCTAGCTTATGGAAAAAAGCCATTAAGAGTGAACTAAATTCTCTAACCATGAACCAAACTTGGGACTTAGTGGAAGGAAGTAAGCCTATTAAGTGTGAATGGATTTTCAAGAAGAAACTAAGACCACATAGTTCAATTCAAATATACAAGGCTAGGTTAGTAGTAGTAGGGTGTACACAAAAATAAGGTATTGGCTACTTTGACACGTATTCTCTTGTAACAAAAATAGCTACAATTAAAGCCTTGATTGCACTAGCTGCCATCCATGAACTTTTAATTCATTAAATGAATGTAAAACTAGTTTTCCTAATGGTGATCTAGAAGAAGAAATTTATATGATACAACCTGAATGTTTTATAGTTGTCGGTCAGGAAAATAAAGTATGTAAACTTAAAAAAATCACTTTACGGTCTTAAGTAAGATCTCAAACAATGGTATGAAAAATAAAAAATACTTTAATAAAAAAAGGGTTTAAAGTGAATCTCTCAGATACATGTGTTTGTTCAAAATTGTTTTAAGCAAAGTGTGTGATTGTATGCTTGTATGTTGATGTTATGCTCATCTTTGGAACAAATATAAAGGTAATAAATAATACTAAATTATTATTATTGTCGCATTTTGAAATGAAAGACTTAGGAGAAGCTGACATAATACTTGGTGTTGAAATAAGGAAAACAGAAAATGGTTTTTTTCTATGTCACTACATATTGAAAAATTATAATGAGAATTGGCTACTTTGATGATCCTCCTATAAGAACACCTTATGATGTTAGTTTAAGTCTTAAGAAAAATAAAGGAGTTAGTATGTCTCAATCTAAATATACAAAGATCATAGGTAGTGTTATGTTTCTAATGAACTATACCGGACTTGATATTGCATATGTTGTGAGTACATTGAGTAGATATACACATAATCCTGATAAAGATTATTTGGGTGCTCTTCGTCGTTTGTTGAGATATCTTAAGGGCACGATAGACTATTATTTGTATTTCAATAAATTCTTTGTTGTGTTAGAAGGTTATTGTGATGCAAATTGGGTAACTGATAATGACGAGGTCAATTCTACTAATGGATATGCATTCTTACTCTGCAGAGGAGCCATATCATCGAAGTATTCAAAATAGACGTGCATAGCTAGATCCATCATGGAATCTGAATTTATTACTCTAGATTAACAGGATAAGAGGCTGAAGTGGCTTAGAAGTCTACTAGGAGATGTACCATTGTAAGGACATTCGTACCAGTTTTGATACATTGTGATTTACAAGTTGTCATAGAAATTGCCAAGAATAGTGTATATAATATCGAAAAAGGAGGTATATCTGTCTTGGACATGGAGCTGTGAAATAGTTGTTAAAAGGAGGAGTTCCTTAAAATTTGTGAGGTTCGAGAGGAATCTGGCTGACCCTCTTACCAAAAGGCTAACAAGGAAAATAATTTTAGAATCCTCGGTGAACATGGGGCTTAAACCCTTTTAGTTGTCCATAGCCCTATATCTGGGTGGTCTATTGCAATAGACTAGATGGTTCATAGTTTTTTCCTTTTCAGAAGGTCTATTTCGATAGACTTGATGATCCATAGTCCTTTATTTGAGTGATCCTAGTACAGACTTGATGGATAAAACTAAAACCTTTAAATGATTAGCTCTTTCTTTGGATGATCCTGATATGGACTTGATAGATAATGTTGAATTCTCCATAGCTCAGTATCTAAATGGTTTGTCTCTGACAGACTTGATGAAGGTGGTTCTGGTACGGACTAGATGATGAAGTTTTCATAGCTCAATTATGAGTGGTTTGTTTATAACAGACTTGATAAAGCATTTGACGTGATAGTGAAGATGTGGTTGCCTTCTATGAAAGAGTTTAATGGTCTCTTTCTAAAACTTTCACGGTGACCCGAGGTTTACGTGCATGGCCTTAATTAGCACACTCCATATCACAGAATCAAGAAAAAAATACTTGGAGTAAAACGTGTTGTGAGGTTCTCACCTAATATATTGAAAGCTCAAGAGGTAACTCACTTTCTCTAATAAAGTTGTTGTTCCGCTTCACTATGCATCAATTCAAATCATTAGATATTAATGTTTAAGTTTGATCTCCTATCTTTACTCAGAACACTTTCTTCAAATAATTTGTTTTATTTAAAATTTTCTATAATAGTCATTTGTGGGGGATTGTTGAAAATGGTTATTGGGCTTAGACCCACAGCAAAAGTAAAAAGAATCCCACATTAGAGAATTAAGCATTACCTTAAAAGTATAAATACTAAGGTGACCGCAAAGTGTGGTGGTGGTGGAAGTATAACTCTTTCACCACACGCATGCGTTGTCGTCGTCGTCCGTCGTCAACAGACTGGTTTGGGTAACACGGTCCGTCGCCATCTCCATCTGTCATCGTCGACGAACGGGTTTGGGTAACTGTGCTTGCGTGAAAAAGAAACAACTTTTTATTAGTAATCTGCTTAAATTTTTCAACCTAAAAATTAAATTTTCTTCCCGTTTGTGATAGTTCAACCCTTGCCGTTTTGATCAAGTTCTTCTTTAAAAACCTAGAAACACCATTCTATAAAATCAAGTTTTCCCAATATTGTTTTCTGCACTCTCATCTACCTATTTTCTGTTCCATTATGTTTTGAGCATTGTTTTCTCCTTGATTTTGATCCATCTTCCGGTGAGTCCTCTTGATTCGAATCTATCTTCCGACAAGTACACGATTGAATTTGGATGTTGTGTTAACCTTAGAGAGCAACCGACGAGTGCACGCTTGAATTTGGATATTGTGTTAACTTTGGGGAGCAACCGACACAACGATTGACACCAAGGTTGTGCCGTAATTATTTTCAGGACAATGATTTCTCCAAGGTGCAATAACTATTTCACATCTATTTTTACATTCAATTGACTAAACAGGACATATCGCCCTAGGGTAAATGAATGTTTTCATAAAGAGATCGAAGAAGCTTCGCAAACGGGCAACCTAAATCCCTTGTGTATTCATTTTTTTTTTAACATATTCAAGCATTCCTGATCGGTAACTGAGAAATTTTTTTTCCCAATTCCCTCTTCCATTTATCACTTAATACGGATTATCTTCTTCGTTTAGGATGGGACCTTGAAGGAAAAGAGCTTCCTTAACTTGAATATCAAAAGGTGTTAGGACTAAAGACGACAAAAAAAAATCCTATCGTTATTTAATATAATCCTCAATTATTGAAGATTCTTGTTTTTTTTTTTTTTTTATTCATAACACTTCGACTTGCGTAAGTTAATATCTTGTCAATTTTAAATATAGCATACAACATATATAGCCGTATTTTTTTTTTCCATTTTTTTACAAATATAACCCTTAATAATTAAAAATTCTCAACACCCTCAATTATTGAAAATTCTCAAGATGGTCATTTCTCAACAACCTTAATTATTGAAAATCTGTCATTGTGTGTAGCATCAAATAAAATGAAAAAGAGACAACAAAGCTTAAATCAATCAAATTTTTAATTTTATTATATGACTTGTGTAGCATCAAAAAAATTAATATAAATATTCAATATCCTTAATTATAAAAACACAAATAAATCAATGCCACATCAGATGAGAAATTAATGTTTCATCAAATTTGTGTAACCTTTTTTTAAATGCGTGTATATATACAACCTCGAAGTTCTACATTAAAGTTAAAAGAAAACATGTATTAACTTGCTACACTCTGGTCTATATGTCAAAGATGGATGGCTTGAAAAACTCGATCAATCTAATCTAATCCATATAGTTTTTGTTTGATTGGATTCAAATAAAACAAAATTTTATGGATTAGATCGATTCATGATTCATCTAAAACAACCAAAACTTATCTGAACTAATTTGAATTTATTATTAATTTTAACAAATATTTTTTATTTATAGTACAATGATATAGGCATATATTTATTTTAATATTTTTTTGATAATTTATTCTCCAATAAGTCATAAAAATCAACTTTTAATATAAATTGAAAATTGAATGGTTAATTTCATTTAATATATGATTTTTAGAACAAAAATTTAAATCAATAGTTTGAGTAATCTGAACCAATCCAATTCAACTCTCAAACAAAGTGAAATTGATAACAATTAAATCCAAAGAAAAGCAAAAGAAAAAAAAGGAGGGGAAATATATATTTCAATTTATCATAACAAATAACTTCAATTCAATTGTGGATAACACCCTCCCACATGTATATCTACAATTAGTTTAATATTGTATATTTTGATATAAACGCTCATAATTTTCTTCACCAAAAGTCTTATATCAATGAAAATATTGTTTTTTTGTACGTATATATCTACTATTTTTTTAAAAAAATAATACCCGTTGGAGCCTAAAATTTAGGCAAATCTAAAGGAAAAGATAATTTCACCTTGGAAGTTAGAAGCAAGCTGATGAAAAGAAAAAAAACGTCTAAACGACTCAGATATATTTATATATAAAAATAGAAGAAGAGGTCTGAGAATATTCAGTGTACTCAAGTTATAATCTTTTTTTTAATTTTAACGAGTAAAATAGGAGGTGCGGATTCGAACTATAGACTTTTTGATCGTTAATATATCTATATATTAATTGAGCTATAACTTTGATAAATTATAGTATTAATTTTATTAAGAATTAGATTGGAATTGTAGTAACTTTTAAAATAATTGATAGCGAATGTACTAGAAAAATCAATAATAATATGATGCAAATTAGTGTTTTTTAAGCTTTAGAGCTTGATTAATGGTTGAGTATTATGGGAAACATCGGTAACTTTTTTAATTAAAAAAAAAAAACCGATATGGTATGATTTGAAAAAATTGGTCGCATTCCATTTATGAAAAATTAGGGAATATACTCATTACGTGAGAAAGATATAAAATAAATCTTAATAGAAAATTGGTTTTGAAAGCCCCTGACATGAGCCTGTGTTTAAAAATCGATTGTTTTAATTAATTTAAAAGTTCATCTAAATTGATTTGAGAAAAAAAGTATTTTTTTAAAAAAATATATTTTTATTTAAATACTTTTGATAAAATTTATTGAAAATAAACTATTTGTTTTACTAAACACATTAGAACGGAGGCGGAACATAGGACGGAGTTGGTGGTGAAGTTGTTGGCAAAACCGTCCGAGGCGGCAGAGGAGACAGTGGACATTTGATGGTGGTAGAGTTTTAGATGCAAGCAAAGTGGGAGTAACAACTGATAAAAGGAGATGACAGCGGAGGAGATGAAATCACATTCATAGAATCAGTCGGATTTGTAGGTGACTGTTGTGTTAACGACAACGACGAAGATCTGGGTGGGGTTTTTATTGCAACAGAAGTGCTGAAGGAAGAGATAAAGTGGAAGTCAAAGAGTCTGAGGAGTTCAGAGGAGGACATTGTAATGGACTATTGGGTGAGAAATTCGATGCAACGAGAGGAGGTGGAGATGGAGTTGGAAAAAGAAGCCGGCAACGGAGATATTAGGCACCAGTGTTGAACTTAATTCGTTTTTAATTTTCGATGTACTTTTTTATTTATTGAAGTTTGGTTTGATCTGTTTGGTATACCCAAAAATAAAGTAATCTGTTAAAAAAATCCAAGACGAAAACGATTAAGATTTTTTAAAAACCAGTTTTTAAGTTTTAATTCTAAAATCAACCCCAAAAGCAACCAGTGCAAAAGTGTGCATTAACCAATCTACCCTATCTATATAAGACAAAACGAAGCTTTGTATATCTATTTTAGAGGTTTATTTATTTATTTTTTTTATTTTTTTTTATATGGAGTTTGGAGATGTGTGATTTGCATAGATTAACATTACTATAAGACCTAGACCAGGAGGCTTTAATAAGAATTTGAAGCGTTGAATCTTTTCCTTATGCCCTCTTTTCGTCGGACTTTTTATTTAAATATTGCCGTTTGAAAAAGTAATGAGTGAAATATGGTATTTTCAAATTATTTTGAGATTTGTGATAGTTTTAGAATTTTGAGACAGAAAAAAAAATAAAAAATTAAGTCAGGATTAAAATTTCGACCTAAAGTAAGTTGAGGATTGAAATTTCGACATACAAAAAATTAAAAAGCAAGTCGAGGATTCAAAACTCGACCTACATAGGTAAAATCTTCAACCCTCGACATTCTGCTCTCTGTCCGCATGTCGAATCGTCTCGTCACTTCCCTATACCGAATTGGCTCATCACAGTTAGAGATTTTAAATCTGTGGGTCGAATTTGAACTCTCGACCTATGGTTTTTTAAACAATAACTCAAATCGCCTCTTGCTCTCTTGCTCCATGCCTTCTTGCTCTTTGCATTACTCTCTTCTTCTCTTTCGTGTGAATCCTTTCCTCCACACTTCACCCTTCTCTGATCACAAGTTATACATGTTTGTTCATTCACTCTACTGGATTTCTGTTTTTGAAAAATAATTATAAATTTTGTTTCTATTTTCATATTATTATTTCTTTTTTATAGTTTTTAGTGTTGTTCGAGAAACAAAGATTCAAAAAGAGGTATACGTTCACTCAACTCAATTCCTATTTTTTAATTAAAAAAATAAGTTATAGATTCTGATATTGTTTTATTTTTTTGTATTTTTTGCCAGATAACAAATAACAAAAGAAAAGGGGAACGCTGTCACTTTGAAGAAAAAGTAGAATCACTATTGAATTTGTGGGTTTAACTTTTATTTATTACTAGTTTTTTGTTTTTCATACTTGTTTATATTTGTTTTATGCTAGATATATCATTTTAATTCCTTATATATTGATGTTAATAGTTTTTTAATATTAGTTATATATTGCTATTAGTCTGAATTCAATAATATTTTAGACCTACTATGTTTATGTTAGTCTACCATGTTAATGTTAGTCTACTATGTTAGTATTTTAGATCTACCATGTTAGTCTCAATTCAATAATAATTTTTTAATAGTCTGAATGTTAATAGTTTTTTTTTATTTATAGTTTAATATTTTTATTTATATTATATTACATCTACAGTGTTAATATTTTCTTTTACATTTTAAATAATATTAGTGTTAAGATTTTTAGAATTTATTGTTTTTGAAGACATTAGATTTTGTTAGTACAATATCTAATGCCTAAAATCTAATGGCTTAAATCTAAGACATTAGATTTTAGGCAAAAGAAGTAATCTTGTTTGTTTGTTTTTTTTTTTATATGATATTCTATTTTTTTAGTATTTTTTTTAATTAAAAAAATTTAGTATTTTGTTTGTTTTTTTTAAAAAAAAAATTATTAATTTAATGAAAGTTTGTTTAACTTTGATGTTTATCGTTTAAAAAAATGTTTAAAGTTTTTTACCATAAAAAGTTTAGTATTCATGTTTATTTTTTATAAATAATATTCAATTCTTTTAGTTTTTAATAAATTTGATGTTCAAACTAAGTTAATTTTTTTATATATATTTTTGTTTGTTTTTGTTTGTATTTAAGTTTAATAATTAGTAAAATATTTAGTTTAATACAAAAGTTTAGTTTATAGTTTAATACAAAATTATTGTGATTTTTTTATATATATTTCATGCAATCATTCGTGTGTCAGTGTATATAAAGACTTTTATATTTGATTTTTTTAGTATTTAACTTTAATGTTTATCGTTTAAAAAGTTTAGTATGTTTTTTTAGTTATTTTTTAAGAAGAAATTTTAGTTTATAGTTTAATACAAATTTATTAATTTGATGTTTAAAATTTTTTATTATAAAAAGTTTAGTATTCTTGTTTGTTTTTTTTAATAATATTCGATTTTTTTATTTTTAATAACTTTGATGTTCAAACTAATTTTATTTTTTTAATATTTTTTAATATATATTTTTTTTTTTTTGTATTTAAGTTTGATAATTAGTAATGTATTGTTTGTCTTTTTTTTCTTTTAGAAAATGATAGACAAATGTTTGGAATTTACATTTTTTACAAATGGTAATGTGATTGATGGTGTTGATGGAGTTCATTATGACCAACCACCACGTGCGGTTTTTAGCATAAATGTGAACAGTGAGCTTGTTTTTTAACAATTCAGTGAAATGGTAAGGATGTCACTTGGTGTAAATATGAGAGCAAGTCAGTTAGAAATAATATATAGACATTCTAATCTAACACCATCAGAATTAGTAAGGTTTATGTTATTTCCTATTCCTAATGAACAAACAATGAACTTGATGTTCTTAATCGCGATGTCACTCCTCAAATTTAGTGCGTTTATATGTTAATGGTAGGGTTGGATATAAACTTGAATGCACCCTGTAGTCAGTTTAAAGATCCGACTCAATGTATTGACCCTGATTCTGAATCAGTTGCACCACCCTATGATGATGAAGATATGGTGGCTAACAATCAAAAAATGGATTTTAGAACAGAAACAGACGATGAATTTGAAGAGTTAGATTTTTATGGTCATGAGCATGAGTTACCTTTAGTACATTCAACGATTTGGATATGAATGTAATAGATAACATTTGAGAACACGACCCAATTGTAGCCCCTGTGGATGTTGACAATACCCAATTATATAATGGGATGATTTGTCAAGTTCAAGAAATGTTACAACATACGGTCAAATGTTTTGCTATTAATGTCATGCTCCATATGAGGTTGTGGAATCGACACCGACGATTTTGGCAATTCGATGTAAGAAGT
This sequence comes from Benincasa hispida, assembly GCF_027475165.1. Lineage (NCBI taxonomy): Eukaryota > Viridiplantae > Streptophyta > Magnoliopsida > Cucurbitales > Cucurbitaceae > Benincasa > Benincasa hispida. The sequence goes on from NC_143488.1 coordinate 85,270,973, forward strand.
TGGAAGAATGTTGCGAATGGAGACTTCGTGCAACAAATAAAAAGTCTCATGACTTGTTTGAGATCACTAAATATATTGATCAGCATACATGTTTTTACTCAGAACTTAGTCACAATCATGTGCAATTAGATTCATCGATGATTGCAAAGTTTTGTTATGCCGTACGAGAAAAACCATCCATCAGCATGACCCAACAATAGTCCGACATAAAATAAAATTTAGATATCATGTTTCTTACCATAGGGTATGGGCGGGCAAAAGAAAGGCATTGGCTAAAGTGTTCAGTGACTGGGAAAAGTCATACAAATTGTTACCCAGGTGACTGTATATGGTTAAGCAGACCAATCCCGGAACACGTGTGTAGTGAAGAGTGAAAGAAATGTCAACTGAAGGACATGTCATCCTTACTTCTATATTTTGGATATTTGATCCTTGTATAGAAGCTTTTAATAGAGGGATTTTAGAGAGATTTTTAGAGGAAGAAATATGTTCCAATTTTCCCACAGAACCCTTCTGTGTATCTCACTATTGAGAAAAAACCATACACCAGGAAGAAGAACTACCTCTCTTCTAACTTCCCCATTACCATGTTTTTTATAAAAAAAAAAAAAATAATAATAATAATAGAGAAAAGGAAGGGAGTAATATTTTTAAAATAAAATAAAATAATTTATTTTATTTTCATAAATCAATTTAATATATATTTATATGGTAATTACCTTATCACATATATATACATTAAACTATATGTCATATCAAATATAACACATAACCTATAGATTCTATATTGTGTCAAATACAATATAATATATAGTTTATATTCTCTCAACAATAGCATTTAATATAAATCTCATTTATATTAAATTTAATTATATGAATAAAATTCATATAATTAATATTTGAATCATATTCAAATATTTATTTATTTATTTCCTCTCAAATAAATTTTATAATGTATCAAATACATTATAGCAATTATATCATATATATATATATATATAATTAGATTAAATTAATAATATCTATATAATTAATTCTCTTAATTAATTTAAACGATTCAAATGAATCTAAAAATTGATTCTCATTAATTTCTGTTAAGATATAGAGGGGATCTCATGGACCTGTAGTTTGAAGCTCCAGCGGTACGTGAATAATTAATTAAACTCCTTTAATTAAATTATTCACCATTTATTAACTGTCGGTCACTACACTAAAAATCGACAGTTGCACTCTTTGCACTACAGATATATTTTTGTGTCCATTGGATATAACCAACCAACAGTACGATGACCCTCCACAAATTGCTCGTAAGTATAACTGGGTCAAAATTACTGTTTTGTCCTTATAGTTACTGTTGGGGTTGATGCCCTAAATCTCGTAGGATCCTGTAGTTTGTAAACACGTGTATGAACAAACATTTATGATGTAATAATATGAGATATTTTTATTCACTACTGTCTATGAAATATGAGATATTTTAGTTGCATTAACCACAAACCAATAAACTAAGATCCCTGGTTATCGTTGTAACTTAAGCATGTATGTGGAGACATACAAGTGGATCGTGCCTTAAGTGATAACCTAAATGGTCAGTATATGGATAAAGGAGGGAAACCTTAACCTGGTGACACTATGGATGCGGCCCGCTTTGTAGATGTTACAAGTGTTTTAAAGTGCTACAAATGATCTGATCCTAGTCATTCATGTAGAGAAATGCGATTGGGAGTATCCTATACAAAGAAGTTTGTATAATACCAAACCCGAAATGTTTAGTCTCGTTATATAACATTATTCTTGACTGAGACTTTCATTTTACTAGGATGACCATAGGTAAAATGACCTTTATCTTGAGTGAATTAGGAACTCTTGCCTATAAGGGCGGTCCTTTGATTTGTATGGGTGCGAGTGGCCACGTCGCCTACTCAAACCTACAACTTTGGAGATTCATCTGATTGGGGAGCTGGGAACTCAACTACACAAGATGAAATTCATTCTTTCTTGGAAGTAGGGGTAAGTAGATAATTACTCCCATAAGGGTTGATTCCAGAACTTGAACAATGTGGCGCCACACCTTCTCATGGCCCGAGAAGTGTTCACTCATAGTAGGACTATGATGTATTGTTCATTAGAGGAATCAATGGTACTTAAGGAGTTAGATGTAACTACAGGGGCAAAATGGTAAATTAGTCCAGCTGTACCTACAAGCGATTTATGAAAGGTCACTGTACTGTTGATTAGTTATATCCAATGGATACATAAATATATCTGTAGTACGAAAAGTGTAGCTGTCGATCTTTAGTGGAATGCTCGACAGTTAACAGATGTTGGATATTATGATTAAAGAGATTAATTAGTTATTCACGTACCGTTTGAGCTTCAAGCTACAGGTCCATAAGGTTCTCTTGGTAGCTCAATGGATTCATGTTGAGAATTAGTTTTTGGGTTAGTTTAAAGTGTTCAAATTAACAAGAGGGAATTTGATTATATATGATATAATTAAATTGATTCAATTATATGTGATATAATTGATTTGATGTATTAGATACATTAATTGGAGGAATTAGTATAAATATGATTTATATTAAATGTCATTAAGGAGAAAAATAACTTTGGTCCAAATATTACATATGATGTGATATTAAAACCATAGGTTATAAATAAAATATGATAAATTAGTTATTATATTTATTTATAATTAAAAAAATTATGAGATAATTGTATGGTTGGTTATTATTTTCTCCTTTAACCGTTTGAGTGGGAAGTTGCTATCAGTTTCATTTTTAGTAAAGCAAGTCATTTCAATCGGGTAAAAAAAAAAGCTATACGATAGCCACTGAGAGAGTGAATGATCAAGTATCAAGTAGCGAGTTTGCTAGACAATAGTTCCACATTTACCCAACGATCGAGTACCCAGTCTATGCGATAGACTTAGCCTTTCTCCCACTTACTCGATCGTATACTTCCTCATTCCTTCTATAAAATTCACACAGAGCCTACACCTCCTAGATTCTCACACCGATAATACCAAGGTAGCCTCTTGGTAGTGTCGAATTATCGTTCTAGGATCGAGTATTACTCAATTGTGTTCGAGGATCTAACAGCTTTTGATTTACACTGGTTGTTCATTGCATTCATGCATTTGATCGAGTTTTCTTGAACGTTGGACTAGTCTTGATCGAAGGAATACTTGAAGAAGAGTTCTTCAAAGGTATGTCACTTGATTCACTTTGTTTTTAACTTGAAAGCATGTTATAATTTACTCGATGATGCATAATTGTGGTTGTTTGTTTGTAAATGTTTTATTCTTTCACAATGGGTTTGGAATGATCTTACTTCCGCTCAATGGTACTCTTATTTAAGAGTTTCTTCAATTAGTATCAGAGTCAGGTTGTTCTGATATTCTAAATTCTATTGATGTATTGAATTGCATTTACAATCATGGTGGGTTTTAAGCATGTCTACATTGCGTTTAAGTGTTAGATGTATTTGTGGATGTGAATTAATGGATGTTCTGAATGATTGCCTCTATGTATTACTGCTTTCTTTTATATTTCAAAGTTAATTTGTAAGGGCCCCTGTGTTTTTTGGCATAATTAACTTGCTATCGAGTATGTATTCAAAGTATTTAAGTCTGTAACAGTCATTCGTGATGAAGCTTCAACATATGAAGATGCAGTTCATATCGAGAAAGAAGACCAAGGGTTGGTCAGATCGTGTAGCCCAGGCTAAACGATCGTTTAGATTTGGCTAGGCGATTGTGTAGAAAAGTTCTACTCGATATGTAGCATTTGCTAAACGATCGCATGGTTGATGCTACGCGATCGAGTAAAGAGTTTACTCGATCATGTTGTGTTGGCTACTTGATCGTATAAACGATGAGGGTAAATGATTGTTGAGTATGGGATACTCATTGCATGGTAGGGGCGCCCACTAAACGATCGAGTAGGCCAGAATGCTCATCGCATAGTCACTAGCTACTCGATACTCGGTATGTGATACTCGAAATTTGCTCCTTGATCGTTTAGACAATCATGCTTCATCGCATAGTTGTCTTCTACTCGATCGTTTAGGCATGTGTCATACTCGGTACGCTGCACGATCGAGTGACCTTCATGCTTTATCGCATAGTCAAAGGCACTCGATCCATGCTACACGATCGTGGTTACTCAACCAATGTTACTCGACGATCACAAGAAAAAGCTACACGATTAGAGGAGCGAGGCTTTGCCTGGGCGGTTCAAGACTCGATTCACTTGTTTGAACCGGATGACTCGATGGTTTATGTAATAGATAGATTTAATTTCCAGTTTTTTAGGCTAATCATCCCGGTCCATTAATTTTTTATGAATATACATTTGATATTTGTTTAAATTATATGTCATATAATTTTAATCCCACCATAGGTTATGCATATATTCATACATCATCTTTATATTATAAGAGTTATAATATAGTAGCTTGCATGATTAAATTACATTAAAGCATGTTCATGCATCATATAATATATGAGTTATAATATATGCATGCATTAAGCATATTAATGCATCATCTTTATATTATAAGTGTTATAGTATAAGGGTGAATGAAAACATGTATGCTTAGTTTATTACAACTTATATAAGATTTATATATAGTAATGAATGAACATTGCATGAGGCATGACACATAAATTAATTTATAAAAGTTATAAATACCTAGTCTAGCTTAACAATGTGGATATTTTTAGTTGTTTCCTTTTATAAGAGTTATAATGGAAATTAGAACTAAAATCAATAAGAAAGACATGCATGAAAACTTAGGCTTAAATCATGTTTTAAAAGAGTTTTAAAATTTGATTGAGATAGACTTAAGATCACAGTTCTAATAAAATTAGAAACGTAAGTTTAATCTTTTAATCGGTTTAATAAGATGAAATTAACTAATAAAAAATTAAATATGTATCAAATCTATTTATAAAGGACTTTTTGTTTAAGGCGGGTTCTGTCTAGGCTGGGGTATTTAAGCTGACGGAAACGGAACACCCCTACCTGGGAACCTACCTGGAAAGGTGAATTAGATAGATTTACTACATGCATGCAAATTTGATGATAGTATGTTAAAGTGTTTAATGAGACTTGACTTGAACTTGTTTAATTATCAAAAGCAAGAATTGTTTTTGAGTAAATTAAACTCACACTTCAATAAAATTGTTGGGATTGGTGTCCTAATTCTCCTGGAGTCTCATAGTCTGTAAACATTGTACACATTGTTATTAATAAAATAAGAGTTATTTTATTTGCATTTACTCATATCCAATAAACAAAGATTCGTGGTTATTGTATGTAAACTTAAGCATGTATATGAGATATACAAGTGAATCATGCCTTAAGTAATAATCTAAAAGGTCTGTCGTATAAGGATAAAGAAGGGATACCTTATCCTATTGACACTACGGATACAGCCTAGGTTTACAAGTGTTGTGAACTACTATAGATGGTCTGATTTTGACCATTCATGTAGAGACATGTGAGCAGGGGTGTTCTATACAAAGAGTTTATATAAGGCCGGATCACGAGATGATTACTCTTTTTATATAACGCCATTGATAATTAAGACTTACATCTCACTAAAACGACCATAGGTGACATGACCTTAATCCTAAGTGTTTTGGGAACTTCTACCTATAAGGGCGGTCCTTTGATAAGTATAGGTAAGAGTGGCCAAATTGCCAACTCAACAAGCCTACCTTTTTGGGGATTTGTCTGATTGAGGAGCTGGGAACTCAGTTACAAAAGACGAAATTCGCTCATTCCCCGAAGCAGGGGTAAGTAGATAGATTGCTCCCTTAAGGACTGATTTTGGGTCTTGAACATAACGGTCACATCCTCTCTTTGGAAGAGAGGATCCAGTCATATTAGGACTATGACTTATTGTCCATTAGAGTAATCAGTGGTACTTAAGGAGTTAGATGTAACTGAAGAAACTCTTATACAAGAGTACCTATGAGCGGAAGCGGATCTTTCCAATTCATTGTGAAAGAATTTTGACATATATATTCAACATACAGATATGCATTCAAACTATTAAATTACCAGCATGCTTAGAGATAAATAAACAGGAGAATAAGAAAACTTACCAGTTGAAGACTTTTCTTCACAGAAAATCTCGCTTTCGTTGGAATGGCAAGCTATCGTTCAGAAATACCCAATCGTCTACCACAGTCTCCACACAAACAGAAGGAAATGAGGATGACACCACCACTCGGAGCCCTCAATATTCTCGGAGTGAGAATCCAAAGGGTGGGCTTTGTTCGGATTTGGTAGAAGGGAAGAGGAAAAAAGATCGTATACGACAATCAAGCAAATGGGAGAAAGACTCGTCTATCATATAAACAAAATGCTTGATCATTTAGGTGAAGTATACGATCGTATAGGAAAAGGTAAGTGATCGTCTATACGATCGTATAGGAAAAGCTAAGCGGTCGTTTATATGATCGTTTAGTAAAGCTCAACACTAAACGAAAAACTAACGATCGTTTAGTAAAACTCGGGCGCTAAACAATCGTTTAGTAAAAGATAAACGATGTTTAGTAAATGGCGTGTGCGGGTGTAAGCGATGACCTCTCAAACAATATCCGGTCAATGCTTAACACACCGTGAGCTATTGAAGTGTCTCAAAACGATTCTTTATCTTACTCATCAGTTACGAAAAAGGAAGAGACACAGGCCAATTATCCCTTAACTATCCAATTAATAAATAATAAATATAATCACATTATATTCATAACCTATGGAATAATATCATATATCAATCATAGTATTTTTCCTCTACTAGAGATAAATCATATTTATATCCAATTTCCTTTAAATTAATGTATCTCAAACATAAAGTCAATTATATCATATATAATTGACTGGTTCAATTATATATAATCGAACTCCCTCTTGTCAATTTGAACATTTAAACTGACCCAAAAACTGATTATCAACTTGTATCCAAGCTACTAAGGGGATCTTATGGACCTATGGCTCGAAGCTCCAACGGTACGTGAATACCTGACTAAACTCTTTAGCCACGATATCCACCATCCGTTAACTGCCAGACATTCCACTAAAGACCAACACTGAACTTTTCTTACCATAGATATATTTCTATGTCCATCGGATATAACCAATCATCAGTATGATGACCCTTCACAGATACTCGTTAAGTTACATCTTACTCCTATAGTTACATCTTACTCCTTAAGTACCACTGATTCCTATAGTTACATCTTACTCCTTAAGTACTACTGATTCCTCTAATGAACAATACAACATAGTCCTACTATGTGTGAACACCTCTCGGGCCATGAGAAGGTGTGTGGCGCCACATTGTTCAAGTCCCGGGATCAACCCTTAAGAGAGCATTCTATCTACTTACCTCTGCTTTGGGGAAGAAGTGGACTCTATCTTGTGTAGTTGAGTTCCTAGCTCCCAAATCAGACGAATCCCCAAAGTGGTAGGTTTGAGTCGGCACTCTAGCCACTTGCACTCATGCAAATCAAAAGACCGCCTTCAATGACAGGAGTTCCCAACTCAATCAGAATTGAGGTCATGTACTTATGGTCATCCTAGTGAAATGAAGTCTCTATCATGAATAAGGTTATATGACAAACGTTAAGACTTCGTGGTCAGTCTTATACAAACTCTTTGTATAGGACGCCCTCGCTCGCATGTCTCTTACACAAATGATCAGGATCAGACCATCTGTGACAAGTCACAACACTTGTAACTATTCCACAAAGCGGGTCGCGTCCGTAGCGTTACTAGGATAAGGTTTCCCTTCTATTTACATATACTATAGACCATTTCGGTTGTCACTTAAGATATGATCTACTTGTATGTCACCACATACATGCTTAAGTTACATAAAGACAACCAAGGATTTTAAGTTTATTAGTTTGTGGAAAAGTAAATAAAACAGCAAATGTGTAAAGTTAAGAAGTGAAGTAAATATCATATATTATACGTCACAAGCATTCATAAAAATGTGTTTATAAACTACAAGACATGAGACTTTAGGGCATCAACCCCAATAGTAACTATAGAGGAAAAACGGTAAATTGGCTTAGTTGTGCTTATGAGCGATCTGTGAAGGGTTATCACTATTAATTGGTTAATATGGACACAGAAATATATCTTTAGTAAGAAGAGTGCAGCTGCCGGTCTTTAGTGGAGTGCCTGACAGTTAATGGATGGTGGATTTCGTGACTAAAGAGTTTAGTTAGTTATTCATGTACCATTGGAGCTTCAAGCTATAGGTTCATAAGGTCCCCTTGGTAGCTCAATGGATTCAAGTTGAGAATCAGATTTTGGGGTTTATTTGAAGTGTTCAAATTGACAAGAGAAAATTCAATTATATGTGATATAATTGATTTGATGTATGAGATACATCAAGTGGATGAATTAATGTAAATATGATTTACATTAAGTACCATAAAATACAAAAAAAAACTATGGTTTATATATTTCATGAGATGAAATATTAAAACTATAGGTTATAAGTATAATATGGTAAGTTGGTTATCATATTTATTTATAATAAATTAATGATATGATAATTAATTCTTTTTCTCTAATAATAAATTGAGTGGGAGGTTATTAGTAGTTTTATGGTAACCATGAGATAAAAGGAAATTTTTTTTCCTAAAATTAGAGGTTACTTCATTCAGAAAGAACTCACGGTGACAAGCTATCAAGTGAAAGTGTTTCACTAAGCGATAACATTGAGAGATTACATGATCAGCTAAGCGATCACTTACCTTTGAATATACGATAGTCATTCAGCTGATCGTTGTTAAACGATTGAGTGGCTAAGTCTATATGATAGGCTGTCGTTTACTAAACGATCATGAACATTGTCTATACGATAGAAAACTTCTTATCTCCTACTTGCTCGATCGTAGACCTCCAGTCTCTTCCTCAAGCCAATATCAGACAAACCTCACAACTCCTGGATTCTCACACCGAGAATACCAAGGTAACCAGTGGTGTCCTAACTCAGTTCGTGAATCGAGTGCGACTCCATTGGGTTCGTGGAGGCTGTGTTCGTTGTGTTCAAGCTGTTGGTAGCAGTTTGTTCGTTGCGTTCGAAGATTGTTGTAGATGCTTTATAGACTAATCGAAGGATTCATGAAGAATGGTTCTTCAAAGGTATGCATCCTCTATCCCTTGTATCATCGTTTAGCATGCTGTAATTTCTTATTATGTATGACTTGTTAGTTTCTGTTTAAAGACTGTAATTGTTTGTGTTCAATTGGATTGGAATTTGGAACGATCCTTTCTACTGCTCATGGAAATCCTCGTGTTTGATTTCTTTCAAAAAATCAGTAGCCAGATTGTCTAAGTTAATGAATCCATAGGTAAAACATTCAGTGGGAGGTACGTGGGGTATATGATACTTCACTTAAACCTCTACATGTTTCTCCCTAAAGTTCACACCGTGAGATCTATCCTCAGCCTTGAGGCACCTTAAGAGTGTCCCCTCTAAAGGATGGTGTTTGGGTAGGTCAATACGAAGGTGAATGGAGAGAATTTTCATAGTAAGTGGGAGCGGGACATGTGACAACATATCCCACGGTCTCTCTCATTAGGTTGGATAACCTTTTCGGGCATCGCCTCAAGACACTCTGGGAGTGTCGCCTTAAAGAATGGTAGTTTTACACAACTCTTTATCTAATCTCTTGAAAAGGATAGGGTTGATTTAGTCTTTTGTCCTAATCTGCTCTTTCCCTACTGTGGGCACATTAGGGCGGGACTCTAGGGCCTAAAATGAGGGGTTACACTTATGCAGAATTGTTAAGGTTGTTAACAAATTATGTACCGAAAAATGGTGACTGTTAGAGTCAGTTACAAGAGTTGTTTCTGTCTAATGGTTGAGAATATCTCATCACAGAGAAGGGGCACTTGATCACCCCGACAGTGACTTTTGTCTTGCCTCGTTGGGGCATCATTACAAAATAAATGTCATTTTACTTAGGGTACATTCGAATTATTTTGCTAAAACCTAAAATTGTTATTAAAAGTGGTAGTGCCAATAGACTTATTAAATTTGTTCATGTTTTTCAGCAACTTTAAAAATGGTAACCGCCACTTTAGCTCTATTGTCTGTCAACAAACTGACTGGCGAAAACTACGCTAGTTGAAAAAACACGATTAATACCATACTAATCATCGATGACCTCTGGTTCGTCCTTATAGAGGAGTGTCCTCCTATTCCAAACTGTTGCTCGAAATGTTCGAGAGGCATATGAGAAATGGACACGGGCGAATGAGAAGGCTCGAGCTTACATCTTGGCCAGTTTGAACTATTGGGTTTTATGTCCTAGAACTCATGGTTTGTAAACAATAGAACTTATTCTAAAAGTTCAATAAGGTGTTATAAAATAAACGTTTTGCTTAATAGAAATCCAATAAACCTAAAAGTTCCTTAACTATTGGATGAGTACTTGAACTTTATGTGGAGACATAAAGATGAATCAGGTTAGAGTAAATAGTCAAAATGATCTATTGTATATGAATAAGGTTGGGTACTTTATTCTGGTAACACTATTGGATGCAGCCTACTCTGTAGTTGTTACAAAGAGTATTAAAGTGCTACAAATGAAGTGATCCTAATTCGTTCATGTTGGGATATGAGTAGTGGGGGTGTCCTTGTGCAAAAGGGTTTGTACAAGATCGGACCACGAAATTAGTCACTCTTACTATATAATGTTGTTTACTGTTCAAGACTGACTATTTCAAAGCAATGACCTAGGTAACTTGACCTTGATCCTGAGCTAACTATGAACTTCTGTTTATTTGGAATTATCCTTAGATTTGCATAGGTAAGAGTTGGCTCAACAGCACCGGCTCAATAAACCTCCCATTTCATGGGTAAGACCGAATAGATAGCTAGGGACATAGGTTGCAAGATAGAATTTTCTACCCGCTTTAGGGATAGTAGAGAGGTTGTTCCCTTAAGTGCTAATTTTGGGTCTTGAGCAAGGAGCCCCGCCCTCTCATTGGCCCGAGAGGGATTCAGTTTTGTTGATTGGATAAAAAAAAAACAATTGTTCATTAGGGGATCAGTGGGACTTAAGAAACAAGAGGTAATTTCGAGGGTAAAACAGAGATTTGACCCAGCCGTTATTACGAACAACCTGTGAAAGGTTGACTTACTAATCATGGTTATATCGAGTGGACATAATATATCTACAGTGAGGGGAGTTCAACTATGGGCTTTAGTGGAGTGACCCATTAGTTAACGAATGAAGGTTAGATCGGTTTAATGAGTTTAGTCGATTAATCGTGGATCGTTGGAGCCCATGATCTGTGGTCCACAAGGTCCCCCTACTAGCTCGGAAATGGATTAGTTCTAGAGTAGCGTGATAATTTAATTTGAAACGTTCAAATTAGAATCAAACAGAATTGGAGAATATATATTTAAATATGATTTAAATATATAAAGATGGATTTGTGTAAAATTAATTTAATATTGGATATTAAATTAATTAGAATTATTTAAATTGTTTAAATAATTATTTATTAATTTTATCAGAAAATTAATTTATGAAATTAATTTGTAAAATTAATACATTATGATTTTAGAAATCAAATATGATTTTAAAATCAATTTTGGATTTTGTAAATAAAAAATTACACAAAAGGGGAAAAATGATATTTTTCATATCCATCTTCAAAGTAGATCACAAAGAACCCATTATCTTCAACATTTAATAACTCCAACCATGAGCTGCATCCTATGCAACAAATTTCTTTGCATGATAGTCTGTAATATAATGAAGAGATTGGAGTGAAGTTGAAGTTATTGCAACCGATTGAATTTTTCTGAAAAAAATCGAATAGAAGAAGATATTCTTCATTTGGGTTGTTGTAGTGAACTTTTTCAAAATTACTTTTGATTCCAGCTTATTTTGAGTCCCACAACTCAATATAGAGCACCAAAAGAATAGTAGGGAAGATCTTGTGATGGTTTACACAAAGATTTGGAGGATTTAGCAGCTGGAAATCAAGATTTCAAAGGTTCTTCAAAGGTATGTTCTTGAAACACATTAAATTCTGCTTAAGCATGTTTTTATTGATAACGGGTAGAAATGCACGTTATCATAGTGCTAAGCTTTTAAACAATGCTGGCTTGCGTTGATAAAATATGTTAGATTGCGTATAAAAAGCCTCAAATTCATAATATTGCGGTCACATGCGTTCATCGCATAGGAATAGTTGATTTTTGTATTTCTATGCAGAATATGCATTGATGCAAGGCGAAAATTGCGATCATAAGAAATCATTGGTCGAGCGCAGCATTACCGTAAGGCTTTGCGGTGATTATGTTCGCAAACATTTGCTCAAGAAGGATTGCCGCAACTTGGTGGGCGCAACTTGGTATGCGCATCTGGGTAAAAGGCATAATTAATCGTGATGAGATAGAAAGCTGATGACAGTCGAATCCGAATTAAGTTGACAGTCGCTAATGATAACAAGTACATTCAGCTTTCCGGTGACAAATATTCGGCACATCAGTCAGGGAATTAAACTCATCCCATCTGAGCAATCATAAGAGAGAAGCCGTCTTTACCTCGAAGCTCTATAAATACCAAAGGAATTCTTCAAAAAAGGGGTTCACCAGTTAGAAAATTCATAAGTTAGCTTAGCACGTCTTTGTCCATAGTTTTTCCTTTTTATTTTAAGGCGGAGCAAGAGAAGAGTAAAGACGCCGGAAATTGCTCGAGGAAACTTGAGAGAGAACTTGAGGCGTAGAAGCAGAGAGCGGGCTAACTCTCATGAGAGCAAGATTATCTTTTGAACAGGAGTAGAAAAATAGTGTAAAAGCCTGGGCAGCAAGAGATTGCTACCAGACTCTTTATTCTATCCTTGCATTGTTATTTTGTACTTCATCTTTATATCTATACAATGGAAGTTCTTATTGTACTCTTAGCACGCATGAGTAGTTAAACTAGTCGAATGGGTTGAGAAGAACTAAGCTAACATGACCTAGGAAGTTCATTGCTTGCGATTGTCTTGTTTTATGTTGCGCCCAATACCCCTTTAGAGCTACTCGAGAGAGAGTCTAAAGAAAGAACCTAATGACTCGAGAGAGCTAGGTTAGAATCTAGACTCGAGAGAGCAAGATTAGAATTTCATAAACAAGAGATAGGGACTTAGAGATAAGCTCTGTTTGTCAACCTGCATCGTATGCATCCTAGAGATATGAATGATATTATGTGGTCACCTTATTTGTGTATGCGCCATTTTTTCATCGCATAAATAAGAATAGAGGCTTATGTGTAGGTGCTATAGACTTATCGCATATATCACATGCGTTCTAGCCTTAGAAGCCATGGCATTCACACCGAGAGGTGGTTTACTGTTGCATGTATTGCATGATCGTATAGCATGAACGCATTCTAGGAAGTATTAGTCGAAACTTTTCTCAACTCATTCACCGCATACTCATCGCATCTTCCGTTTATTCAGCTCTTTTCAAACTCTGCCGCATTTGTTTATTTTTCATTACTGCAAACATCAACCTCAACAACTATTGATTTATTTGGTTACCGTAAAATTTCCCTAAAAATTACCACCGCAACCTTTTTTCCCAAGTCCCTAAGTTTGACCCCGGACTTACTAGGAAACTCAGTGGGGTTTACACTTGGATTCCACTGAGAAAACTTGAGTGCTCAACGCAACTCCATCAATGCATTTCATCTATAATTCCACATCATAAAATAAGGCATCACTTATCGATCCTAATTTCTTCCGCTGTGTGCTAGTACCATCCCTACATGAATGATGTCTTGGACAAGAAGTATGAGCCCATGGTCTCTGCTCATGAGATCATGGAGTCCTTACGGGGAATGTTCGGACAACCGTCTGGGCAGTTCAAGATGAAGCTCTTAAGTGCATCTTCAACTCCAAAATGGAAGAGGGTACATTTGTTCGAGAACATGTTCTGAACATGATGGTCCACTTTAATATGGCAGAAATGAATGGGGCTCGCATTGATAAGGACAGCCAAGTTAGTATGATTCTGCACACGTTGTCAGAAAGCTTCCTACACTTTGTCAGCAACGTTATTCTGAACAAAGTTGATTACACCTTTACAACTCTCCTCAACGAGTTGCAGACATTCCAATCCTTATTGAAAATCCAGGAAAAGAAGGTTGGTGAGGAAAATGTTGTTTAATCATCTAACAAGTTCCATCGGGGTTCGACCTTAGGAATTAAGTTTGTACCTCCTACTTCTAACACTAACAAGTGAAAGAAGAAGAAGGGTAGTAAGAGAAAGAGGAAGGCACCGGCTAACCCACAACCTGCTGCTCAGTGAGGTAGGCGACAAGCACTGGTTGAAAAAAGAAAAATGTTTACATGGAAACCAGGATGGGCACTAGAAGTGGAACTGCCCATGCTAGTTAAAGGAGAAGAAGAAGGCTAAGGCCAATGCCAAACAAGGTAAATCTCGCTCTAGAGGATCTCGCTGGTATCGCTCTACAAGATTTCGCTAGCATCACTCTAGAGGATCTCGCTAGCATCGCGCTAGAGGATCTCGCTAGCATCGCTCTAGAGGATCTCGCTAGCATCGCTCAAGGGGATCTCGCTAGCATCGCTCATGATTTACTGATTTTGGAAACTTGTTTAGTGGAGAATGATGATTCTGCTTGGATTATAGATTCTGGGGCCATTAATCATGTTTGTTCTTCTTTTTAGGGGATTAGATCCTTGCGGCAACTTAGGGCTAGTGAGATGACGTTGCGAGTAGGCACCGGGCGCGCCATCTCAACTGTGGTAGTGGGAGGCCTCCAGTTGACTTTACAGAATAGATTTATCATTTTACATGATGTATATGTAGTTCCCGAGTTAAAGAAGAACTTAATTTCTGTAAAGTGCTTGATTGAATGTAAATATACTCTCAAATTTTCGATGAATAAAGTGTTTATTTTGAAAGATGGTGTTGAGATATGTTCAGCTAAACTGGAAAAAAAATTGTATGTGCTAAGGCCGTTAGCAACAAATTCCCTCCATAACAAATTCCCTCCAAAATAAACGACTTAAAGTTTCTCCTAAAGAAAATGCCAAACTTTGATACCTTCGATTAGGGCACATTAATCTCAATAGGATTAGGATTGAGAGGTTGGTGAAGAATGGACTTTTAAGCGAGTTAGAGGAAAATTCTTTATCTGTGTGCGAGTCATGCCGTGAAGGCAAGATGACTAAAAGACCTTTTACTAGAAAGGTTATCGAGCCAAAGAGCCTCTAGAGTTAGTGCATTCTGACCTATGTGGTCAGATGAATGAGCGAGCCAAGGGAGACTACGAGTATTTCATCACTTTTATTGATGATTATTCGATGTATGGGTATGTTTATTTAATGCAACATAAGCCAGAATCCTTTGAAAATTTAAAGAGTTTAAAGCTAAAATTGAAAATGCATTAGATGAACGGATTAATAAACTTCGATCAGATCGAGGTAGAGAGTTTTTGGATTCTGAGTTCTAGAACTATATGATAGAACATGGAATCATTTTCCAACTCTTAACACCTAGTACACCTCAGCAGAATGGTGTATCGAAGAGGAGAAACAGAACCCTGTTGGATATGGTTTGGCCGATGATGAGTTACACTTCCTTACCGGACTCATTTTGGGGTTTTGCAGTAGAGACTGCAGCTTATATCCTCAATTGTGTTCCCTCCAAAAGTGTTGCCAAAACACCTTTGGAGTTGTGGAACGGCCATAAAGCTATTTTTCGTCGCTTCCGCATCTAGGGTTTCCCAGCATATGTGCTTGAGGCTAATTCTAAGAAACTGGAACCACGTTCGAGGCTATGCCTATTTGTAGGTTACCCCAAAGGGACACGGGGGGATTACTTTTATGATCCTAAGGAAAACAAGGTGTTTATGTCGACAAACGCTACCTCCCTTAAGGATGATCATATAAGGAAGCACAGTCCAAGAAGTAAAATCGTGTTGCATGAGCTTTCCAACGAAACTACTGAAACTTCAACAAGAGTTGTTGAAGGGCCTACTACATCAACAAGAGTTATTGATGAAGTTCATCTAGTAAGTCAAATCCATCTCACGAGTTGAGGGAACCTCGACGTAGTGGGAGGGTTGCGAACCCACCTGTTCGCTATATGGGTTTAACAGAAATCCTGGCTATAGTAGCCGATGGCGAGGTTGAGTATCTGTTGTCTTACAAAAAGGAAATGGAGGATGTTGAACGAGATGAATGGGTCAAAGCCATGGATCTCGAGATGGAGTCTATGTACTTCAACTCAGTATGGGATCTTGTAGATCAACCTAATAGGGTTCAACCTATAGGTTGTAAATGGATCTACAAGAGGAAACGGGGTGCTGATGAGAAGGTGCAAACCTTCAAGGCTAGACTTGTGTCAAAAGGTTATACCCAAGTGGAGGGAGTTGACTATGAGGAAACTTTCTCACCTGTTGCCATGCTTAAGTTTATCCGTATCCTCCTATCTATTGCCTCATATTATGACTATGAGATATGGCAAATGGATGTCAAGACTGCCTTTCTAAATGGTAATATTTAGGAGGCCATTTATATGGTGCAACCCGAGGGATTCATAGCCTAAAGTCAAGAGCAAAAGATTTGCAAACTGAATCGATCCATTTATGGGCTAAAATAGGCATCTCAATCTTGGAACATAAGGTTTGATACTGCAATCAAATCTTACAGCTTTGACCAAAACGTTGATGACCTTATGTCTACAAGAAAATCATCAACAATTCAGTAGTTTTTCTAGTATTATATGTAGATGATATCTTACTCATTGGGAATGATGTAGGTTTACTGACTTCAGTTAAGAACTAGCTAGCGATCCAATTCCAAATGAAAGATTTGGGAGAGGCTCAATTTATTCTTGGTATTCAGATCCTTCGGGATCGAAAGAACAAAGTACTAGCACTGTCTTAGACATCGTACATTAACAAGATGTTGATCAAGTATTCGATACATCCAAAATGGGCCTTTTGTCTTTTCGGCATGGAGTTAGATTATCTAAAGAACAATGTCCTAAGACATCTCAAGAGGTTGAGGAAATGAGACGGGTCCCTTATGCATCTACCGTTGGCAGTTTGATGTACACGATGTTATGTACTATACCTAACATCTGCTACATTGTGGGGATAGTCAATAGATAGCAGTCTAATCCAGGACAGGGTCACTGGATTGCCGTTAAAAACATCCTCAAGTATCTTCGGAGAACGAGGGACTACATGCTTGTGTATGGATCTAAGGATTTGATCCATAAGGGATACACAGACTCTAATTTTTATACTAATAAGGATTCTTGGAAATCCACTTCAGGATCAGTGTTCACTCTTAACAGAGATGTTGTAGTGTGGCAAAGTACTAAGCAGGGGTACATCGCTGACTCCACTATGAATGTCGAGTATGTAACGACTTGTGACGCTGTTAAGAAGGTCGTTTGGCTCAGAAATTTCCTGACTCATCTAGAAGTTGTTCCAGACATGTCTAGGTCCATCACCCTTTATTGTGATAATAGTGGTATTGTGATGAATTCCAAGGAGCCTAGAAGTCACAAGCGCGACAAGCATATAGAGTGAAAATACCATCTCATCCACGAGATTGTGCATCGAGGGGATGTGATAGTCAAGAAGATAGCTCTGGAGCACAATGTTGCAGATCCGATTACAAAGGCTTTCATGGCTACAGTTTTTTAGGGTCACCTTTTTTGGATCGATATGGCAACCTAACGGGGGGGAAGAGGTGAATAGAGTTTAATTAAATTTTTTTTTCTAAATTAACCCAATTAAACTAATTAATACACTTTTTATAAATTATAAGAAAAGTTCAATTTATGCAACAAATAAGATGACAAAAATGTGATAGTTTAATTCTATCAAATTTTAGCAAATAAATAAGAACAAACTAAAACATACAATAAATTGCTTAAATTAATTGCAAAAATAAAAATGAAAGAGTTATAGAAGAAGACACAGTAATTTTTATAGTGGTTCAGTCAAACTCAACCTACTCCACTCCCCAAGCGCCTCTTGGGAATTTGAATAAAATCTTTCCGACTCTTTCCACGGATTAGAGCCCAACTGTTACACCGAGCCCAACTGTTACACCATTGCTCCTTTTACGGGTTCAAGATCAAACCCGATCCTTTCCACGGTTTAGGATCAAATCGTTACGAATGTTCGAATTTTTTAAGAACACAATACAACTCTCACTAGAGTGGATTTACAAGTTTAAGCACTCAACAAGTTTATCCTCATAATACAATAACACTCTCTCAAGAATAAGATGAAAAGAAAAAAAAATTGGGAACTTAGAAAGCAACAATGGAACTTTTGAGTTTTGGAGGATTATGAAATGTAAAATTTGTTTGTTTAAAATTTGGAGAGGAAGATGGTTTATATAGAGATGGAAAAATTTTTAGAAACCACAATTAATTTGGACCATTGGATTTTGGAAAAGAAAAATCAATGGTGGAGATTTTAAACTAAACTAGTCGTTAGATACAAACAAAAATATAAAATTAAATTCTTTTTCTTTTGAAATTCATTTTCTTTTTAAAATTAATCCAAAAAATAAAAAAAAGTATACCATGTGTCAAGAACTAGCCGTTAGACACAAACATAAAATAATATTAAATTAAATTCATTTTCCTTTTAATTCATTTTCTTTTTAAATTCATTCTCTTTAAAGTCAATCCAAAAATAAAAAACATACCATGTGTAAAAAACTAGCCGTTAGATACAAACATAAAATAATATTAAATTTATTTTCCTTTTAAACTTTTTTTTAATTTCAATTTTTATTTTAAATCAATCCAAAAATCAAAAGTCCATATATTAATCTCTTAATGATCCACCATTCAATCAATATGCTGCCACATATCTACAAACAAATGGTCTGGTTATGCCACGTCATCCACCACGGTATTTTTTCTATAGACTTGTTTCGGTCATATCGTCTTCGTTTTAACTCCGATTTGAGTGATTCAAGAGGTGTTGGAATCGTTGTTCCGAGCTCTATGTTATGGATATATTAAAACACTAATATTTTCAGTAATTAAAAATTGAGTTTGTTATCATCAAAATATTGATTAATTAATTAATTAAAATTAATTAATTTAAGATTAGGTGCCAAAAAGCCAACAACCTTTAGAGCATGGGTCTACGAGACCGACCGTGGCTGGACTAGGGCAAGTGGGAGATTTTGTACTGGGCCTTAGTGCCCTAGTTTATTGTTTTATACTTGTACTTATCTTGTACACACCACTAGCTTTAGGACACGTGGGAGATTGTTAGGTTGATGCCCTAAATCTCGTAGGGTTCTGTAGTTTGTAAACACGTGTATGAACAAACATTTGGGATGTAATAATATGAGAGATTTTTATTCACTACTGTCTATGAAATATGAGATATTTTAGTTGTATTAACCACAAACCAATAAACTAAGATCCCTGGTTATCGTTGTAATTTAAGCATATATGTGGAGACATACAAGTGGATCATGCCTTAAGTGATAACTTAAATGGTCTGTAGTATATAGATAAAGGAGGGAAACCTTATCCTGGTGACACTACGGATATGGTCCGCTTTGTAGATTTTACAAGAGTTGTAAAGTGCTACAAATGATCTAACCCTCATCATTCATATGGAGACATGCAAGCGGGGGTATCCTATACAAAGGAGTTTGTATAAGACCAGACCACAAAATGTTTAATCTCGTTATATAACACTATTCATGTCTGAGACTTTCATTTACTAGGATGACCATAGGTAACATGACCTTAATCCTGAGTGAGTTGGGAACTCCTGCCTATGAGAGCGGTCCTTTGATTTGCATGGGTCATGGCCAGATCGCCGACTCAAACCTACAACTTTGCATATTCATTTGATTGGGGAGCTGAGAACTCAGCTACACAAGATGGAATTCACTCCTTCCCCGAGTAGGGGTAAGTAGATAAATTGCTCCCTTAAGGGCTGATTCCAGGGCTTGAACAATGGGGCGCCATACCTTCTCATGATCCGAGAAGTGTTCACTCATAGTAGGACTATGATGTATTGTTCGTTAGAGAAATCAGTGGTACTTAAGGAGTTAGATGTAACTACAGGGGCAATACGGTAAATTGGCCTAGCTGTACCTACGAGTGATTTGTGAAGGGTCATCGTACTGTTGATTGGTTATATCCAATGGACACAGAAATATATCTGTAGTGCAAAGAGTGCAGCTGTCGGTTTTTAGTAGAATGTTCGATAGTAAACAGATGGTGGATATCATGATTAAAGAGTTTAGTCAGTTATTCACGTACGTTGGAGCTTCGAACTATAGGTCCATAAGGTCCCCTTGGTAGCTTAATGGATTCATGTTGAGAATCAGTTTTTGGGTTAGTTTGAAGTGTTCAAATTAACAAGAGGGAATTTGATTATATATGATATAACTAAATTGATTCAATCATATGTGATATAATTGATTTGATGTATTAGATACATTAATTTGAGAAATTAATATAAATATGATTTATATTAATTTTCATTAAGGAGAAAAAGAACTATGGTTTAAATATTACATATGATGTGATATTAAAACTATATGTTATAAATAAAATATGATAAATTAGTTATTATATTTATTTATAATTAAAATAATTATGAGATAATTGTTTGGTTGGTTATTATTTTCTCCTTTAACCATTTGAGTAGGAAGTTGCTATCAGTTTTAATAACTGAAGAATAAAAATGAAAATAGTTGTCATTTTTAGTAATGCAAGTCATTTCGATCGGGTAAAAAAAAAAAAAAAAGAAAATAGCTATACGATAGCCACTGAGAAAGTGAACGATCAAGTATCAAGCAGCGAGTTTGCTAGACGATAGTTCCTCATTTACCCAACGATCGAGTACCCAGTCTATGCGATAGATTTAGTCTTTCTCCCACTTACTCGATCGTATACTTCCTCCTTCCCTTTATCAAATCCACACAGTACCCACACCTCCTGAATTATCACACAGAGAATACCAAGGTAGCCTCTTGGTAGTGTCGAATTTCCGTTCGGGGGTCGAGGATCGAGTATTACTCGATTGTGTTCAAGGATCTAACAGTTTGTGATTTGTACTGGTTGTTCATTGCGTTTGTGCATTTGATCAAGTTTGCTTGGACGTTGGACTAGTCTTGATCGAAGAAGTACTTGAAGAAGAGTTCTTCAAAGGTATGTCTCTTGATTCCCATTGTATTTAACTTGAAAGCATGTTGTAATTTACTCGATGATGCATAATTGTGGTCGTTTGTTTGTAAATGTTTTATTCTTTCACAATGGATTTGGAATGATCTTGCTTCCGCTCAATGGTACTCTTGTTTAAGAGTTTCTTCAGTTATATTTAACTTCTTAAATACCACTGATTCCTCTAATGAACAATAAATCATAGTCCAACTATGATCAAACCCCTCTCGGGCTAGGAGAGGGTATAGTGCGACATTGTTCAAGCCCCGGAATCAGCCCTTAAAGGAGCAATTTATCTATTTGCCCCGACATTGGGGAAGGAATGAATTTCTTCTTGTGTAGTTTTGTTTCCAACTCCCCAATCAGACGAATCCCCAAAATGGTAGGTTTGTTAATTCGGGGATTTGACCACTCTCATCCATACAAATCAAATGACCGCCTTCATAGGCAGGAGTTCACAACTCACTCAGGATTTAGGTCGTGTTACCTATGGTCATCCTGATGAAATAAAGGTCTCTATTATGAACGACGTTATATAATGAGACTAAACATTTCATGGTCCAGTCTTACACAAACTCCTTTGTATAGAATATCCTCACTCATATGTCTCCACATGAATGATGAAGATCAAATCATTTGTAGCACTTTACAACAATTGTAACATCTACAAAGTGGGTCATACTCGTAGTGTCACCAGGTATCTAGCCTTATCTATCTACTACAAACTATTTAGGTTATCACTTAAACATGATCCACCTGTATGTCTCTACATACATGTTTAAGCTACAAAGATAACCTTGGATGTTAGTTTTTGGTTTGTGATTAATGCTACTAATTTTTTAAATAAAATATCATATATTTTATTACATACAAACTATAGGACCCAACGAGATTTAGGGCATCAACCCCAACAGCAGATACAGAGCAAAACTAATTATGTTAGTCTGATGATGATGATGATAACATTTGGTTCAGGATATTATGATTCAAAGACTGGTCCATCTTCTTCATACCTACATGAACATGGGCGCAGCCATGGAGAGCAATGAATATTTATACTATGAAGCGCTTGCAGATGTACTAGAGCAACATCAAGAGGAACTAGAGCAGTCTTAAGTTCAAAGTCGAGGACGACAATCAACTCGAAATCGACGATGTCCACCTTTCGGGACACATTGATTCTTTTTAATTATTTTTAACTGAATGAGATACATTAATAGTTGTATTAATATAAACATTTTAATTTACATTTTATTATTTTTAAATTATGAAAAAAATGTGAATGAGAATTTATTATTCTCTATGATGTCTCTTAGTGCTAAGAGTTAATGATTTTGATTTTATTTATTATTAAGAAATACAACAACATCATTTTTGTTAGGAAATATAATAACAAAGAAAATGGTGCTGGAAAATAATAAATGAGTCTTTGTTTTTTGAAAACTTATTTGTCGAGTGTTGAAGTCTCGACATACAGAAATTAAAAAAAATATATAGATCAAATCGAAAAATTACCATATTTCTTTAAATAGTTTTCAAACTACAATATTTTTCTAATTAGTTTTAAAAACTCTCCTTTTCGTCTTCCTCTACACATTTCATTAATGATCTGAAATAATAAAAAGATTATTTTTTACATATTTAAACTTTCATGAAATTATTCTAAAGAAAAAAAAACTTTCATGAAATTCTTAAGGCCTTGTGTTATTGTTGACATTTTTTTAAGAAAAAAAATACTACCATTATATCTTTGTTTTTTTTTTTTTTTTTTT